>NC_133648.1:190558233-190875438 GCF_009905375.1 Apium graveolens
TCTCATATATTGTGAAGGATAAAAGGTAAGGCATTTGCTGTATAGTGCCATTGATAATGTCATGTCAAATAGGGTAATTCAATGCAAGACTGCAAAGGAGATATAAGATGCTTTGGAAACAAGGTGTCAGGGAACTGATGCAATCAAGAAAAACAGGAGGACTATACATACTCAAGAGTGTGAGCACTTTGACTTAAAAAGTGATGAGTCATTAACTGACTTATATGACTGGTTTGTCAAACCCTTGAATGATCTGTCACTAGTGGACAAGGAATATGATATTGAAGATTCAAATCTAAAATTCCTTTTAGCTCTTCTTGAAAGTTGGGATTTGAAAGCTACTATTATAAGAGACAACGATGCTCTTGATGAAACTACTCTTGATGAAATTTATGGTATGCTGAAGACTTATGAACTTGAGATGGATCAAATAAGCAAGAGACATGGGAGAAAGTCAAGGACAGTTGCTCTTAAGGCTGAGGAGGAATCCCCCAAAGTGGTTGTCTCAAAGAAAGGCAAAGAAAAGGCTCTCATCAAAAAATCTGATTCAGAATCATCAAGTTCTGATGATGATGATTCAGAATCTGAAAGTCTACCTGAAGTAGATGCTGATGAAGAAATGATGAAATTGTGTGCTCTTATGGTGAAGGGTATCACAAAGGTAGCCTACAGGAAATTCAGAAGGGGAAAGAAGTTTTCCAGGAAAGGTAGAAGTTATGATAAAAAGGGCTTCAGAAAATCTGAAGGCAAAGGAGGAAAATCTGACAGAGGAGATTACTCAAATGTCAAATGCTACAACTGTGGTGAGAAAGGCCACATATCTCCTGACTGCAAGATAGGAAAGAGTGACAAAGGCAAGGCTCTTGTCACAAAGAAGAAAAGCTGGACAAATACTTCAGATTCTGAATATGAGGAGAACTATGCCTTGATGGCAAATGCTGATAGCAGTTCTGATGCTGCTGAGTTAAAGGTACCTCAAACAACTTATGTCTTTCATACTGATGATATTACTGAGTTGAGATTATATCTTAAAACCATGTTTATTAGTTATAGAGATCAAACTTTAACATGTGAAAGATTAACTTCTGAAAATCTTGCTTTTAAAAAGAGGAATGATTATTTAGAAAAAGAGTTAGTCATGTTCCATCAAACTCAGAAAGAAAGAGATGATGCCTTTTATGTTAGAGATGAATTGCTGAAAATGAATAAATCTATAAAAACTGAGTTAGAAAAGGAGAGAGAGATTATCAGGACTTGGACTAACTCTGGTAGAGCAACTCGGGATATACTAAGTAGTGGAAACTGGAAAGAGGGCTTAGGTTATGGAGATGATAAAAGTGAAAAAGGAACTGAACAAGTTAAGCCAATTATTGTTAAACAGACTACTAAGCCAAAGGTAAATTCTGTTAAATTTGTAGCTAAAACTGTAAAGTCTAATTCTGAAAAGATGAAAGATATTGAGACATAAGTGATAGCAGAGTCAACTTTTGACAAATTAGAACAGGATAAACCAACTAAAGTTAATATAGGCTTAATGACAAAGAAGCACCTTATACATAAGCTGAAAGAAATTACCAGTGTGAACAAGGTAAAGGAAGCTAGGAAAAATAGGAATGGAAAGGAAGGTGTGAATAAAAGCAACAATTATATGCCTGTTCCTAATGCTCCTAGAAAGAAATGCTATAACTGTGGAAACTCTAACCATCTTACTTCTTGTTGCAGGAAGAATAAGAATATAAACTCTTTACCTCCAAAGTCAGGAGTTAAGAGTTAGTCTGTTAGGTTTAAACCACAAAATCCTTGTTTTCATTGTGGTAGTATATGGCATTCCATTTATGCTTATAAGGAATATCATAGTTTGTACTATGATTATTATCAGATAAAACCTTCTTTGAGGAAATTTGCTTTAATTCCTTTTAGTGTAAAGTATGATGCAAAGTCTGATACTGTAAAATCTGATAAGAAAATGTTAGCATAAACTCTGATGTTAAATCCGCTACAAATATTAACAAACTTAATAAGGCCAAAGGATCCAAGCAAGTCTGGGTCCTTAAAACTAACCATTAGTTGTCTTTGTGATAGCAGGGCAACAGGAAAAACATCCTAGTTATGGATAATGGATGTTCAGGACATATGACTGGAAATAAAGCCCTGCTATTAGACTTTCTGGAGAAAGATGGCCCAGGAGTTTCTTATGGAGATGGAAACATTGGAAAAACTCTGGGATATGGCAAAACCAATCTTGGGAATGTCATCGTTGAATCAGTAGCTCTAGTCTCAGGACTTAAACACAATCTGTTGAGTATAAGTCAAATCTGTGACAGAGGTTATCATGTGGATTTCTTTGAAGAACACTGTGAAGTTATAAGTAATTCTACAGGCAAAGTGGTTTTGAAAGGTTACATGCATGGTAACATTTATGAAGCCAGACTTTTAACAAGTACTGATAATTCTGCTATCTGTCTATTGAGTAGAGCATCAATTGAAGAAAGCTGAAATTGGCACAAGAAACTCTCTCATTAAATTCAACAATATAAATGAGCTTGTAAAGAAAGATCTTGTGAGAGGACTGCCAAAATAGTATTTGCTCTTGATGGCCTTTGTGATTCATGTTAGAAGGCAAAACAAAGAAAATCTTCTTTCAAGAGCAAAACTGAGTCATCAATTCTTGAGCCTTATCACCTACTACATGTTGATCTATTTGGTCCAATCAATGTCATGTCTATTGCAAAGAAGAAATATGTTATGGTTATAGTGGATGAGTTTACAAGGTACACTTGGGTGTACTTCTTGCACAAGAAGAACGAAACTGCATTTACTCTAACTGATCATGTCAGACAGCTGGATAAATTGGTCAAAGATTCTGTTAAAATAATAAGGAGTGATAATGGCACTGAGTTCAAGAATTGGATTATGGAAGAGTTCTGCAAAGAGCATAGAATCATCAAGCAGGAATTTTCTGCACCTGGAACTCCATAGCAAAATGGAGTTGTAGAAAGAAAGAACAGGACTCTGATTGAAGCTGCACGAACTATGCTTGATGAAGCAAAGTTGCCAACCTATTTTTGGGCTGAAGCTGTGCAGACTGCTTGTTTTACTGAAAATGCTACACTCATAAACAAGCATGGAAAAACACCATATGAGATGGTGAAGAAAAAGAAGCCAAATCTGAAATACTTTCATGTATTTGGTTATAAGTGTTTTGTTCTTAAGACTCATCCTGAACAGCTGTCAAAATTTGATCTAAAAGCTGATGAAGGAATCTTTGTTGGATATCCACTTTCCAAAAAAGCCTTCAGAGTCTACAATTTAAGAACAAGGGTTGTCATGGAATCTATCAATGTCTCTTTTGATGATAAGAAGATTACTGGACTTGAAGATTTCGATGATCATGATCAGCTGAGATTTGAGAATGAAGATTTAAATTCTGATTCTGGAAATTCTGATGACTTAAATCCTGATCCTGTATGTTCTACTGAATTAAGTTCTGATGTCATTGAAACTGTGATAACAACTCCAAAGGAAAATGCACATGTTTAGGGGGAGCAAGCTCAAGATCCTACCACATCTCAAGACTCTCAAGAAGCATCAGAACCTGTCACTAACTCTTCAAGTTCTTATTCATCTAGTTCTGATGTGCCAAGTACTGATAATTCTGGAAGCTCTGATTCTTCAACTCCTGAAAAATCAAACTTAAATTCTGAAGTCTCGGAGAGCATAGCTACAGGGGGAGCATCAGAAAATGCTGATGGAGACAGCATGTATCATGGGGGAGGATCCAGTTCTAGAGATCAACTTCCATCTGCAAGGAAATGGACTAAAGCACACACACCTGATTTAATCATTGGAGATCCTGAAGCAGGTGACAGAACTAGAACTGCAACTTCAAATAAATGTCTCTATCATTCTTTTCTATCTCAGACTAAACCAAAGAAAGTGGAAGAAGCTCTTCAAGATGTTGATTGGGTGCAAACAATGCAGGAAGATTTAAATGAATTTGAAAGAAATAAAGTCTGGACCCTAGTGCCAAGACCAAAGAGCAGATCTATTGTAGGCATAAAATGGGTATTCAGAAATAAAACTGACAGTGATGGCATAATTACAAGGAATAAAGCAAGACTGGTTGCTAAAGGCTACTCTCAACAAAAGGGTATTGATTATGATGAAACATTTGCACCAGTTGTTAGATTAGAAGCCATAAGGATCTTTTTGGCTTATGCTGCTCACAAGAAGTTTAAAGTCTTTCAAATGGATGTGAAAAGTGCTTTTCTCAATGGAGAATTGGAAGAAGAGGTATATATTGAACAGCCACCAGGCTTTGTAGATCCTAAATTTCCCAATCATGTCTACAGGCTTGATAAAACACTTTATGGCCTTAAGCAAGCTCCAAGAGCATGGTATAAGACTTTAGCTCAATTCCTTCTGGAAAGTGGATTTCACAGAGGCATAATTGAAAAGACATTATTCTACCTCAACCATGGAATGGACTTACTTTTGGTACAGATATATGTTGATGATATCATATTTTGTTCTACGAATTCCAAACTTTGTGGGAATTTGCAAAGCTAATGCAGTCAAGATATCAAATGAGTATGATGGGATAACTCAGCTATTTTATGGGCCTTCAAGTCAAGCAAAATGAAGAGGGCACTTTATCTGTCAATCCAAGTAGACCAGAAATTTACTGAAGAAATTTGGAATGCAAGATTGTTCAACTACATCCACTCCCATGGTCACTGCAACCAAGTTAGATAAGGATACTAGTAAATCGGTAGATATTACTAACTACAGAGGTATGATTGGCTCCTTACTCTATCTAACTGCAAGTAGACCTGATATCATGTATGTTATCTGTCTTTGTGCAAGATTTCAGGCTGATCCAAGAGAACCTCACTTAATAGTTGTGAAAAGAATTTTCAAGTACCTTAAGGGTACAGCTGATCTAGGATTGTGGTATCCTAGGGAATCAGATTTTAAGCTAATTTGTTACTCAGTTGTAGATTTTGCAGGATGCAAAATAGACAGAAAAAACACTAGTGGAAGCTGCCAATTTTTTGGAGGCAGATTGGTTTCTTGGTTTAGCAAGAAATAGAAGTCAATTTCCACATCAACTGTAGAAGCAAAATATATTGTTGCAGGAAGTTGTTGTGTACAGATTCTTTGGATGAAGAATCAGTTACTAGATTATGGGTTAGAATTTTCTAAAATCCCTATTTACTGTGATAATCAAAGTGCAATTGCTATGACAGGTAATCCAGTTCAACACTCAATGACAAAGCACATCAGCATTACGTACCATTTCATAAGGGAACATGTGGATGAAGGTACAATGGGATTGCATTTTGTTCCAACAGATCAACAGCTAGCAGATATCTTCACAAAACCCCTATGTGAAGCTACTTTTATAAGATTGGTAAATGAACTTGGAATGGTTTGAGGTTCTTTCTCTAAATCTGCTTAGTTTTTGTTCTCATGCATCAGACTTTATGATCAGTGTTTACAGATTGTATTATCTATATGTAATCTGTGCTTAATTTGAAAATTCATTAAATATTGATTGTTATTTGATGTGGATCTACATACTCTGATAAGTATTTTGAATGTTTAGTGACTATTCAATCCAATAAGGATAACTGTGCTAGATGCTAACCTAGTAGTCTTTAACATACTAGAAATCCCATGTTTGAATTAGTTGTTTATGTGGAAACTCATTAACACAAGCAGATTCTGATATTGAGCTTAGTCAAGTTTACTTTGTGTATCTTATTACTAAGTCACAAACTAGATTCTTGTTTCTTATCTGTCAAATTCTGATGTCAGTAAATCTTAAGAATGAACTAAGTGCTGATAAGCCTCACTTATCAAAAGAAAAGAAAAGAAAAGAATAAAAGTCAGGTACTCCTTTGAGATCTAGAGTAAATATGTGGAAGGGAAGACCCAAGTGCATTGCTGGTATTAAGTATTATGCATTAGAAAAGCAAAAAAATTTATTGGTGACTTTTCATATTCTATGATTACTGGAGAAATACTCTAATAACAGCATAAATTCTGATAAGCAGTCGTGACTCACTTACACTGAGAAGCCACTGTAAAAAGGAATTTCAAAAGATTCATAAGATGAGCACAAACAGTTGAGGTGAACTCTTGCATAAATTTTGTTCTATAGTAGACATCATGACTGATGACAGATTTTAAGCATTTTTCTCAGTTATGCCTTATTTATAAGATGTACTGAAGTTTATCAGACTTTAATCTTTATCTGATATTTTTCTGAATGCACACACACTTTCACTCCATATGAATGATAAAAATTACTGTGGTGATTAACTTGTTGTTGACAAACAGTTAAGTGTCATTTGCATAAATTCTGAGGACAAGTTCTAATGGAAGTTCTGATGATTAAACTCTGAAGAAAACAAGTCAGTATTTGTATGAAGAATTACTGAAAAAGATATTCACTTTTTGAGTACAGAAGCCATGTTCTGATGACTGTTAACATCTGATATAAGTTAAGTTCTGATATTAAATCCCGATGGAATCCTTGATGCTTACGTGGCATTATTCTTTACTTGACTTATTTGTGGTAAAATCTGAAACAATCATATTTAAATCAGAATATATTTGGGTAAGATAAAAACAGTCATAATCATTTTGGGTTAGTGGTAAACGTGTATGTCTTGAAAAACTGCATATGCACGGTAATTATTTCCTATTTTACGTGCCCATTAACTCCTGCTCTAACTGTTTATTGACTGTTCACACGTTTCCAGGAGTAAAGTGTATCCCATGCTTCAAAAATATAACTGTTAAGTGGAGAGAGTATATATATGGGAGTTAAAAGATTTTCTAATCTTTTACTTACTTTTCTATTCTTTATCTCTTTTATTCTCTCTCTTTCTAATATTCTCTGAAGCGTTTTCTTTCAGGACTTTTAACAAACACTTTGCAAACACTCTTTTTCTCACTTAATTTCTTACAGAGATGGCACCAAAAGACGTGATTTTCAATGGAGCTAAGTTTGTTCCTAACAACTACTCCGCCATTCTTAGTAAGGCTGAAACTCCATCGAAACTTCACTTCATTCAGGATTTTCTCGCTAATTCTGATATTGGGTACGCTCTGACCCAACCTGATGCAGTCTCCGGAACTCAAGTGTTGAAGTTCTGGAGAAATGGAGTATATGATGATGGTGGTGCTCAAGGGTCCCCAAGTATAATCTTTCCAATAGGGGAGGATGAGCATGTCATAACCTTGGCTACAGTACGCCAAGCACTGCAGTTGCCTGAAAACAGAGCCTATATAACTGTTGAGGAGCCCATTCTTCAAAATATGATGGCCAGTCTGGGGTATGAAAAGACATTGGAAAAGCTGGGTCAATTGAAGAGACCTTATATAAGGAGGGAGTAGAGTTTCTGCAAGAGATATGTCCTAAGTCCAATCATGTATGAGGATTTAGGAATAACTTTTATGTAATTAGTTTTGATTTCATTGATATTAATAAAAGGCTTGTTTTGTTTTTATTGCAGGCTCTATCTATTTAAATGTTTAAATAAGATATACCACAGTTTAGAGTAAAGCTTTTTATGGATTGTAATGAGATCATAATAATGAGACCTAAAAGATGATAACTCTAAACTTAAATAGTTCCTGGTCGTAGGATTACTAACTGGTAATTAATAATCCGCAAAGATCGGTACATACTATGCTTGCTTCATTATGAAGGATGTCTGTTCTAATAGACATTTGTGTGGTGACACTATAGCTAGTATGTAGGTGCTTATTATAGAATAAGTTCACTAAACATGACTCACACAGCTGAACAACTGATGGAGTTCACTCACGTGTCAGCAGTTGTTCACATAGTGATAGTTGTACAAGTATCCTTAGACTTGAGGTCATCATAGTCATCTTGTGTACACTGAACTATGCTTTGGTTTAGTTCTCAGTCTCAAGGGACAATTATAAGGGCTCTACTGGGTATAGGAATTTGTACACGAAGATAGTGTATGATCAATAAAGGATCTACCCCTTCCAGTGTAGGAAGAGAATGTTCAATGCTGATCCACTTATGTTAGTTCAGGAATCTCTGGCCAGAGTGAATGAAATTAGAAAGGAGTTTCTAATTTACATTAAATAGAACTAAGCATAGTGAATGGGAAAGCAAGTGATTAAATAAGATAGGCTTGACACAAGTTCCATGCCTTGTATTTAATCGTGACATTGCAGGGTAGAAGGAATTAATTGTGCGGTAACTACTCACTGAATAGGTTCTTGGTATTCTAAGCAGTGAATTCGTATTATCCGGATAGTCGCAATATGCTGAGAAGTATCCCTCAAGATGTAGAATAAACATGATTAATTAATTAATCATATTTAATGAATTAGAGAATTTATATAAATAATAATAAAATAGTTTTATTATTATTTATTTCTACTACCGGCTTAAGATTGAACCTACAGGGTCACACCATAAAAGAGAATGATTTAATGGTGGAGGAATTAATTAATAATGGCTGATAATTATTTATTTATGAAATAAATAATTAATTGGTAAATTTAATAATTGATTAAATGAGATTTAATTAATTATAAATTAATTAAGAAAAGGTTCTTAATATTATTAATTAAGAATTTAATTTTTGGAAATTAAATCAAGTGAGAGAATTATTTCTAAAGAGTTTAGAAAAAGGATTAATAATTAAAAGGTGTTTTAATTATTAGTGAGAATAATAAAGGGTTAATAATAATAATATTTTATGGGAAAATTTTCAGCTGAAAATTTTGCCTATAAATATACTATTATAAACCCTATTTTTGCCTCAACCAAAAAGATTTACAAACCCCTAATTCTCTCCATCTCCTCCTCCTTCATTACATCGTTTTCTTGGTGGATACCGGTGGAGTGCTTCACACTTGAGGAGCAGCTGCTAATGATCTCCGTTCATCGTTCTTGGATCGTTATTAAAGACCTCCATCTTTCCATTAACGTAAAGTTTCTTAAGGTAAATATACTGAACTACGAATGAAATATTATTTTTCGCATGGATCCTGCGCAGGATTTCGTTTTTTTTTAAGATTAAATTTACGTTTTCGCTGCGTTTATGTGCTAAAAACCCTTCAGTTTCTTCTTTGACTGCATCACCAAGGCTTTTGCCAACAAATGTTCTAACTTCGATGAAATCCCTATATTCAGTCAACAAATCGGGTATTCTCTCATTAATCAAACTGATTTTGATTATGCAAGTGTTGTTTTAGGTTTCATTGGGGATAGGATGACAGAAGATAGGAATACTGTCTATTTTGCTAGATTCTGTCAGCTTATTTATAGTTTTTGTTGTGATGATAAGCCCCAATCAGCTAGTGAATTAATTCCATCATTCAGACTAGCTAAAAGAGCTTTTAATGACTTATTATCTACTGATAATAAGAAGGCTGTGTTAAGACCCCTCCGAGTTCCTTTATCTGTCAAACAGGCCTTAATAACCTATGTTCCAGTTAAATACACTGCACTATATCCTGATGTCCAATCATCAGAACCTCAACCGTCAGCACCTACCACCTCTACACAAACACCTCAAGCTTCTAAACCATCAACACAAACAACCAGACCTTCATCTTCCAAACCTTCTAAGAGGACAAAATCTGTTCCTCAACCTCCACAAAAGATACAGAAGATGATTCTCAGAGATGAGTCTGAGAGTGAAGAGGAAACATTTGAAGCACGGGTTCATGCATCTGAACCTATGACAGATGTAGCTGAGAATGTTACTTCTCAGAAAGAAACAGCAGCTCAAAGTTCTAATACTTTGAAAAGAAAGAAATATGTAAGTTATGTTGTTGCTGAAGCAACTCCTTCATTGGCAAGGAGATTGAAGAAAATGAAGGCTATGAGGTATTAGGCTAAGGCTCCATCAGAAGATACTGAAGAAGCTGAGGAAGGGTATGAGGAATCTCTGATCTCATAAGAACCAGTTATCACTGAAGCCCTTCCAGCTCAAGCCAAAGACACTGCTAATGATACAGTTGTTACCCCCCCTGTCCCTCCTATTAAAGCTACAGATGATGCTAAAGATCAAACTGAAAATTCTGAAATAGATATTCATAATTTGAATATACCTGAAGTTCTTTATCTGGAAGCTCCATCTACATCAAAGACACCAGCTCTGGAGATAAATTCTGATCCTCAGAATTTAGATGATCTTATACCTGAATCTCTAGTTGCTTCACACACTGTTGAGCTATCAGAACAACATGAGTCTTTCTCAAATCTGATGACAGTGTTTCTGCTGAGCATCCAGTTCCTATTCTGGGCAAGGAAGAATTGGTGAAGAAATTTGTTGAAAAGGAAGCATCTATTCCTTGGGAGGATACTTACAGAGGTGTTGAGTGGACCAAGTAGTTGAATGAATCAGATTTTATTCCATGTTCTACAGTTCTAACAGAGAATATTGCAAAAGCTGATGAGTTGCTTACAAATGCTGATTTTAAGACACAACTCAAGATCACAGCTCTGTCTACAAAACATCTTCAAGGTCTACATACTTCTACTCATGAAAAGGTTGATACACTCAAAGAACAAGTTGATAAGCTTGATCTACAGCTCAAGCTTAACAAGAACAGGTATATCATGAAAAAGTTGAAGCCATTGAGAAAACTCAAGAGAAGCAACAAGCCCAAATTGCTGAGGTCCTGGCTAATCAAGCTTCTCAGAAAGCTCAATTGGATGAAATCCAATCTTTGGTTGAACTTCTTCTTTCTCTCTTACTTCCTGATGATGCCAAAAAGGGGGAGAAGGTATTTAAGTCCAAATGCCCACCTACTTATGAACTAAAGAAAAATGATGATAAAGGTGATGACCACGGAAACACTGAAAAGAGAAGAGGTCAAAGAAAAGTTCAAGGAAAATCTTTTATTCAGAACAAGTCAAGTTCTGATGCTGTGAATGCTCAAAGACTGAAGTCAAGTGCTGATAAACAAAGTCCAATGTCAAGTTTTGATATTCTGATTCAGTCAGGATCTGAAGACTCTCAGAAGTTTTTGCAAACTCTGAAGTTAAAGGGGAAGCAGACTACTGTTTATTACAACAATCCTAAAATCTAGACACTTGATGAGGAGATAGCTAGAAGATTATTTCTGAAATACAATCCAGGAATGGATTTAGAAACTCTCAAGGAGGAAGAAGCTAAATTTGTTGCTGAGAAGACAAATCTTAAGTCTAAAGCTTCTGATGCAAAGAAACCTCCAAGGCCTAAGGAAAAAGGCATTGCGATCAAGGAAAAGTCAAATTCTGAAACTCCAAAGTTCAAGATTAGATCACAGACTGAGAGTGATCCCAAAGACAAAGGGAAATGAAAAGTTTGTTAGTCCCTTAAAAATATGACAAAAATTACAGAAGGGGGGTTGAATGGAATTTGTGAAACTTTTTCTTGAAATAAAAATATTCTAACTCGAATATATATAAGTGTGAATTGATTAGCACAATGCGGAATAGTTACTTAAATGAATCAAAACACAAGTAATTAAAAACAAGAGTCTTTAAAAACTTTCTGGTGGATTTGAATGATTCCACCAGAGATATATAATATATATCGAGAGAACCCTGTGTGCAAAATGCTCACAGCTGCTTACAAATGTTGAACAACTAAGAATGCAGAGAAATGCTAAGAATTCTTCTTACAAATGTTTCTCTGCTTATTTTTCAGATTATTCCTTAGTTGCTACTTCTTGGTTTATATATCACCAAGATTACAAAGTAATGAGACAGGATAATAAAACAAAAGTATCTAGTCTATTACAATGCTACTTCATTACTCTATTCCAGCATCTTTGAATATCTTCATAATAGCATGGAGATGGCAATGCTTCTTTGTTCTCGAAAACCCAGTTGAATAGGCTACCACATTCCATTTGCATCCATTCGACACATGTGACTGTGTTGTCACTGTCAATAGATGTTTGAATTCTTTATCTATCGGGTTTATGATCATCCGTCGAGTTATTGATCATCCCTCAGGTTGTTGATCATCCATCGAATTCATTGTTGTTTATCCGTCGGGTAGCAATCAGGCACTTGACTTTATTTCACTTATGCAGAATTACAAGACATCATCTATGTACAATTAATCAACCTATTCTGCATATCTAACTAAAGTCAACATGTCTTAAGTGCTACTACAGATTCTAAACAATGTGTATGCAAAAATGTGCTACAGACTTATTGTTACATAAGCTACTCACTCGATGGACAATAAGTCATCATTCGTCGGGACTATATTGAGTCATCCGTCGGGACTAGAAACCTTATCCGTCGAGTGCTACATAATTTCACTAAGTAAAATCTACCAAGGTGTTTTGTTCATGAAATCATCAAGTACGCAACATATACATAACAATCTCCCCCAATTTATGTCTACTGGAATTTTAGCCATAAATTAAGAGACACTTGATGATAACAAAACACCCTAAAAATACAACTTTTAAAAGACAGTAGATAATACTTAAAAACACTTCAATTAACAAAATGTACAAAGTTTAGCTCACAGTCATTTTCAAGATGCTCCTCTAGCCTGAGCAGATTTATCTAGTTCCTTGAAGGTTTGGATCTCTTTCCAAGCTTTCTGTTATTTTCCTCAATCTGATTTTGGAGCTGCTTGTGGAATTCCAGTTCATCAGATTGTGAGAGATTTAGCTTTCCTTGCATATCCAAAAGAGTCTCATTGCTAGAGATGCTCAGTTGGTCTTCTAATCTGAAAAATCTTTTCACTCCTTTGTCATCCATGAACTCCATCAGCCAGTAGGGCCTTAGATGCACTCTTCTCCCTGTGTAAGGGATAATTAGAGTCTTTGGGAGTGCATCTTTAGCTCTAATACTCCTTAGTTCTTCAATCTTCTTCAGTACCAGTCTTCTTGCAGTAATATTGAACCCAAAGTTCTTCTTCAAGGATGAATAAACTTTAATCAGTACAGCTTAGCTTTCTTGAAGGATCCTGTGAAGTGGCCACTGAATCTCCTTTCCTCCTTTGTACTTGAACACTAACCTATCAGGTAGGTTTCTGTATGCATCAATTCCTCTCACTTCATCTAGTTCATCTAGATAGAGGTTTAGATCAGAAAATTCTTTGATGTCACACAAGTACATGTAATCTCCCTTACTGACTTTAGATTGAGCTTTGACTAGAGATTTGGATTTGAGAGGTGACAGCTTCACTTTCTTGACTGCTCCTGACTTTGTTCTCTTTGGCTTGTTAAGGATTGGAAAATAGAAGTCAGAAATTGGTATGTTCTCCCATTCTACTGGTTCATCCTTAGGCACAATAGGTTCACCATGGATATTCCTGTAATGATCCACCACCTTGATATCTTCAAATACCACATAGGGTTTTGATGCTTGAGTTGTAGTTGGAGTGGATTCCTTGGGAAACTGATTCTCCAATTCCTTATCAACAATGTCCAGTTTCCTTTTGGTTCTTTTAGCCAATTTCTTGATTCTTGGAGATTTCTTCTGTTGTTCAACTTGCTTCTTTGATTCAATAACTTCAGATGGCTGAGAATGAATTTGTTGTGATGAATTGACAACATGTAGCTTGGCCAAGATAGCAATTTGCTCTTTCTTTTGTTTAGTCTTTTTAGCATCCAGAGCAGCTTGCTTCTTTTCCTGCTTCAATCTAGCCTTTTCTTCTCTCTTTGCTTGAGCAAATTGAGGATGTCCAGCCACCACATAAATTTCTTTCCCATTCCTGAAAATTTTAGCAATTCTCCTTTTTGAAGCTGAATTAGCTGGATCTTTGTAGAAAGCAATTGACCTTGACAGAAGCTTCTTTTCATCGGGCTTAGGTGTCTCATACACAGTATCCAAAGGGTTCTTTAATGATGATTTTAAGTAGTTCACCCTTGGTTTCAGAATTATTTCAGCCTTTGGAGATTTGATGCAGGATGACTGTCCTCTTTCCAGATAGTTCATGTTCATCTCATTCACACTAATTTGCTTGACTTGAGAGTGATAGATGGATGACTTAACTGGCTCTTTGACAAGTTCAAACTTCTTTTGTATTTCCTCATCAATCTTCTCCCAGTTGACTAAACTCAACTTCTCCTTATCAGCTGCTCTTATATTGGCTGCTGCTGCATTGATCAGATCTATATTGTCTGTAACTGGTGAATTTGAGATAGTAATTGAAGGCACAATTACTTTACTGATTTGAATCTGAAGCCTCTCCCCCTCACTTGGTCCTTTCTCCCCCTTTTTGTTATCATCAAGTTGAGTAGAGGAGGAGGTTTGAGCAGCCACCAATTTTTGAAGTAAAACTGTCTGTTGAGCTTGATGAAGATGAATGGCTGTTAAAGATGCTTCCATGGCTGACATTCTTGTGTCCAAGGCATCTATCTTGATTGACAGATCAGAATTTTTCCTTAATTACCTCTTGATGTCAAGCATTGTAGCTTCTGGAAGTTTATAATCCATCTTGTCTGAAATGGCCTTCTTCATCTCCTCAATATCATTCTTCATGGTGTTTACATCCCTATCATGTAGGAAGCCTTGGATTTGTTAAAGTTGCAGGGAGGCTAGATGTGCCTGAAGGAGCTTCTTGGTGCTGGCATTAGTAGTGGTTTGAAGAGCAGTATTTGTCTGATTGATTAGTTGGATCAGGGTTGTCTTGAAGTAGTGCTCATCACAGTGCTTTGAAAATGCCCATAATGGCATACCTGATCTTGAACTTGAACCTACTTCTCCCCCTATGTCCATTGCCTCATCTTCACTATCCCCACTCCCATCACCAAAGAAATCAGCTGAGCCACCAGTCTCATAATCCACATCACCAGCTGTAGAAGGAAAAGCTGTGATGGCATCCTTAGCTCTCATCATAGACTGTGTGGTATGCACCAAATTCAGCATCCTTTCTGCATTGTCATTGCCCTGTTCAGCTAGAAGTTAATAAGCTGGAACAGGGTGAGTAAATGCCTCAGCATCAAGGGAGGTGGAATCTATAACAGCTTTAGGATGCTGAGATAGTCCCTCCCTGTCTGCATCCTGGACATTCATTGACTCACTAGCAATGACATCCATCCTTATAGCTCCAGTACCTGCATTTCTCTCATTTTCTCTCTTTTGTTGCTTCGGGGTCTCACCCTGGCTCCCCACCCTCACACCCTCACCTTCACCTACTAAGGTGGGACTCCTCTCACTTTCTTTTGCATAGTTTCACTCATTTCCTCTCCTTTTTCCTGGGAGCAACCCAGACTCGCACTCAAAACACTCTTCTCTCTAAATCCTAATAATGACTGTACAACCACTAAATCTTCTGCACTTGAAATAAATAATGTTTGAAGCTGTATAGAGATACTCGACGGATGAGTGATATCCATCGAGTGAGTGGTTTTTCTATCCGACGGATAAATATTGTTAAGTTTATCTGTCGGGATACAATCACAACTCGATGGATAAGCAATATCCATCGAGAGAGTAGAAGTGAATGAACTGGGAAAAGAAACTATTGTTGACTCTATGCTGATTGAAGATATTTTGGGCACAGATGATACAACAGTTCCTGAAAGAATTGGCAAGTGAGCCAACAAATCATCTAAAAGATGATGCTCACTTGCACTAGATTTTGGCTTCCCCAACAGAGTTAAAGAAGGGGAATGAGCAATATCCATCGAGAGAGTAGAAATGAATGAACTAGGAAAAGAAACTATTGTTGACTCTGTGCTAATTGAAGATATTTTGGGCACAGATGATACAACAGTTCCTGAAAGAATTGGCAAGTGAGCCAACAAATCATCTAAAAGATGATGCTCACTTGCACTAGATTTTGCCTTCCCCAACAGAGTTAAAGAAGGGGAATCAGGAATTGATGTGTTTATCATATCCACATCCAGAGAATTTGTTGGTGAGTTTGGTGTTTGAGGTGCTTCTATTACTAGAGATTTTGGCTGTGACTCCACATTTATTGGAGCTATATCAAACTGAATTTGTGAAGGTGCAGTGACTGTGTCTTTAGCACCAGTTTGCACAGTGTGTGTACCCTGTGCATCCCCAAGGGTTTTAGATTTCTTATTTATGGCATAAGTTTGGGGTGAGCTTGTGTCCCTAACCCTCTTGGCATATGATCTTGGTTGAGAGCTTTGTTCAATAACTACATCCTTTTGGGAGGATGCAGCTAGAAATGACTTTTTATCCTTTTTAAGCACTGTAGTTTGTTGGGAAACTGCAGTGTGGCTAGGTTGGGATCCACTCAACTCTCCATCCTTATCCTTAGGGTTTCTTTTATGTTAACCCCTTCCCTCACCTATCTTTCCCTCCTTCACACTCCCCTCTTTGGTTTTAGTGGATTTTGCGACTGGCATCTTTTGAGAGATACCAGAGGGGGCTTTCTTTGATTTGGGTTTGAAAATTATTGCAGTTTTGGTAGCTTGGGTAGGCAACTGTTTGGTCATTGACACAGCTGCCATAGCCACACTAGAACTCAAAGAAATTAGTGAGGTTGGAATAGTGGCAGAGACAGATGAACTTACCTCACTTACCTGAGGTGCTTGCATTACAGGAAAATAGAACAGTGGCACATCCTTGTGATGATTGGCCCTATTCAAATCTGCAATGAGCCTTCTCTTTTGAACCCAACAATCCAATTTGTTGTTAGGGTTCTCAAGCACAATCTCTTCACAGAGGTGGTTAGCTAACTTCATAAAAAATCTAGCATAATACATATTTTTACCTCTTTTATTTAAATCTCCTAATTTAAAGCCTAACTCAAACAAGATAAGGTCACTAAAATTATAGAATTTATCTGTAACTAGCATGTAGAGCATGTTAAGCATTGAGATATTGACTGAATCAAAATTACTGACTTTTCATGAAAAGACCTTTGTCACTACATCACACATAAAACTCCATTCTTTCCTAAGACCCATTCTCCTAATGTCACTTAACTTAGAAGTAGAAAGAGCATAGTTCATGGAATTAAGCATATTGATTATATCAGTGTCAGTGTGTGGAGAGGTCACAGTGTTATCAGGAATCTTGAAACATACTTTTATAACATCACTATTGATACAGAACTCTTTACCTTTAATGATGAGTGTGATTGTCTTATCTGTTGAGTTGTAGGTAGCAGTGGTCCACATCTCTTCAACAACTTCACAGAAGATTGTGGGCGATTCCAGCATGGCATAGTTGAGCTTGCAATTCTTCACAAAGTCCATCATCTTATGATAGTCACCAGATTGCTGAATACCCTTGTTCACTAGTGTAGTGAAATTGTTCTTCTCATAAATGAACCCAGTATGAGACATAATCTTTACAACATGTGCCATTGTTAGAGAATAAGAGTTTGAAGAGAAAGAGAGTAAGTGCTTTGATAGAGAATGAAATTTGAGCAGTTGATTTGAGAATGATAAAAGAAAAGCGATTGAAATGAAATAAGCTTTTATACTATCTCAAAAATAATTGTTAAAAATAATAAAGTAAAATAAAGTAACCAATAAAAATTGCCTAAAATAGCCATTTAAAAATTACACTGTAAAAATTCCACCCATTATCCGTCGTGTTATGCTTACAAACTGTAAGTATACTTGATGGATAATGTTCAGGAAATTAACGGCTAAGATTAAGA
The DNA here is from genome assembly GCF_009905375.1 of Apium graveolens. NCBI lineage: Eukaryota > Viridiplantae > Streptophyta > Magnoliopsida > Apiales > Apiaceae > Apium > Apium graveolens. Next base: position 190,575,843 of record NC_133648.1, read on the forward strand.
CAATTCGAAGGATGAGGATAAATTGTTATCCGTCGAGTCATAAAATATTCCAGAAAAATAATTGATTTTTATTAGGAAATAGTATTCCGACGGATGATCAAACTCGATGGATAAAGATCATCCGTCGAGATGTAAATTTTGACTTAGCCAAAATTTCATCCCAGACTGAAAAATCTATTAAATTTCTGGCTGCATTTCAACTTGCAAACAATCTCATAAGGATTTAGGAATAATTGAGCATACCTAACTCACTTACCAACCTTGAAAAGGTGGATTCATCCAGTGGCTTGGTAAAGATATCTGCAAGCTGCTTCTCACTTGGAACAAAATGTAGTTATACAATACCATTCATTACATGTTCCCTTATGAAGTGGTACTTGATATCTATGTGCTTTGTCCTTGAATGTTGTACTGGATTTTCAGTGATGGCAATCGCACTTGTGTTATCACAGAAAATAGGAATCCTTTCAACTTGTAAACCATAGTCTAGCAATTGATTTTTCATCCATAAAATTTGTGCACAGCAACTGCCAGCAGCAATATATTCAGCTTCAGCAATAGAAGTAGAAACTGAATTTTGCTTTTTACTGAACCAGGACACAAGCTTGTTTCCTACAAATTGACAGGTTCCTGTTGTACTTTTTCTATCAATTCTACAACCTGCATAATCTGCATCTGAATAACTAGTTAGATCAAAACCAGAATCCCTAGGGTACCAAATGCCATGTTTTGGTGTTCCCTTGAGATATCTGAAAATTCTCTTAATAGCTATTAAGTGAGATTCTCTAGGATCAGCCTGAAATCTAGCACATAAACATGTAGCAAAAATTATATCTGGCCTACTAGCTGTTAAGTAAAAAAGTGAGCCAACCATGCCTCTATAACTTGAAATATCCACAGACTTTTCAGTAGTGTTTAATTCAAGCTTAGTTGCAGTGGCCATGGGAGTTTTTGCAAATGTGCAATCCACTAGATCAAACTTCTTTAAAAGATCAAAAATGTATTTAGTTTGACTAATGAATATTCCATCACTCACTTGCTTAACTTGTAAACCAAGAAAGTAAGTCATTTCTCCCATCATACTCATTTCATACTTACTTTGCATCAATTTGGCAATTTTTTTGCAAAGTTTCTCATCTGTAGAGCCAACAATAATGTCATCTACATAAATTTGAACAAGTATACTAGAGCCATTAACATTTCTGAAAAATAAAGTTTTATCTACAGTACCTCTTGTGAGGTGATTTTCCAAAAGGAACTTTGATAAAGTGTCATACCAGGCTCTAGGTGCTTGCTTCAGTCCATAAAGTGCTTTCAAAAGATAATAGACATGTTCTGGAAAATTTGGATCTTCAAAACCAGGAGGTTGACTGACATAGACTTCCTCCTCCAAATCTCCATTCAGAAAGGTACTTTTGACATCCATTTGATAGACCTTGAAATTGGCATGAGCTGCATAGGCTAAGAAAATTCTGATGGCTTCAAGTCTTGTAACGGGAGCAAATGTTTCATCAAAATCTATTCCTTCTTGTTGACAATAGCCCTTAGCAACCAATATAGCTTTGTTCCTGACTACTATGCCATTTTCATCCATCTTGTTTCTGAATACCCATTTGGTGTCTATTGGATTCTTTCCTTTAGGCTTGGGCACCAGCTTCCATACATTATTCCTTTCAAATTGGTTTAGCTCCTCCACATAGCTAAAATCCAATCAGGATCCAACGAAGCTTCTTCTACCTTCTTTGGTTCTTCCTTGGAAAGAAAGTTGATGTACAAACATTCTTCTTGAGTTGTTCTCCTTGTTTGAACTCTAGAAGAAACATCACCAATTATTAGCTCAAAGGGGTGATCTTTTGTCCATTTCCTTTGTTGAGGTAGATTAGCTCTAGATGAAGAGGTCTCATTATTGTCTTGATGTGCGATTGAGTTTTGATTGTTAGAAACTCCCCCTGAGTTTGTGGATCTTTGATTTGAGAAAGGGGAACTTTCTGTAGGTGATATATCTTGACTTCCAGCTCCTTTTGATAAGCCGATGGATGGTGAATTTTGAGTACCGACGGAAGAAGCTGGTTGTCTGCAAACGGATAACGCAGATTGCCTGTCGACGGATGAAGCATTATGCAACTCGACAGATGTTGAGTTTTGTGCTTCATTTGTAGTAGATTTTTCTGCATTATCCTTAGATACTGTTTCTTGATCACTTTCATCATCACTGTCATCACTAACCATCTCCACATTGTCGAATTTGAGGCTCTCATGGTAATCCCCATCTTGTAGTCCTTCAATCTTTTTTATCATCAAACACAACATGTATTGATTCCATAACAATGTTGGTTCTTAGATTGTAGACTCTATATGCTTTACCAACAGCATATCCAACAAAAATTCCTTCATCTGCTTTAGCATCAAACTTCCCATTTTGATAAGTTTGATTTCTCAGAATATAGTATTTGCAGCCAAAGACATGAAGGAAATTTAGAGCTAGCTTCTTATTCTTGAACAATTGATAGGGGGTCATGCATCTTGCTTGATTAACCAGAGAAATATTCTGAGTGTAGCATGCAATATTAACAGCTTCAGCCCAGAAATATGTTGGCAGTTTAGATTCTTCAAGCATTGTCCTTATAGCTTTAATAAGTGATCTGTTCTTTCTTTCCACTACTCCATTCTGTTGTGGAGTTCTTGCTACTGAAAATTCATGCAGAATCCCATTTTCCTCACAAAACGCTCTCATGAGAGAATTCTTGAACTCAGTTCCATTGTCACTCCTGATTCTTCTAACCTTGAAATCAGGATGATTATTGACTTGCCTTATATGATTGATGATGATTTCACTAGCCTCATCTTTAGACTTTAGGAAATATGTCCAAGAGAACTTTGAGAAATCATCTACAATTACTAGGCAAAATCTTTTCCTTGAAATGGACAACACATTGACTGGTCCAAACTAATCCATGTGTAGCAGTTGCAAAGGTTCTTCAATTGTTGAATCAAGTTTCTTCCTGAATGATGCTTTAATCTGCTTCCCTTTTTGGCAGGCATCACACAGTCCATCCTTAGAAAACTCCACTAGAGAAATGCCTCTAACCAGTTCTTTCTTTACTAGCTCATTCATGGTCTTGAAGTTTAAATGGGATAACTTCTTGTGCCATAGCCAACTTTTATCCTGACTTGTTTGACTGAGAAAACAAGTAACAGATTCTGCATTAGATGAATTGAAATCAGCTAGGTACACATTTCCTTTTCTCACACCAGTGAGAACCACTTTGTTGATTCTTTTATTAGTCACAACACAGGCTTCTGAGTTGAAAGTTACTGAGTTGCCTTTATCACAAAGCTGGCTGATACTCAACAGATTGTGTTTAAGACCATCCACTAAGGCAACTTCCTCAATGATGACATTGTCCTTTAAAATCAATCCATATCCCATAATATAACCCTTGCTGTCATCTCCAAAAGTAATACTTGGGACAGCTCTCTCCTTAAACTCTGTGAGCAGGGTAGAATCACCAGTCATGTGTCTTGAACAACCACTATCCAAGTACCAAAGATTCTTTCTGTTTCCCTGCACACATCAAAATCAAATCAAGTTGATTTTGGTACCCAAGTTTCCTTTGGTCCTGCCTTGTTAGCTTTTTTTTCTGTTTTTTAGGCTTTATCTCATTTGACTTGGGGATATCAGATTCATCCTTGGTCATTTGAGTTGGGCCTTTGAAACCGTTCATTGTAACAGAATTATCATGCATATTATAATCAACAGTGAATGGCATGCTATTAGTAAAGATGTTATTCCAGTAAGGAATGCTAAATGGCATTTATGGCATACTAAATGCAACATAATAAGGATTAGGTGCAAATGGCATATTAGCAAACTGTGCATTCATATTCTGTGTAGACATAGCATTCATAGGCATAGGAGGCATGGCATTCATGTTAGGAAAGTGAGGTGGCACAGACATGGAAGTAGGCATGGCAGATTTGCAATTAACAGACAGATGATTTACACTATCACACTTGACACAGATTTTCCTAGGAGCATATTTATCAGGTGTGTAGTTATTGTATTTGTTAATCCCTACTTTACCATTACTATTATTTTTCTTTTTAGCCTCTGTTTTTACCTTAATCTTTTCAAGTCTGTCACTTAACTGTTTGACAGTCATGTGACCAACATTAGCCTTTTTCCCTTTCTTAACCTGACTCGATTCTCTGGAAACAAAGTTCTTGGAAATAGATCCATACTTTTCATTCAGCTTAACAAGTTTGGCTTTACTGATAGGCTTGCTAACAACCGACCGATGAGGATTTTCATCATTCGACGGATAACCCTTTTTGTTATCCGACGGATGATCCTAATCATCCGTCGAGTCTACATCTGTTAGCACTCCAACTACCAAATTTGGTTCTAGTTTCTCTTTGTTCTTTTTCTAGGATTCATCACAGAAAGACTCAATTCCTTGAACTTTGGTGATTTGAGCATGGACATCCCTAGATGTTTTCCATGCCTTAATAACCTCATGTTCACGCTCGAGCTGCTTCTTCAAAATTTCTTCTTTCGTCAAGGACTCAGTTAATTCCTCCTTGGCAATTTTACACTCAATTCATAACTTTTCAAAATCAATGGATTGAGACTCAAGCACATTATTTCTCTCACTCAAAAACAAATTGTTTTATTTGATTTTAGCATTTTCTTTAGTAAGAGACTTAAGTGTAACACACAAATGATATAACTCTGTAGACATGTCATTTATAGCATCATTACACTCAACTTTAGATAAATGTGCAAGGTTTGTAGTAATTACCAGATTACTTGAAGAACTTGTTTCTGTTTCATCAGACTTGGCCATTAGGGCTAGATTAACATAGCTGACATCTTCATCTTCATCCAGACCATCTGCTGCCCAGTCATTTTCTTGTGTAATGAAAGCCCTTTCCTTTTGTTTGAGCAGTTCAAAGTATTTTTGCTTATAATCCACAGGCTCAAACTTTTTCTTACTGGAATCTGACTTCCTACACTCATTGGAAAAGTTCCTTGCCAAGCCACATTTGAAATATTTGAATTTTGATTTATCCACCATGTTTCTATTTGGCTTGGCTGCTCCAAAGTTCTTTTTGAACTTGAGCTTGGAAAATCTTATGGAAAGAAATGCTAAATGTTCATCAATGTCTTCCATGTCATCTTAGCTCAAGGAATCTTCACTTTCTACTTCAAGCCCCTTGCCCTTGCTTTCACAGACCCTTGAAGTTGACTCAACAGCTTCCATCTTCACTTCCTTCTCTTTTTCCAACTCAACAACTAGTACAATGGATCCTCCTTTCTTCTTTCCTCTCTCCATCCTCTCATCTTGCTCTATTTGAAGCTCATATGTTTTCAAGATGCCATACAGTCTCTCCAAAGTAAACTCCTTATAATCTTGAGAGTTTCTCAATGAGACTGTCATTGGTTTCCATTCTTTTGGAAGAGATCTAAGGAATTTCATATTGGAGTCTTTTGTCTGATAGACCCTTCCATGCTGCTTTAGAACATTTAGCAGTTTTGAAACCTACTAAAAATGTAAGTGAGAGACTCACTTTCTTCACTATGAAAATGCTCATATTGCTAAATCAGTAGCTGCATCTTGTTTTCTCTAACTTGCTCAGTGCCATCACAGATGATCTGTATTGTATCCCAAACATCCTTGGCAGTTTTGCAGTTGATAATGTTGTCAAACATATCACCATCAACTCCATTAAACAAGATATTCATGCCCTTTTTATCCTTCCTAACTTGTTCAATGTCAGGATCAGACCATTCATGCCTTGGCTTGGGGACAGATGGCTCATTTCCAGTTGCAGCTCTCATTGGAACATGAGGGCCTCTTTCTATGCAGTCCACATAGGCCTCATCTTGAAAAAGCAAATAAAGATGCATCTTTACCTTCTAATGATAGTAATTATCTTTATTCAGAAATGGAATCTTGACTCCAACATCCTTCTTGTTCATCTTGCTGTATTGTTTTGATCTTTAAACTCTTTGTTTGTTAAGAGCTTGCTCTGATACCAATTGTTAGTCCCTTAACAATATGACAAGAATTACCGACAAGGGGTTGAATGGAATTCTTGAAACTTTTGCTTGAAATAAAAATGTTCTAACTCGAATATATATATATATATGTGTGAATTAATTAGCACAATGCGGAATAGTTACTTAAATGAATCAAAACACAAGTAATTAAAAAAAAGAGTCTTTAAAAACTTTCTTGTGGATTTGAATGATTCCACCAGAGATATATAATATATATCGAGAGAACCCTGTATGCAAAATGCTCACAACTGCTTACAAATATTGAACAACTAAGAATGCAGAGAAATGCTAAGAATTCTGCTTACAAATGTTTCTCTGCTTGTTTCTCAGATTATTCCTTAGTTGCTACTTCTTTGTTTATATATCACCAAGATTACAAAGTAATAAGACGGGATAATAAAACAAAACTATCTAGTCTATTACAATGATACTTCATTACTCTATTCCAGCATCTTTGAATATCTTCATAATAGCATGGAAATGACAATGCTTCTTTGTTCTCGAAAATCCAGTTGAATAGGCTACCACATTCCATTTGCATCCACTCGACGCATGTCACTATGTTATCACTGTCAACAGATATTTGAATTTTTTATCCGTCGGGTTCATGATCATCCGTCGAGTTATTGATCATCCCTCGGGTTGTTGATCATCCGTCGAATTCATTGTTGTTTATCCGTCGGGTAGCAATCAGGCACTTGACTTCATTTCACTTATTTAGAATTATAAGACATCATCTATGTACAATTAATCAACTTATTTTGCATATCTAACTAAAGTCAACATGACTTAAGTGCTACTACAGATTCTAAACAATGTGTATGCAGAAATGTGCTACAGACTTATTGTTACATAAGCTACTCACTCGATGGATAATAAGTCATCATCCGTCGGGACTATATTGAGTCATCTGTCGGGACTATAAACCTTATCCGTCGAGTGCTACATAATTTCACTAAGTAAAATCTACCAAGGTGTTTTGTTCATGAAATCATCAAGTACACAACATATACACAACAAAATTGATGAACCAACCAAGCCATTGGACTTGAAAATTTCTCAAGATCTGATGAAACCAGTGTGCAAAATGGTTCAAGTAACTGATGATAATCTTGTTGAAGATGAAACTGTTCAAATTCTGAAATGAAGAAAGATAATTGAAGAATCTAAAACAACCTCTGACACTGCTCAAGTTGTTGTTCAGAATAAAGGACAGCAAGGTACAGAAGAAATAACAAATTCTGATCAAGCTATCAAGACATCAATTACTGACAATGCTCAAGTTGATTTGAAGAAAATGACAATTGCTGATAAGAAGAAGCTGTTATGGAAGAAAGCTACTCCAGTTGAACCAAAATCCAATCTCATGATTAATCAACTCGCTATATTTGGGTTGAGAGCCAAGCAACCTAGAGATAGAGCTGGATTAGGTTCTGACGAAGAGAAGATTCGAACAGGAGTAGAGGTTACTCTAAGAGATCCTTTCATGTTGACATACAAATCATATGAACAAATCAAACAAAGGCACTTTGACAAGGTGTTGTCTTCTCAAATTGTGATAGATGCTCATGACAAAGAGAATCTAAAATAGAAATTGATCTTATTTCTCAATGATGAAAGGACTTATAGACTAGCTGATACTGATGTACTAAAGAAGTCTGTCAGAGAGCTTCAACATATTCACTATCTTCTGGAAGTAAAATCTGATGTGACAAGAAGATGGTCAGAATACATTTTGAAGGCTATAAGAGATCTGTTCAGAATCTCTGATTCAAAGACTTCTCATTACAGTCCAATAATTACTGAATGTGATGGAAGAGAAATTCCTATGTTGGAGAATTCTGCTAAGGTGGAAGTTATTCTGAAAGGAAGATGCTTATGTTATAATGAAAACTCTTCACATCCTAAGGTTATCAGACTTGGTGATGGACTTGAAAGAACATCCATTCAAGCTCTCAGAACAGCCATTTATCAAATTGGTGATAGTAAAGTAGAAGAACTGATGCAGGTCAAAGCACAGTTAGCTGAAGTTCTGAGGAAAGCTGAAGATAATCTGATAAATGATTTTGTTAAGAATCATTATGGATTCAGATTGATTCAGTGGTGTTGGTAAAGATGAATGTTTTGTAAGTTATAGTTAATAGTCTTATTAAACTCTTATTGCATTTGAACTTAAATGTTTTTAACATCATCAAATCTATTAACTTGTATATTCTTGCATAATTTACAAGTTGGAGGAGATTGTTGGATATATTTGAGATGTCATGTCTAATATGTTTCATATTTAGTTTTTAGATCTTAACAAACAGGAAATATCAGTTCTTACTGGAATCAGGACTTACTAGAAATCAGAACTTAAGGATATCAGGACTTAGATTATCAGAAGATAATATCAGAAGATGGATATCAGAACTTAAGTACTGGAGGCCTAACAGTTAAGGAAGGAAGCTGATTTACAGGAAAGAAGATCGAGACTAATACAGAAGAAGATATGCATGGAAAGAGTTAGAAGATTGAGACTAATACAGTTGCATAAGGCCCAAATGGTGTTGCATAAGGTAATAGGCAACACCAAGGGGGGGTTGCCAATGTGGAAGTGGTCGTAGACACCTAATGCAACAATTTGTGCAACACTTGAAAGTATTGCATCAGGTGGATTTTGCAACAGTAAATCACCTATTGGCAATAACAGAAAGTGTTACATTAGACCTGACAGGATAGCAAACTTGGTCATACGTGGCAACTGACACATCAGATGCTACGTCAGCAATAGGGGGTCCCCAAAGCCACATCAGCATGCCATGTCAACATGCCACGTCAGCCGGGTCCCATCCTGCCACGTCAGCATGGGTCCACCTGCCACGTAAGCATGTGGGGCCCACAATGCCACGTCAGCAGCGGGACCCTTTTTGCTACGTCATCAGTGGGGCCCAAATTATTTATGCAACACCATTTTGATGCATATGCAACATCAATTTCATTCAATTGCAACATTATATACCACATTATGCAACACCATTTTTAAATTGCAACAGTATTATAATAAAGTGCAACACAATTTAATGCAATATGCAACATCATATTCTGGAAAATGCAACACTTGCAAACATAAAATTTGGACTTAACTGGTCTGTTTTTACATGATACATGCCATAAGTGGCATCCAACAATACAGCCTTATCAGGCATCCAACAAAAACAGCCCTATCGGGCATCCAACAAGTTCTAAACATATGAAATTAGTAAACTACATACACCCAATTCTAACTTTAAAACACCGAAAGTACATCAAATCTTTCTTGCGAATACATTTTTTGTATTCTCAAATATTTTGTGAAGGTACTCATTTAGCACCTCATCCAGTCTTGCCTCTATAAGGTTTTGCTCCTCATTTAGTATTCCCCTAGTCCGTTCATTTGGTATATTCTGAGAATAAAAAAACAATAGTAAGTGATAGTGTGAATGAAAAATATACGATAAAGATGACGAGAATGGTTTCAGAAAACCAGCGTTGCACAGGCCATTCAATTGTATATTTAGCATAAAAAATTTGAGAAAATAAAACAAGTAAATATCGCAAACACTCTCATGCACCCAATAGGATACATATTCCATATGATACTAAAATGATGCTATATATATTATGAACAGGGAACTATAAAAATAAATGTGGATGTCTATCTTAAATTTCACAGTAAAGGAACTTTATCTTTTAAATATAGTTTGCTTAGTGACAATTAAAGAAAAAAGTCAAAATTTATCGATAAACAAATATGATTTGAAAAGGTTCCTTTGTGTTTGGACCAATATTAACATGTAGAATTTTTAATTAAATATTATATTATATGTTTCAAGCGTGTATAAATACATAATTTCAAAATTAAATACCAACAAGTAACATGTTTCAACCCCATAACTGCTGCATCAAATCCTCCTATTTGAGCCTCTTCTTATCCCTGACATTTTAAACCAACATTCAACCCCCCTTTTTTCTAATGTTTTATCTATCAAATATAGAATTTGCTAAATATTTCAAAGAAAATGTGAGTGAGTGATAGGGATAATTAAATCCTGATTATGTAATTAAATATTACAGTAATTATACATGATTTGGGCTGCTAGGCCCAATAAGAAGATGTATGACATTTAGACCAAAAAGGTTAACACATTGATCAGACCTGATGGACCAGATCAGGCCTGATGGAGCAAAGAAACCCTGAATATTAATTAATTTCGTAATTAATTAATAAGGGAAAAATCAGCTACTGAGAAGAGTCCCGATAAGGACATAAATCCTTGCAGATTAGACTCTAAGGGACCTAGAAGGATAAGGAATCAGTTTCCTACTATATAGGACTCCAAAGTCCATTCTAATTCAGAGACTTGCCAACCAAGTCTCTTATACCAAGTCTAATTCAAGGACTCCCAACATCTATATAAGGGGCCTCACCCCACAAATCAGAACTACGTTTTAGACTTAGTCCTTGGAGGGCCTGAAAGTCACTATGTCCTTGGTGAGCCCTCGCCGCCATAGCCCCGAGGGCAAGTATCACCAAGAACTACATTTTTTGGCTTGATTCTCTAATTCAGAGAGATGTAGGCATCTCGTAAAGGCAGAGTTAAGCTACGAAACACGAGAACAGCCGTTAAAGGCCTTGATCTCCCGAACCTTAGCAGTAAATATAGCAAATAATAACCTTAATTTTTTATCCATAACATTTGGTGCCGTCTGTGGGAAAGCACAACAATAACCATGGCGAAAACACGGAGAACAGTTAGAGCCCTTGGAGGAGGAACACCAATGGGGACAACCCAAGTGATTTCTTCAACTGTGGAGGTACCTCCTCACTCAACCTATGCAACCATGCAAGGAGAAGCCTAGATAGGGGCAACTGAACCTCAGCCACAAGGGACGGTTCCCTCGGCTACTCAAGGTACGAATCCTCAAGTTTAACAAGTACATGCACCTGTGAATTCTCGACCCATCGGGTACGAATATTCAACTGTTGTGACTACTAACCCCCCTTATGGGATGCCCCTTTACCCCGAGGTTGGAGGAAGTGGACATGCTGGCCGTAGTGAAGCACGAGGGCGTTCGCCCCCTACATACGAGGTTTGGCTCCTATCCCTGAGGATCAAGAATTTTCTGGTCCTTACACTGAGAGAGACTCCGAATCTTCGGACGATGAAGTAGCCCCAAGAAGGAGACGTGCTGGCAAAGAGCCGATAGCTGATGGTAGCTAACACCCTCAAAGCACCCAATGGACGAATCCCCAAGAAGTGCAGGAAAGAATCAGGGCTCACGAGGCTGAGATTCAAAGGCTGAGGCGCGACTTGGAGGCGTACCAAACGACCAGACCCCCAGTACCTCCTAGGGGGAGAAATCCTCCTCCTATCATAGACCTAGATGGTCCAGTGCAGAGAAGGGCCGTTGTCCCAAGGGCTGACCCAAGCAATCTTCTTCCCCTTGAAGATCCTGATGATCCTACTCCACCCTTCACTCAAGATATAATGAATGCCCATATCTCAAGGAAGTTCAAGATGCCAACTATAAAATTTTATGACAGCACAATAGATCTCGCTAATCATGTTAGAACATTCTCTAATGCACTGTTGTTGCAGCCCATGAATGATGCTATTAAGTGTCGGGCCTTTCCTCAAACCCTGTCGGGTATGGCTCAAAGGTGGTATAGTCATCTGCCCCCGAACTCTATTGGGTCGTTTAGAGAATTAAGTCAGGCTTTTATTAAGCATTTCATCAGTGGGATAGTACATGAGAAAAGTTCAGCATCTCTTATGAGCATTGTGCAGGGAACAAATGAATCCTTGAGAGACTACCTGAATTATTTCACAAAGGAGGCTTTAAAAGTCCCAGACCTTGATGATAAGGTAGCCATGATAGCTCTGCAACAAGGAACTAGGGATGAGTTTTTCAAAATGTTCTTAGCCAAATGCCCCCTGAAAGCATGTTGCAGCTCCATGATAGGGCAGGGAAGTACATCAAGGTGGAAGAAAGCATGAGAAAGACCGTAGTGAGTAATGAGCCCACTGGAGGCAAGAAGCGAAAAACTGATCTGGAGTATATCGCTAAGGACAAGTATCTTAGAACCGAGCAAAACCTGATTCAACCCTGAAGAAGGGAGGACCTGGGCAAAAGTTCAGTGAATACGCTAAGCTGAATGCTCCTAGAAGCCAGATCTTGATGGAAATCGAGAAAGATCGAGATATTCGTTGGCCTAAGCCCTTGAAGGCTGATCCTGCCAAGCTAGATAAGAGCAAGTATTGCAGATTTCACAAAGATGTCAGTCATGACACCGATGAGTGTAGACAACTGAAAGATGAAATTGAGTTCCTCATTCGAAAAAGAAGATTGAATAAATACACTGGAGATGGAGGGGATAGGAATAACAATGGAAGAAAGAACTTTGAAGATCGTAGGAGGGACCAAGATGATCAGGGGCGGAATCCCCAGCCTAGGGGACCTGTGATAAATACAATCTTCGGAGGACCCCAACCCCGAGGGCCTGTGATAAACACAATCTTTGGAGGACCAACCATTGCTGGGTTATCCAAGAACTCCAGGAAAGCGTATGCCCGAAAAGTTATGCATATTGTTGGGGAAGCCCCAAAGAGGGCCAGGATAGGAGTAACAATGTCTTTTGATGATTCTGATCTGGAGGGTGTGAAATTTCCCCATGACGATCCGTTGGTTATAACCCCGGTAATAGGGAACAACCCAGTGAGAAGGGTCCTTGTGGATAATGGTGCTTCAGTGGATATCTTGCTCCATGACACCTTTTTGAGGATGAGATATAATGACTCCCAATTGACCCCAACCGACATGCCAATATATGGGTTCACGGGAGTGGAGTGCCCCGTAGAGGGGATAATCAAGTTGCCAACAACCATAGGACAGGAACCAAGGCAAGCCACTCAAATGTTGGACTTCGTGGTGGTGAAAGCTAGTTCGACTTACAACGCTATTATGGGAAGAACAGGGATACACGCCTTTAAGGCAGTCCCTTCTTCCTACCATTCGGTTATGAAGTTTCCAACCCGGGATGGGATCGGAGAAGAGAGAGGAGATTAAAAAATGGCTCGAAGCTGTTATGTAGCCTCTTTGAGGGCAGATGGAGTTGGGGGTAGGTTGTTCCTATTGAAGATCTGGATATCCGAGAGAATGATGAGAAAAGAGGAAAGCCAGCAAAAGACTTGGTTTCAATTCCTTTAGCCCCCGAAGATCCTGAGAAGGTGACTTTTATTGGAGCAACACTCGAGGAGCCCCTTAGAGGGAAGTTGGTGAAATTTTTGCAAGAAAATAGTGACGTATTTGCATGGTCAGCAGCTAATATGCCATGCATAGACCCGGAACTGATTACTCACAAGCTGAATGTGGACCCAAATCGGAAGACAGTAAAACAAAAGAAAAGAAGTTTTGCTCCAGAAAGGCAAGAAGCTATAAAACAGGAAGTGGAGAAGCTCTTAGAGGCTGGTTTCATTGAGGAGATTCAATTTCCAGAGTGGTTAACAAACCCTGTAATGGTGAATAAGGCCAATGGAAAATGGAGGATGTGTGTAGACTTTACTGATCTAAATGATACATGTCCTAAGGACTGTTTCCCATTACCAAGGATCGATACTTTGATAGATACCACTGCTGGGCATGAAATGCTGAGCTTCATGGATGGATTCAGTGGATATAATCAAATCAAGATGTACAAGAATGACATTCCAAAGGTATCATTCATCACTGAATTTTATTGGCAAGACTATGGAAGTTTACGTCGATGATATGTTAGTCAAGAGTCTGGTAAAGAATGACCATATAACCCATTTGAGGGAAGCTTTTGAGGTCCTGAGGTACCACAAGATGATGTTAAATCCTACAAAGTGTGCTTTCGAAGTAGGGTCTGGAAATTTTTTGGGATTAATGGTCTCCAAGAGAGGGATCGAGGCTAACCCCGATAAAATAAAGGCAATCATAGACATGGAACCATCAAAAACTGTCAAGGATGTTCAGAAGCTAACAGGATGGGTTGCTGCGCTGGGACGATTCATCTCCAAGTCAGGAGACAAATGCTTGTCATTCTTCAAGTCACTAAAAAACATTAAGGACTTTGTATGGAATGAGGAAAACCAGAAGGCTTTCGAGGAGTTAAAGAAATATATGGCCCAGGCCCCGTTTTTGGCCAAACCAGCTTTGAATGAAGTTTTATTCTTATACTTAGTTATTTCAGAGAGTGCCTTGAGCGCTGTATTGGTTAAAGAGGAACTGAAAATCCAGAAACCCGTATACTATATCAGCAAAATTCTGCATGGTGCTGAGTTGAATTATTCAACTATTGAGAAATTTGCTCTAGCCTTGGTGATGGCTTCAAGAAAGTTACGTCCTTACTTTCAGGCTCATCAAATTGAGGTGCTAACAAATTAGCCCCTGAGAAATATCATTCATAGTCCCAAGGCTACTGGGAGGTTGATCAAGTGGGATATAGAGCTTGGAGAGTTCGACATTAAGTACAAGCCACGGACGGCAATAAAAGCCCAAACATTAGCTGACTTCGTGGTGGAATGTACCATACCCAACCAAGAAGTCGGGGGGCAGGAATATATCATACCTCAAGACAAGGAAGTTGATAAGGTGGACAAAGAGAAGGTTGATAAGGAGAAAGAATATTGGGTTCTCTATTTTGATGGAGCATCAAAAACAAATTCAAGTGGAGCAGGTTTGGTTTTACAAAGCCCTGATGGGTTCTTAATTGAGTATGCCATGAAGTTAGACTTCCCAACCACAAATAATGAGGCAGAATATGAAGCTCTGATAGCTGGTCTTGGCTTAGCAGGGACACTTAGAGTCAAGAACTTAAAAGTCTGTGGAGACTCGAAGTTGGTCATATCCCAGGTGAAGGGAGAGTTTGAGGCAAGGGATGAAACGATGGTTAAGTATGTCCGCCTGGTAAGGGCCGTGATGACCCAATTTGATGAATGCCATGTTGAGCACATTCCAAGGGACGAAAATGCCAAGGCAGATGCATTGTCTAAATTTGCTTCATCTGAGATGGAAGAAAGTTATGAAAGTATATACTATCGCGTTTTGAAAACACGGAGCATTGATGTTAAGCTTGTGGCTCCTATAGGCCTGGGGACATCATGGATTGATCCCATTAAGGCTCACATTCAAACCGGTTGGTTACCAAACGATGCTACTGAGGCACGAAAATTGGCTGTTCGAGCACTGAGATACTCTTTGATAGACGAAATTCTGTATAAAAGGTCTTTCGAGGTTCCCTACTTAAGATTTCTTAGGCCCGATGAGGCTCGCTTGGCTCTTGAAGAAGTACATGAAGGCATATGTGGGTAACACTTGGGGGGCAAGGCCTTGGCTCATAAGATAACCCGTTTAGGCTTCTATTGGCCAGAAATGATGGCTGATGTTAAAGAATATGTAAAAAAATGTGACCGCTTTCAGAAGTACGCACCAGTTGTTAGACAACCCTCCGAGTTGCTGACCTCTATCAACTCGCCCATCCCCTTTGCTATGTGGGGAATGGATATACTAGGGCTTTTCCCCATGGCCACGGCACAAAGGAAGTTTCTGATTGTAGCCATTGATTATTTCACCAAGTGGATTAAAGCCAAACCCTTGGCCAAGATCACAACTAAGTAGGTTACACAATTCCTGTGGGAAAGTATTATGTGCCGGTATGGAATTCCCCGCATCATATTCACTGACAATGGAACACAGTTCAACAACGAGGAAATCAAGAAGTATTATGAGGAAAATGAAATTGAGTTACGATTCAGATCTGTGGCTCACCCGCAAGCCAATGGGCAAGCAGAAGTGGCAAATCGAATAATCATGGATGGACTAAAGAAGAGGATCGAGAAGTCAAAGAATAACTGGGTGGATGAAATACTCCCCATACTATGGGCCTATAGGACTACCTGTAGAGTCACGACTGGAGCAACTCCCTTCATGTTAGCATATGGTGCAGAAGCAGTTGTTCCTGTAGAAATATCACATTCCTCCCCCAGGATTCAAGCTTTCAATGTTGAGGAAAATGAAGAAGGGCAAAGGTTAGCCCTGGATCTAATTGATGAAGTACGAGATGAGGCACATGCGAAGATAGTGGAATATCAGAAAAAAGCTTCGTTCTACTACAACCTAAGGGTTAAAGAAAGGTTCTTCAAATAAGGCGACTTAGTCTTGAGGAAAGTGGAAGCTTCTGATGTAGGACAGACGGGAAACTTGCCCCAAATTGGGAAGGGCCGTACAAAGTCAAGAGCGTTCAAGGTAGAGGAACCTACAAGCTGGAGACTATGGATGGTTTTGAAGTCCTGAGAACTTTGCATGCGCAAAACCTGAAGGTTTACTATGTGTAAAATAGTTGAAGCACGATTCTCACTTGTCAGAGTGACAAGTAGGTTTAAAAGCACCTTGAAGCTTTGCTTGCTTAGGAGTTTTCTATATAGAAGATATGTTTAGATTTTATCAGGGTTGAACGCATTTCATGTAAGGTATCAAGAATACCAAGTTATAATATAAAGCCTTCGACTTAATCTTAGCCTATTAGATTGATGCATTGTGAAAGATAAAACCAAGTTACAAACTTGAGTTTGAAAAATCGAAAGAAAAATACGACGATACTTGGCCAAAATACGACTGAAAATAATAAAAGTCAATTACAAAGTTCAATATTGTCTAAGAAAGAAGAAATACATAAAAAAACTTAGGCCTTGGAAGGATGGGATTCTTTGGAACCACTATCCGAAGTCTCCTCGGATGTCTCTTCAGTCGGTCCCTCGGAAGTCCCCTCGAAAGTCTCCGCAGAGGTTCCCTCGGAGGTATCTTCGGACGCTTTGGATGCTGCAGGAGACACTGGTTTAGGAGCACTGCCTTTGGAGGCTCTTCTACCCTTGCCTTCTTTATAACAGGCTCAAGCTCCTCCTCAGAAGAAGATTCCTCCTCTTCAGAGCTGGACTCGAGCTCCTTCCTCTTTTGGCCTTGGCCTTGACTCCCCGATGGGCCGTCTTTGATCAAATCGGCAAGCTTGTCTGCAATGCCCCCAAGTGCTGGAACTCACACAGGACAAGGGAAGGAAGACTGTTCAAGGACTTCTGGAAACTCATCCGGAATAGCCTCCACCGCGGCGTCCCAGCCTTCCTTATAGCTGACTAGGTGAAGGAGGGCATCATGCTCCACCATTAAATCCTTAAACTCCCGAGTGTCCATCCAGCCGTCAAAGGCTTTATCCTTTTGAGCCTTGAGGATAACATTTTCAGCTAGGGCCGTTTCTAAATCAGAAGTAGATGAGGCAAGTTGGGCTTCAAGGGCCTCTATTCTTTGGTTGGCCTCCTCCAGCTTCTTGTTCGCATCCTCGAGGATAACCTTCCAAGACTTGGCTTGGTGAATCGCCCCTTGAAAATGGGCGTTCGCCTACAAGAAACACAGCAAAAGTAAGATATGGGAAAAATCAAAAAGGCAACTATGAACGGCTAAGGAAAAAGAAGTACCGTCGCCAAAGCCTGAGCTCCGAAAAGCTCGTTACCCTCCAAGTCCTGTTGAAGGACAAAGTCTTGATAGTCAACCGGGGAAATGGAATGCTTAGACCATTCATTGGAAAGCGCTGTATTTCTGACAATCGAATCCTTGCCCCGGATTCCCCAAACAGGTTGGAAATAAGACCTTGGTTTTTGCTTGGTACGTAAAACTTGGCTGGGGCCTTCTTCGCCTGGTTCCATTGCCTGGAGTAGGAACTCCGGGAAACGATCCCCAAGGCGCGGGTCTTTAAAGACCTTTCCAGCACATTTCATCCTGGTCGTTTCCAGGTCTTTAGGCTTTGTAGCCTCCTCAATTTTCTCAGCCACTGCAACAAATAAGATAAGTGAGTTGAGAAGTTAGCAAAGTAGAAGATAGAAGGAATGAAAACAACTAGATAAGGAAGGAAACGTACTCTTCTTAGGGACGGGAGAAAGGCCGCGTTCTACAAGAATGGTCTCCCTGATAAGATCCCAAGAATGGGAAGTCCCATTATCTTGCGTAAGGAGGTTGAAAGCTCTGGTCTCCTCCTCAGACAAAATTATATCGTTTGGGCTCCCATCTACGGCTAGCCCAAAAGACGAGCGAAATAGGGTGCCCCAATCGCCACCCTCCCAAACGACGAACAGAAAATCTTTCTTCCACCCCAAGTTGTTGTCAGGGATGGACTTCCCGTTCACTATGTGGAGAACGGTTGGGCGCTGGTTTAAAGAAACCCACCCCGGATTCTTGTCAGGACTGTTCTTGAACTGGAAAACCTTTCTAAAAATAGCAACAGAGGTAGAGACATTGTGCTTGGCGCGTTGCGACAGATAGCACAAAATCAACCTCCAAGAGTTAGGAGGGAGTTGGCAAGGGCCGATGCCCACATCAGCTAGCAAAACAGGGATGAATGGGTGAAAGGGGAGTCTAATACCTGCCCTTAAAGTATCCCTGTAGACGCATAGTGCGTCTTTCCTCCACTGACATGCCCTATCGGCCGGACCTGCAAGAACTAGCTTGAAAGGATCCTTGATTCTGAAACAACCGCTCAACTTGTCCAGCTCCTTTGGATCTCGCAAGGCGCTAATATGGTCGTGCGCGTCTAGATGCACATCTGACGGGTACTCGTCCCCTCGGGTGTTGATCATATCAATTAAGGAAGTGTACCTTGGTTGAATGGGGAATTCATTGGACTTTCTGGCCACATTCATCGTGGCCAAACGGGTCATTTTCTTATCAGCCATCTAAAAAAAAGGGGCACATAAGGAGACAATTTTAAAACGCAAACTATGCAAAAACAAGCACAAAAAGTAAAGGAAGAATTCTTACCTGAAGTAATGCTCCTAAAAAGGCTTTGGGGCTTAAGATACTCCGAGTTACTGTTATTGCTCTGAAATTCTTAACAGAAGAAGAAAGAAGAAGAATTTGGAAATGAGAAAGTGAGGAGTAGTAGACTCTACTCACTCCTTTATAAAAGAGAAAAAGTGAAGTTGAAGGGACAAAAAGCCCAGTAAGGATAAAGGTGTTGGATTTTAAACGCAGCAGGGGCATGGCAAAACACTTCTACACATACAAAATCCAAATAAAAGCATATAAATCGTGAATAAAAATTCGAGGGATCAAATCTAACCTTTAAAATAATTCGGAGACAATGATCAGAGATCCTTAACAGTTGCTCCTCAAGTGTGAAGCACTCCTCCGGTATCCACCAAGAAAACGATGTTAAGGAGGAGGAAGGAGGTGGAGAGAATTGGGTTTTCCAAACTTTTTGGGTTTTGGGGTACGAATAAAATATAGGGTCTATAATAGTATATTTATAGGCAAAATTTTCAGCTGAAATTTTCCCATAAATATTATTATTATTATCCTACTTATTATTCTCATTAATAATTAAAACACCTTTTAATTATTAATCCTTTTTCTAAACACTTTAGAAATAATTCTCTCTCTTGATTTAATTTCCAAAAATTAAATCCTTAATTAATAATATTAAGAACTTTTCTTAATTAATTTATAATCAATTAAATCTCATTTAATCAATTATTAAATTTGCCAATTAATTATTTATTTCACAAATAAATAATTATTAGCCATTATTAATTAATTCCTCCACCATTAAATCATTATCTTTTTATGGTGTGACCCTGTAGGTTCAATATTAAGCCGGTAGTAGAAATAAATAATAATAAAACTATTTTATTATTATTTATATAAATTCTCTAATTTATTAAATATGATTAATTAATTAATCACATTTATTCTACATCGTGAGGGATACTTCTCAGCATATCGTGACTATCCAGATAATTTGAATTCATTGCTTAGAATACCAAGAACCTATTCAGTTAATAGTTACCGTACAATAAACTCCTTCTACCCTACAATGTCCCGATTAAATACAAGGCATGGATCTCGTGTCAAGCCTATCTAATTCAATCACTTACTTACCATTTATTATGCGTAGTTCTATGTAAATTAGAAACTCCTTTCTAATTTCATTCACTTTGGCCAGAGATTTCTGAACTAGCATAAGTGGATCAGCCTTGAACATTCGCTTCCTTCACTGGAAGGGGTAGATCCTTTATTGATCATACACTATCTTCGTGTATAAATTCCTATACCTAGAAGAGCCCTAATAATTGTCCCTGGAGACTAAGAACTAAACCAAAGCATAGTTCAGTGTACACAAGATGACTATGATGACCTCAAGTCTAAGGATACTTGTACAACTATCACTATGCGAACAACTGCTGACACGTGAGTGAACTCCATCAGTTGTTAAGCTGTGCGAGTCATGTTCAGTGAACTTATTCTATAATAAGCACCTACATACTAGCTATAGTGTCACCACATAAATGTCTATGAGAACAGACATCCTTCATAATGAAGCAAGCATAGTATGTACCGATCTTTGCGGATTATTAATTACCAGTTAGTAATCCTATGACCAGGAACTATTTAAGTTTAGAGTTATCATCTTTTTAGGTCTCACTATTATGATCTCATCATAATCCATAAAAAGTTTTACTCTAAACTATGGTATATCTTATTTAAACACTTAAATAGATAAAGCCCGTAATAAAAACAAAACAAGTCCTTATTAATATCAATGAAATCAAAACAGATTACATAAAAGTTATTCCTAAATTCTAATACATGATTGGACTTAGGACATATTCCTTTCAATCTCCCACTTGTACTAAAGCCAATCACTCTGGTATTTAATACCCATCTTGTCTTTATGACGATCAAAGTGACTTTCATAAAGTAGCTTTGTGAGTGGGTCTGCTATGTTGTTATGTGTGTCAACTCTAATTCAATACAATACAAGAAATATTACCGCGCTCCCACTAACCTTTTGTAGACGCATGGTTCATCTTCGTTTTTGATAAAATCAAACTCTTTGATTGTCTCATCAAAATGAATGTTCCATCTTTCGAGAAGCTTGCTTTAAACCACATATGGTTCGCAGCAGCTTACACACTAGGTTTTCATTTCCCTTGGAAAGAAAACCATCTGGCCATCTGCCAGATTTCATAGTCGTAGTAAGCAGCATTCGCAAGCAAAATCCGAACTGATTTTAACAGGGCTACAGGTAAAAAGTTTCATCAAAGTCAATCCATTGCCTTTGTTTGAATCCTTTTGCCACAAGCCTGGCCTTAAAAGTCTCCACCTGGCCATCTGCTCTAATCATTCTTTCGTATACCGTATACATAGATTCCATTCCGGATTTCATTGCACTACGCCATTTCTCTGAGTCAACACTACTCATAGCCTCATTATAGGTCACAGGGTCGTCATCATCAATGATCGACAACTCATTGTCATTCTCAATGACATGGCCATAATACCTCTCAGGTTGGCGAGACACTCTCCCTGATCTATGAATTGGCTGTTCCACAAAAGGTTGTTCAGTCAGAACAGGTGTTTCCACTCGATCTGTAGTAGTTTGTGCTTCTTGAACTTCATCAAGTTCAATTTTGCTCCCACTGTTTCCTTCAAGGATAAACTCCTTTTCCAAGAAGGTAGCATGTCTGGAGACAAACACCCGATGATCGGTGCAAAAGTAATACCCTAAAGTCTCTTTAGGATATCCCACAAAACTACATTTTATGGATCGATATTCCAGCTTATCTGAGTCAACTTTCTTGACATAAGCTGGACATCCCCAAATCTTAACGTGTTTAAGACTCGGTTTCCTTTCTTTCCATATCTCATACAAAGTTTGAGGAACAGATTTGGAAGGCACCTTATTCAGTAAATATGCTGAGGTTTCCAATGCATAACCCCATAGGAATACTGGAAGATTTGCATAGCTCATCATGGACCGAACTATGTCTAACAAAGTTCGATTTCTCCTTTCAGATACCAATCTGGAGGAGTCCACTGAGAGACTATACCATTTACTTTGAGATAATCTAGAAACACTCCATTAAAGTATTCATCACCTCGATCTAATCGAAGAATTATAATACTATGTTTGGTTTGTTTCTCCACTTCATACTTATACTCTTTGAACTTTTCAAAGGCTTCAGACTTGTGTTTCATCAAACACATATCTGAATCTAGATCTATCATCTATGAAAGTAATGAAGTATGAAAATCCACTCATGGCTTGCTTAGACATTGGTCCACATACATCTGTGTGTACCATTCCTAGCAAATTTGTAGTCCTCTCTCCATGTCTACTAAATGGAGACTGCAGTGCCACTATGAAGTGAGATTTTCATCATCCCTTTTCTTTTATTAGTTTGTTCAATCTGAAATAAATTATGTCACATACATACATACAATTATTTAAAGTACCACGTCCATAAAGAATATTATCTCTAAGAATAGAACATTCATTATTCTCAATAATAAATGAAAATCCAGCCAAGTCTAACATGGGAATAATATTCCTCACAATCGAGGGAACAAAATAACAATTATTTAAAACAATAGTCTTGCCCGTAGGCATATGCAAATGAAATGATTCTACATCTTCAGCAGCAACTCTTGCTCTATTTCCCATCAGTAGAATCACCTCCTCTTCCTCAAGAGTCCTACTTCTCCTTGGTCCCTGCAACAAATTGCAGATTTGAGAACCACAGGCGGTATCTAATACCCAAGTAGAAATTTGATTTAATGACATATTCACTTCTATCATGAACATACCTGAATCAGAAGTGGTAGTCTCACTACCCTTCTTCTTCTTCAATTCTGCAAGGTAAACCTTGCAGTTCCTCTTCAAGTGCCCCACCTTGTTACAGCGAAAGCAAACAACTTTGCTCTTGGGGTCTTCAGCTTTTGGTGGAACCGGCGTTTTCTCACCTACTTTCTTCTTTTTGGAAGAGTTCGTCTTCCTTTTCTTAGGATTGGAACCTTCACCAATTAGAAGAACAAAACTCTTCTTAGGGGGAAAATTCGATTCCGCAGTCTTAAACATGTTGTGGAGTTCAGGCAGGCTGACATCCAACTTATTCATATGAAAGTTCACAACAAACTGTGAGAACGAACTCGGAAGCGATTGCAAGACCAAGTCTTGGCTCAGCTCCCCATCCATGGCAAAACCAAGTTGTCTAAGAAGTTCAATCAAATTGATCATCTTAAGTACATGGTCATTCACAGATGATCCCTCAGACATCCTACAACCGAACAGCTCCTTCGATATCTCATATCGAGCTGTCCTCCCCGCCACATCATACAACTCTTGTAGATGCATTAGGATAGTGTGAGCATCCATATGCTCATGTTGCTTCTGTATCTCAATGTTCATTGAAGCTAGCATGATGCATTGAGCAACATTTGCATCATCTATCCACTTATGATACACAACATGTTCATCATTATGTGCATCACTAGCAGGTTCAGTAGGCTTAGGTGAGTCAATCACGTATTCCAGCTTCTCAATCCTGAGAACAATTCTCAAGTTTCGAAGCCAGTCAGCATAATTAGGACCAGTCAATTTGTGAGCATCCAGTATGCTCCTGAGTGATAGTGCAGAAGACATAATGTATATTGTAAATCTGTAAATGATAAACACATAACAACACTTAGCAAATATTCGATTTCATTTTAAAACACTATATGAATCGGGTCTTTATTCATAAGTGGCTCCCACTAGTTTACCTAATTTATTCAACCCCTTACGTGAAAAATTAAGCATTCATAATGCTAGTGGGAATAGGGATCCTACATTCCATTACACAACCCTGGCTGTGGCACGAAACGCCATGTAATGTTCAATAGGCAGACAACTCTTGTCAATTACATCTTATGTTATTCCCTAATCAAACTTTAGCCTCTTGAATAATTGAGTCACGGCTGTGGCACGATAAACTCAATATTCTAAGTCAAGTCTAACCCAACATTCCATACAATTGAATCAGTCCCCAAAGGCCCACGGCTGTGGCACGTAACGACCTTTAGATTCTTATTCAATGTACACATCTCTATGTAATAGACAAGTATTTCTTATTTCGAAATGAAAGCCCTCGGCTGTGGCACGAAACGACAATGATTCAAAAATAAGAACTACTTTCTATCATGTTGGAAGGCTATGACCGACACAAGCCCGTTGTATCATTGGCCAATTACTACTTGATATTATTTAATTTTAGAGGGATTATATTACGTTACAATCATAATCATATTATAAAGAGATTCTTCCTTTTAAATTAAATATTTCAAATCAATAATCAATAATCAGATGATTCCCAGATCGGGTGGAGCATTGTCAAGAGGCGTCACTTAATAACCCTTTCTTACAGATAGAAATCTGTTGTTGACAGAATCATCCTTTCTCTCATATCGAAAATTCATATTCAATTACGTGTTTCATAAACACAAGAATCTCATGATTGTATTCATAATATTATCATTAAGGTTATGAAACAATTTCACTATAATAGGTTGTCTAACAAACGCCTTATGTTTATTTAAGTTCACCTAAATCTATCATCGTATGATAAACTAAGCATATATCACATATATCAACATGAATAAACATCAAGGTAGGCATGTTACATCATCTAGCACATTAGTCTAAGCATTATACATCTCTATGTATCACATAAAGCATTTAAAAGCAATTAAAACAGTCAAAAATAACTTTAAAACACTTCATGGAAATATAAACAGTTCAAAACTTTTATATAAACTAAAATTGATCACACCATTAGATCCGTCTTGAAAAAATGAATCCAACGGTATATTGCACGCCCAAAACGGAGTTACGAAACTCCCAGAAAATCAAATTTAAAATCAATAGACGGGCTGTAACGCATTACAGGAACGCGTTACAATCCCCGTAACGCATTCCGGTGATGCGTTACAAGCCTTTTAAGCCATTTAAAAGGTGTAACGCATTCCGTGAATGCACCACAGGTGTGTAACGCATTCCCGGAATGCGTGACACCCTTTTTTTTCAGCAGCCGTCTTTTTCTTCTCGAACGCCGCGCCTGACAGCCGTACAGCAGCCATCAACAGACAACAGTACAGAAAACACAGCATTGTGCTCTCTTTACCAGCCAACAAAACAAATATATATATATACTATATATACATATATTTACTTATTTGATTACGGATTTTAATTGTAACAACTTCAAAAATTCATAATAAAAAATCTATACATCCTAAAATTATGAAAAAAATACACAGACGATCTACAACACTTGTAGAACCCAGATCATCATTCAAAATTATTCTGAGAAACGATTTCTCATCAGATAAAATTAATCCATAATATAACTTGTAAAAATCATAATTAATTCATACAAGCACATAAAATTCTAAAATTTTTACCACAGATCTATATGCATACAACCTAGGCTCTGATACCATTGTTGGATTTTAATCGCAGCGGGGCATGGCAAAACACTTTTACACATACAAAATCCAAATAAAAGCATATAAATCGTGAATAAAAATTCGAGGGATCAAATCTAACCTTTAAAATAATTCGGAGACAACGATCAGAGATCCTTAGCAGTTGCTCCTCAAGTGTGAAGCACTCCACCGGTATCCACCAAGAAAACGATGTTAAGGAGGAGGAAGG
Source organism: Apium graveolens (assembly GCF_009905375.1). Taxonomy (NCBI): domain Eukaryota; kingdom Viridiplantae; phylum Streptophyta; class Magnoliopsida; order Apiales; family Apiaceae; genus Apium; species Apium graveolens. Next base: position 190,601,465 of record NC_133648.1, read on the forward strand.
AGGTGGAGAGAATTGGGTTTTCCAAACTTTTTGGGTTTTAGGGTAAGAATAAAATATAGGGTCTATAATAGTATATTTATAGGCAAAATTTTCAGCTGAAATTTTCCCATAAATATTATTATTATTATCCCATTTATTATTCTCATTAATAATTAAAACACTTTTTAATTATTAATCCTTTTTCTAAACACTTTAGAAATAATTCTCTCTCTTGATTTAATTTCCAAAAATTAAATCCTTAATTAATAATATTAAGAACTTTTCTTAATTAATTTATAATCAATTAAATCTCATTTAATAAATTATTAAATTTGCCAATTAATTATTTATTTCATAAATAAATAATTATTAGCCATTATTAATTAATTCCTCCACCATTAAATCATTATCTTTTTATGGTGTGACCCTGTAGGTTCAATATTAAGCCGGTAGTAGAAATAAATAATAATAAAACTATTTTATCATTATTTATATAAATTCTCTAATTTATTAAATATGATTAATTAATTAATCACATTTATTCTACATCGTTAGGGATACTTCTCAGCATATCGCGACTATCCGGATAATATGAATTCACTGCTTAGAATACCAAGAACCTATTCAGTGAATAGTTACCGTACAATAAACTCCTTCTACCCTACAATGTCCCGATTAAATACAAGGCATGGATCTCATGTCAAGCCTATCTAATTCAATCACTTGCTTACCATTTATTATGCGTAGTTCTATGCAAATTAGAAACTCCTTTCTAATTTCATTCACTATGGCCAGAGATTTCTGAACTAGCATAAGTGGATCAGCCTTGAACATTCGCTTCCTTCACTGGAAGGGGTAGATCCTTTATTGATCATACACTATCTTCGTGTACAAATTCCTATACCCAGAAGAGCCCTAATAATTGTCCCTGGAGACTAAGAACTAAACCAAAGCATAGTTCAGTGTACACAAGATGACTATGATGACCTCAAGTCTAAGGATACTTGTACAACTATCACTATGCGAACAACTACTGACACGTGAGTGAACTCCATCAGTTGTTCAGCTGTGCGAGTCATGTTCAGTGAACTTATTCTATAATAAGCACCTACATACTAGCTATAGTGTCACCACACAAATGTCTATGAGAACAGACATCCTTCATAATGAAGCAAGCATAGTATGTACCGATCTTTGCGGATTATTAATTACCAGTTAGTAATCCTATGACCAGGAACTATTTAAGTTTAGAGTTATCATCTTTTTAGGTCTCACTATTATGATCTCATCATAATCCATAAAAAGCTTTACTCTAAACTATGGTATATCTTATTTAAACACTTAAATAGATAAAGCCCGTAATAAAAACAAAACAAGTCTTTATTAATATCAATGAAATCAAAATAGATTATATAAAAGTTATTCCTAAATCCTAATACATGATTGGACTTAGGACATATTCCTTTCAAAAGGCCCCAAGAAAAAAGCCCATAAGTGGAACATTTCAGAATATTCCAAGGAATTCCAAAGAAATCTAAAGAGTGTGTTTTGATATATTAAGCCCAGATTAATAAGAGGCCCAAATCCAATTAAGATTTGGAAAATAGAAGGCCCAAATCCAATTAGGATTTGGAAAAATAGAAGGCCCAAATCATAGCCATTAAAGAAGATAAGTCCCAAACAAGGCCCAATCCAAAATTGGATGAGAATGAAGCCCAATAAGACCAGGATTGAGGTCGAATTCTAGGTCGTGAATTCTGCTCGAATTCTTTCGAACAAACACCCGAAAATTACGGGTATAATAGACCAGGATTGAGGTCGAATATCAAGTCGTGAATTCTACTCGAATTCTTTCGAACAGACACCCGAAAATTACGGGTATGATAGACTAGGATTGAGGTTAAAAGTCAGACAAAGATTGAGGTCGAAAGTCAGACCAGGATTGAGGTGGAAAGTCAGACCAGGATTGAGGTCGAATTCCTGAATCAAGCACAATATTTTTCAAGAATGGGTGCAGAAACCTAGACTCAAATCCAGCTTGAAGAATCAACTAGGATCCTGGTCGAAACCTAGGTCGTGAATCCTAGTCGAAATCTAACGACCAGGAAGCAAATAAGCATAGAAGTCTCGACTAAGATCCAGGTTGAAGGTTCGACTAGGATCCTGGTCGAAACCCAGGTCGTGGATCCTAGTCGAAACCAAATGACCAGGAAGCAAAGAAAGACACTAGTTTTCGACCAAAATCCAGGTCGAAGGTTCGACTAGGATCCCGGTCGAAAGCCAGGTCGTGGAACCTAGTCGAAGTCCTTCGACCAGAATTGGAAAGCTGGCCCAAAATTCAACTAGGATCCAGGTCGAAATTTCGACTAGGATCCTGGTCGAAAAAGGGCTGAAAATTTGAATATTTGTGAAAGATTGTAGAAAATGTGAAAAAAATTCGGAAAAAAGGGAAAATTCCTGAAAATTACCAGAAAATTTCTAAAAATAGGGAGAAGGTAAGAAAATAGAAGGGGAAGTTTTTAAAACGACCCTGAAGCCATGTACAAGGCAAATCATTGTAAGCGTGTAGGTCGCTCCACACTTTACGCAAAACGATACCCTGGAAGGGAATGAACGAACTTAACTTTTGCGAAATCTTATACGGTTTCCCAAAAGTTGGGGGCAAATGATAGGGATAAATAAATCCTGATTATGTAATTAAATATTACAGTAATTATACATGATTTGGGCTGCCAGGCCCAATAAGAAGATGTATGACATTCAGACCAAAAAGGTTAACACATGGATCAGACCTGATGGACCAGATCAGGCCTGATGGAGCAAATAAACCCTAAATATTAATTAATTTCGTAATTAATTAATAAGGGAAAAATCAGCTACTGAGACGAGTCCCGAGAAGGACATAAATCCTTGCAGATTAGCCTCTAAGGGATCTAGAAGGATAAGGAATCAGTTTCCTACTATATAGGACTCCAAAGTCCATTCTAATTCAGAGACTTGCCAACCAAGTCTCCTATACCAAGTCCAATTCAAGGACTCCCAACATCTATATAAGGGGCATCACCCCACAAATCAGAACTACGTTTTAGACTTAGTCCTTGGAGGGCATGAAAGTCACTACGTCCTTGGTGAGCCCTCGCTGCCATAGCCCCGAGGGAAAGTATCACCAAGAACTACATTTTTTGGCTTGATTCTCTAATTCACAGAGATACGTAGGCATCTCGTAAAGGCAGAGTTAAGCTACGAAACACGAGAGCAGCCATTAAAGGCCTTGAGCTCCCGAACCTTAGCAGTAAATACAACAAATAATAACCTTAGTTTTTTATCCATAAAAGTGAGTGAGTATGCACTTACTATTTCTTTTTTTATGATAGAAACCAACAGAATTTTGCATGTGAAGGTACAAAAATGACAGTATTTCTTTATTATTTTTATCTCGCTCTACAAAACCCAATGCCTCCTTTACGTACACACATAACTAAAATGACTTAATTTTGCATGCGGTTGCTCAAATCATGATATCATAAAAGAACAACAGAAAACAGCAGCAGTGGTAATAATTAGTGATTAGATGAAACCATAAAAGCATTCCTTTTCCGTGACACGGTTAAAGGCCTCTCGCTCTTCATCGCTAAAATGCAATGGGCTAGATGCATATCTGAGGAGTAACGAATTTGAAAGGCGGAAGTCAGAACTCAAAAAGAAATAAGCAAAATATAAAAAACAAGTAAAGGAATTAGAGAAACAAGGAGAGGATAATCAGTGGAATTGTGACTGGGCACATGTATACTCACAGCGTTGCTTGTGAAAGCCATTCACAGGAACGGGTCTATATGTGTAGACCATCCACGGTGGTTAGTCTTCCTTATACTCAAAATTGAATTCAGTGCCTTGCTTTCTCTTTTACCCACTCCAGGTATGGGAGACTACCACCAATAATAGACAATGCTATCACCTCAGGTACACTGTAAAACAACCAGACAAAAGAAGAAATAAGATAGCCATTAATAAAGGGTACCTATTTTACCTTGGCTGGAAAAAGTCACCATAAAATTAATTTACATCTATCTCTGGTACCTCCATAGCTAAACTCTTCCATTAATATTATTTCTTTCCAATAACAAGTATACACAGGTGATTAAGTTATGTTTTTATTTTTACTAATTGTTACTTACTCATGTTCGTGATTCTCCTTTACATGCTCCTTTAGAGCATCCAAAAGTGAGTCCCTAGTTTTGATGATAAGAAGTTCCTCAAAATCTATCTATATCTGCAAATAATGAACATAACTGGCCAGAAAATTATAAACCCCCGAATTTGGTCTAGAGCACAACAGTTCATAATGAATAACCATGGCATCAGTACGGGTAGAAAACCAATTAGTATATTTTTCAGGTATAGCACTACTCCTTCGGATCTTTAAATACAATACATGTTTTCTGACTAATTGACAATGGATGTATTCGCATGCTCTAGTACACGTGAATTGCTTTAGAAACCAATATTCATAGGAGCAATGTAACTTCGTCTTAAGATTTACTTCCCCCCTCCAAACAAAAAAACTAGATCCAGACTTTGATCTACATAGATAGTATTCAGTGCAACCACATGTCAAAAATTAAAAATGCACACACACACGTACACAAGCACTCTACTTAATATAAACAGGTAAATACTAGTTACAACTAACCAGCAAAATTTAGAACTAAAAAACCAAGCAAAGAGAATGATACTGCAGGGGTAACTTCAAATTAGTGCTAATTTGCAATGCTCCAACTTACCAGGTTTGATAACTTCTCCTCGTTGGGATTTAATGAGAAGCATCCTGCCGTCCAGGCAAGTCAGGGTAAATTGGAAACCAAAGAGTGCTTGAGTAAGAGACAAGGAATGTTCAACAAATAGATCATCACCTTTTCTCTTAAACTTGGGGTGCTCCTTCTGCTGCAAGACAAACACTGTAATTAGGCCCGTAAAGAAAAATCAGATTTTAAAGAGAAATATAAATAAACACACTAAAGCTAATTCAACCCAAAGTCATTAACATCATTAAAGTAGAAGTGCAAGGTAAGCTAAAGTTGATTATACCTCAAAGCTTCTTCGACCCTAAAGCTAATTCGACCCCAAATTAGCACTAGATAAACAGATAAAGATGAAATTATTATGGGAACAAGGGAAATTAACAAAGAATTAAAATACTCAATTCAAACATAAAACCCTAGTTTTGTTTGAACTAGAATTGGTTGAAGGAGTACTCATTTGCATCGATCTGTGAAAGTTTATCTTTAATATACCTTTCAATTAGAATAGAGCTAACAGAGAGAGTAAGAACTGCGAGAGAGAAAGACACAAAGAGAGATGATTAGAGAGGGTAGGCGGAGATTTGTTTTCAGAGAGATAGTAAGCTCTCACTACCTGAAATTTTAACCCGCCGAGTTGAAAAGCAAATTGTCCACTTCTCCAAAATTTGAGAGCATTTTTAGCCCGCCTGAAAGTGAAGTGATGAAAAATTGGAACAGTTTGAATGAAGAGGAGAAGCTGGGTTTGGTAGATGAGTTTGCTGCGGAATGAGGTTTGAGAGGGAGAGGGGTTCTGTAGTGTGGATTGGAGAGAGGCGGTCAGGTTAGTAAAATTAGGGTTTGGTGATTGGTTTATACAAAAGTTGTGCTTTGTAATGGGACAGCTTTGTAATGGGCCGAGTTTGGGTTGTTAAATCCCGATTTATCAATATTTCGGGTCGAACTATGTGTCTAAACAACAACATGTAAAACAATTTTTTTATTAAAAAATATTAATTTTATAGAAGTTATTATAACGTTTAATTTAAATAATTTCAACTCTTATATATTAGTGATATGACAAAATTTTCAGAAAAAATAAATTATTTAGGACCCCTGTTGACCGTAATTTGACTATTATAAAAACAAGATGTAATATATAAATTTTTTTAAAAACATTTATATATCTCTAAAATTAGTAAGTAATATCATCCCTTCAGTTGGATCGTTGAACAAGAATTTTTAAAAAAATAGAATCACCATGTGGGACAAGCCTTGGTAACCGGAACTCGTGTTGAACGTAATTTGACTATCATTAAAACACACAATATAAAATCTAAATTTAAACAAAACAAAATAAGACATCTATAAAATTAGTAGGTATCATCATCCGTACTGTTGGATCATTGAACATAAATTTTATAAAAATAGAATCACCACTCGGGACAAGACTTGGTTATGGGAACCCGTGTTGACCATAATTTGACTATTATAAAAATATATGATATAAAATCTAATTTTTTTTAAAAAAATTAGACATATCCAAAATTAGTAGGTATCATCATCCGTACGCTTTGATCGTTGAACAAAAAATTTCAATAAAATAGAATCACCACTCGGGGAAAGACTTGGTTAGAGAAACCCGTGTTGATCGTAATTTGACTATTAAAAAAACACACGATATAAATATATTTTTTTAAAAAAAATTTAGACATCTCTAAAATTAGTAAGTATCATCATCCGTACGGTGGGATCATTGAACAAAAATTTTAAAAAAATAGAATCATCACTCGGGACAAGACTTGGTTAAGGAACCAGTGTTGACCGAAATTTGACTATTATAAAAACACACGATTTACATATATTTTTAAAAAAAAATTAGACATCTCCAAAATTAGTAAGTATCATCATCCGTACGGTTGGATCGTTGAACAAAAATTTTAAAAAAAATAAAATCATCACTCGGGACAAGACTTGGTTATAAGAACCCGTGTTGACCGTAATTTGACTATTATAAAAACACATGATATAAAATCTAAATTTTTTAAAAAACATTTAGACATCTCTAAAATTAGTAGGTATCATCATCCGTACGGTTGGATTGTTGAACAAAAATTTAAAAAAAATAGAATCACCACCCGGAACAAGACTACGTAATGTGAACCCGTGTGCACCAGGGTTTGATTATTAAAAGAGCACGTGATATAAAATTTAGTTTTTTTAAAAAAAAAATCACACATCTCTAAAACTAGTAGGAAACAACATCCATACGATTGGATCAATTAAAAATTATTTAAAAAAAATTAGAACATGAATATAACAAATAAATTTTAAGAATAGTACAATAACTAACTTAACATTAAATAACCTACTGCAACACCAGAAAGCAAATGCAACGCCTGAAGTGCCACGTCAGTTGCCACGTCAGCAAGTGGACCCCATTGTGTGCCACGTCAGCATTTTGGGCCCCAAATGTGGGACCCACTGGTGTCACATCAGCATGCTGGCGTGGCATGCCATGTCAGCATGCCACGTCACCAGTGGGTCCCATATGTGGGCCCAAAATGCCGATGTGTCATGCCATGTCAGCACCCGTTGGTCCCAATATGCCACCTCAGATTTATTTTCCACTTCAGCATTTATTAAAAAAAATATCTAATGGAACGCTATGACCTCTACTGTTGCATGCGCAACACTAACAGTTATTAGCAACGGTAGCTTCAATGTAATGCAACGCTTTCACCACTGTGTTGCAATAAACTGAAAATTTTGTGGATAATGCAACGCTTTTCGTGCAATGCTGGATAAAAACAGTTTCCTATGTGCACTTATGGCGTAGTGTTGATTGAGTTTTCCTACAACAACATTTATCACGCGAGTATTGGCATGCCGCCTTATGAAGTGTTGTATGGAAGAAATGCAGATCACTTACATATTGGGATGAGGTTGGTGAGCGCAAACTAATTGGCCCAGGCTAGTTCAACAAACGAAAGAGAAAGTGGAAGTGATTCGTAAAAGGTTGATTGCTGCTCAAGATCGACAAAAGAAGTATGCGGATCGAGATCAAAAGGATATGCAATTCGAGCTCGAAGACAAAGTGTTGTTCAAAATATCTCCGCGGAAAGGTTTATCCAGATTTGGAAAGAAAGGGAAGTTGAGTCCCAGGTATATTGGACCATTCGAAGTACTTAGACGAGTTGGAAAAGTGGCTTATGAATTAGCATTACCTCCGCAGATGTAACATCTTCATAACGTGTTTCATGTTTCTCTTTTAAAGAAATATAATGCTGATGCAAGCCATGTGATCGAATAGGAACCAGTGGAAATACAACAAGATTTGTCTTATGTGGAACAACCAGTTCGAATTTTAGATCAAAAGCGAGAACACTCAGAAATAAAGTTGTACCTCTAGTTAGAGTGTTGTGGAGAAATCCTAAAGTAGAAGAGTCAACTTGGGAATTAGAAAGCGAAATGCAAGAAAAGTATCCCCATTTAATTGCTTAGGCTAGATTCTGGGGACAAGATCCTTTTAAGGGGTGTAGATTGTGAAGACTGGGAATTTCGCGACATGATTAAGTGAATAAAGTATAATTTTATGGTGTAATTATAATTATGTGATTAAATAAAGGGATAAATGATTTTGTTGGTTAATTTTCTTTATTGTATATTAGTAACTGGAAACGTAAAATGACGCGTTCCAGTTTGATGAGTTAGCTTCGAGGATAAGCTCTGTTGTCGGGCCGTCAGGTAGAACGGGACCCGTTTTAAAAGAGATCAAAAATATTTAAATATGAACTATGTGTTGATATGTGAATGGAAATGTTTAATTAAGTATTATATTTTAGTGACGTGTCAGTTGGTATAAAGAATTTATTGTGAAGCGTAATTGAGACGCTCAACGTCGGGCCGTTAGACATGACATGACCCGTTACGCGAAAAGTGGTTATTAATTAAAAAGAGAAATTTTGTGATTGAGTATGAGTCGTGAAATGTGAATAAATGCTATTGCTTGAAAATATGTTTGATTATATGCTCTGTTGATTTTTAAAGGATTTAAAGGGATTTATTTGATTTAAAATAAGATTTATTGAACCTTTAAATGTTTTTATAAAATTATCCGAGTATGTTCTTGGCGTGAGATTTGTTTTTTTCTCTTCAGAATAACCCTAGAGACTTTACAAAAATGATAGATGGATTTATTTCATGATCGGTGTATTTTAAAATGATTTTAGTGAGTTTTATTTCTTTTTGAGTGTAATCTTGTAAAATCCATAGAAAAATAACCGTACGCTCAAAAATTATTTTAAAATTATGGTTGGAAAGCTAATTTCGAACTCTATATTTTAAAATTGATATTCCTTCCATTTTCATCTTTTATGAGAAAGCTTTATAATATTCAAATTCGTTTTTGGGATTGTGAATAAAAGAAATGAGAAGTGAAAATCAAAATATGGCACAATTACCATACTACCCTTGCCACACCAATATATAAACCACCCTCCCTTCTCTTTTTCTTCTCTTCTTCCCTCACTTCTCTTATCTCTCTTTTCCTCCCTCACTCCCGAACCCTCTCTCTCTCTCTCTCTCTCTCTCTCTCTCTCTCTCTCTCTCTCTCTCTCTCTCTCTCTCGGCTCTATCCATCTCTCTTCTTCTCTCTCTTACATGCAACCTCAAAACCTAGCTCAAATTCAAAGATCTACCCATCAATAATCATCATTTTCATCCCTCTATTCAATTATACTTTGCATGTAAGTTTCTAAGCAACTTTTCGTAGTTTCATCTCTTCAGTCATATTTCAGAAAGCGCAATTTCTTGGTTATGATCATGAGAGAATATAAACAAGAGTGTTGTATGATTCTAAGGTCCAATACTCAAAGAGGAGACCCGTGTTTGGGAACTCTTGAGTTCGACCTCCACCGGCCGTGATCAAACGAGAGCCGGTGGGATTTTAGAAGTGTGATTTTCCAAGAGCTATAATGTAATCTTGTTAAGATATAAATTGCATGTTTGATATTTAATGATTTCTTGAGTTTTGATGGTAAATGAAGTTTTGTGCTTAGAAGATAGGATATATGGTTTATTACTAGGTGATTTTGTGTTTAGTTGAATGAAATGGGATGCATGTCATAGAAATCTATACACATGTCACTAAAAGTCATTGCATGTTAATGTTTTAAGTTCCTTTTGGTTTTGAACACTTGATAGGTTTGAATTTTTCTTAAAAATTGTGTGGGAAAAATGATTTTGATGTGTTATTGTATGAATGGTAGCATTAAAATGGTTGCAAGTGATTCTGTTGGTTTTTTGTTAGTGTTGGGTTCGAATTTTTATAAATAAAAAGGAGAGGAGTAGTTGTTTGCTTAAGGTAATTGAGGTTTAAGTATCAAAGAATCTTTTTGTCATGATTAAATGGTTTTTAGTTCGAATTTTCACTATTTATAAAGGGGTTTTTTGATTTTGATTCAAGTTTAAAAAGGATTTTGTTTGAGGATTTAAACTTGCTTCGGTTTTCTTGGAAAAAGGTTTTAAAGGATGAATTTTGGCTTGAACTAAAGATTATAAATGATCCCTATACTTGCATGTCAATTTGTGGTGTTGCATGTGATGTTTCTTGGGAAATTCGAATGGTATAAATCGAATTTATAGAAAAATTAAGATGAATTATGTGTTTAAGGTGTTGCTTATGTGTTTCCATGAATTATAATGATGAATTGGAGTTAGATTTGGATGAAATAATGATTACATGTTAAGATATAAGGTTGTATTTGACAAGATTAGAATCTATAAGAATCATTGGATTTCTTGTTTGTGTTTTGTTATAAAGCCGAGTGGATTATGGTTGTAAAAGTGGCTAATTTGATTCTAGGATTTCACTAAGTGAATGCATGTAAGGTTACTAAGAATTATTTGGAATATTTGTTTGGTTTTGGTTCAGATTATGTGAATATAAGTAATGATTAAGTCGTCTTGATATTAGATTGTATAATTGCTATTATAACTCGAGTATAGAGTTTGGATACAAGGATTATATGCTATGTGTTGTAATAGCATCACAATATGTGATTCGATGACTACTTAGCTAAAGTATACGAGCTTATGGTATAGACGTGCTTTGTGTTTATGATTAAATATATGTACTCTTAGGGTATTGCGATAAAGGGAAATTGTAAGCGTTCCGGGAACGTCGAATGGGAATCTGATTAGGGTTTTTATTTTTGGATTGTATATTCGGAGCGTGAGGGCATTCATGCTAGGAAAGGGAAAGGTGTACTAGGTTGCAGTAGTTCAACCCTTTTGAAACAGGAAAGCGAAATCAGACAAGTAACTCTGCTTACTTGTATATGTTTGTATTGAAAGGATATTGATGATGCTATGATAGAGTATTGATATTTGATAAACATGTGATAACCTGTTATTGATTCTTGAACCTTGATATTGATTCTTGCACCAAACCTGTTATTGACACCTTGAAATACCATGATAGTGTTCTTGTAACGACTTGATCTGATTATTGTTTAAACCCTTACTATAAACCTGTTGATTCATACCCTTATTGCCTATTGATTCCTTGGATACCTTGAATTCTTGATAACCTTGTAAGAACCTTTGTGAACACCCTTGCGTATTGTTTTGAACAACCTATATTTTTTTCCTTTGTATACCATGTTCCGTAATGATTTCTGAGACTGATTTGATTCCCTAACTTACGATCTTTGATTGTCATTGATCTTGACCATAACATTGGTATTTGATTTCCTTGATCCAATTGATTTTTTTGAATCCCTGAAATTGAACTTCAAAATGAGTTTCGACTTGAAAGAGTCTAAATGATTTCATATTCTTGGTAATGTTAAAATGAATTTAGTAAAACCTTTATTTTCCAATACAAGGTTTTCTAAATGAATTCCTGATGGATTGGATTGAGACGTAAGAGACTAGTGGGACTAGTCCAGTCATATAAGAGACTAGCGGGGCTAGTCTTATTTATGGCTAAAATTATGCTATAGGTACCTTAACGACCAAATGGAGGTCGGTACGGGCTGATCACCCGTATTATTATTGTTATGAATTGAAAGTTGAAGTAGTCCAATCAAGGGTTCCCTATCACTTTATAAAGGATATTGAATACATTACTTTAGCAAATTGATTCTTTGAAAATGAAATGGTTTATAATGATTCAAAATGAGTTGATTGTGTTATTATTTAGCATACAACTTTCAGAACCCTGATTCTTATTCTGATAATGTTATCAATCATATAATTGTTTCCCAGAGTTGAAAAGATGCTCGCTTTCCATTTGAAAGATCCTCGAGATCCTGTTAATGATTTGTGATGAATGTCGGCTTTCGTCTTATCTTGAACCTTAATTCTTGAAAGCCCAACTATATCTTCATAAACCTTCTCTAGCCCAAAGATAGAAATATGCCACCTAGAGTTTTAAAATAGAATGCCTTAAAAGTAATTGTGGATAGGTATTGTTTATTGCATCATAGAACAGTCATTTAGTTACTTGCTGAGTTTTATACTCATATATTATGCTTTCTTCTAACCATGGCAGTTAAGCAAGAGGATGGCCAGACTTAGGTGCACTGCTCGTAAGAGCGTACCTGGTGGCCCCTACCATGTTGTAGGCTTTCAGATGCCAGAGCAGGTAGTACAGGTTGTGTGTGAGCAAGCGCTTAGTCGGAAAGTTTGTAAAGATACAATGGGTTATCTGTTGGTTCCATCTCGGAATTGATTATGTAAATTTGGCATTATTTTGGGTTGTAAATTATATAATATGGTTGATAGTTGTATTCTTGTCTCAAACTTTATCCTGTTAGATCCTGTTATTAGTTAATCGGGGTTTACGCTTATTTATTGTTAGTGTAAAGTGTGGGTCCTCATTTCCTAACCCCGAGATTGAGGGCGTCGCATAATGTTATCGAAATGAATATCGTATCGAAAATTTTGCGTCGGGCCGCGCACGGGGCAAACTGTAATCCGGATTGCGGAAAATGTCTGGAATTATTAGATTAGGTTAGGAAGGAGTTTTTCGAAGAGTTTCGGGTTGTAAAAACGTAAAAACGGTTGAAGTTGGACTATTCCCGGCTTTATAAAATAGTTTTATAATTATTCAGAAAATAGTTAATAAATTCATAAATCAATATAAAATCATATAATAGTCCAAAAATTACCAGAAAAATATCACAATCATCTATATTTTATTCTAGACATAATAAAATTAACATACTCACATTTTATCATATATAAACATCCAAATATTATTATCAATCATCAGGTAATTCACCAAAATTCACATAATAATCGCATAATAATTATTTATTGATAAAAACAATTACACGCTATGTCCCGGATATTACATACTCCCCTCTTAAAAGGATTATGTCCTCAGAATCACACTAAGGATCATATAATGATACATTCAAGTATCTCGCTTCCATTTTCTCAGGTTGATCCCTCAACCTTACAACTTTTCATAAACTTTTACTCGCAACATCAATCATTACTCAACAGCCTCTTGCTGATATCATATTCTATTAGTTGCTCATATAACTCAATTCATGTCTCCATTATATATATATAATGGAGCTAAAATACTCATCCTAAGTATACACATATAAACACCCTATGAACTTGCTATACATGTGGCGGTGAAGCCAACTCATTTACACTTATCCTGCCTATTTTACTGTTCCAAAAGGACCATCATAATGCATATGAACTCTATTTTCTTTCTAATTCTAGTAATGCGTGCTCATGAACATTTGCAATAGTTACTGGTTATTGAATCTCATTCCCATATGTCCCTTTGTTCAATTAACCTAGTTTGTAATCGCTTCCAATCACATTCGAGGCTCCTTAATCGTTCCCTTAATCTTCTTGTCCATTTGTGAATGATATATTGAAACCATGGCATATTCAATTTCTAACGTTCTCGAAATTACACCAGAATTAGGAATTAACGAGAGAATCTCGACTGGATATGATTGACGCACAAACTTATCACCATATCTTATTTTCCTTGAATCACGATCGAGTATATTTACCGAGCGAAAATCTCTTACTATTTAGAAGAAAAATATACTAACCAGGAGGTATCACCCGCATATTCTAGCCCATATTATCATTTATCTTGGTTCTAGGGAGTTCTCATATGAAACTGGCTACAATGCTTTTCCTTGACGTCTTGTCACATATAACGCTTATTCTTTCTTAATGCCATATTATCAGAAAGTCTTCTTTGACATCTATGTCTTGTATCATATTCTCAGAGTACCTTGAATCCCTTGAGTTAGCGATGTTGAGTCAAATTCCTATCTTTTATTTCTGCTTTACTTAATGCCCATTCATCTAGGAGTGGTATATACTATTCTGCTTCGACATAATTCATCATATTATGAATACTCCTGTAAAATCTCAAGTCAAATAATATTGATCATTTAGAATCAATCCCTGGATCTGATGACGTGCCACAATTTCTTCAAGCGGCAACTAACCCACTTATTTGATAAACTGCTTATTAATAAAAGAATGACTAGGTTTGGACAACCTATCAACAATGATTCAATTAACGATTTTCTCACCTTCGGTTCTCAGGTGATTTCACTACGACGTCTCTCGGAGAAATGTATCTATCTTTATTTTAGATAGTCAACGGTTATAATAATCCATTTAGCCTTTGATGTTCCGCCTTAATTCTTAGATAGGTATAATATTTACTTACATATTTCCCCCATTTTCTCTTCATGTCCAGTCACTAGATATTTTCTTTTAGCCCTCGGTACTTAATCGTACTCCTGGGATGCATTCCCTATCTTAATTTACAAATGTTTCATTAAATTTTTCACTGTACTTCTGTCCCACATAATACCCATGTCTTATCTACATCATGGCATCTTATAATATTTCTCTATCATCCTTTCGATTCCACTTTCTTTCCTATTTAAGTCCTTCATTCTCATAGTTCCTTATTTCTTCTTAACATAAGTGAGTCTTCCAATAGTAATGTTCGGTTCTTCATCAAATTAACCATTCTTGTGGCTAATTCTGGAATGAAATCTTTCAGTTCATACATGTTACTATCATTATTAATTTCTACCATATATCAGATACTTATATTCGTGAGTTTTCCGGTATCTTGGAGTAATTCTCATTACATCGTCGTTTTATATTGGTATACCTCCAAGTTCTTTAATAAAATCTTATTGTAGATGATAAAAATCTTTTTGATTGTCTAACAATATCGATATTGGTATAGTTACTAATTTTTTCTTTATTCCACCTCCCTTTTTTCTTTCCTTCCTTTCTTCTCTTTGCTCTATCTTGAATCTTTAGTTCTTGAAAACATTTTTCTCACTTGTCTATACAGATAACTTTTTATTTCTCTTGTCTATTACAAAGGATATATTCATCCAAGTAAAGTCTCACATGCTTGCAGCAACTTCTAAATCCTACTGATGTCCTTACTTCTTCCAACCTTCTCATTGCTTTGATTTCGGATTTGAAAATCATATCATAATTTGACTTAATTTAAATGGAATCGAATTCCATCTAACTGACCATTAATTGGTAAAATTAACCAATTAACTCACTTAATTGATCAATTGCACCAAATAATGACTAGCAAAATGAAATCAAAGACCAATTATATATAGTCGGATTGGCTGTAACAACCTCTTTCAAGAACCAAGATCACAATTATTTAGAGTATCAACATAAATATCAATATTATACGAAAGTATACTTTCTATCTTTAAAAGTAAGGTATTTTCCGAAAATTTGGGCAGCATCTACTTTATATTATTGACTACCAGCCGTACTCAAGCCGACACCAACAATCAATTGAACAACCAACAATCAATCAAACAACCAACAATCAACCCACAAGTATTCCAATCAACTGCCACCTTCTAAACTCACCATTTCATCACCAAATATAATACTAGATGGTATAACCCATATTTTTAGTTCAACTTAAGATTATAGCAAACAATTCTTATTATACCATACATTTTCTCATATATTCTGATTATAACAGAATATCACTAATGAGTACAATTATAAATTATTCTAGAATTCTTCTAGTTCATGTTTCAATTCAAACTCTCTAATTAACAATTTATCTATCCTTGACAATATACACTTGTTCTTATTAGTTAACTTGTTCAACTTCTGATAACCAACACCTGGTCTGAACCAACACTATCATAATATTGTGAAAGAATTCAATTAGTTTTAAAGCATTATTTCTTAAAAATATTTGTAGTTGAATCACCATATCTTTATCTCCACTTATATTTTTTAATATTGAACTTCCTTCACTCGCTCAGTTATGAGCATCAAATCTATCATGACTCATTTACTTAAGTGGGAAAACCCAACCAATCCTTTAAGAACACCCTTGAAGTTTATTCGTAACTAGAATTTCGTCGATCTTCAATCTTTATGACAAGTATTTCCCACATGATTGAGGTATGCTTTGCCTTCGTAATGTATTAATCGATCGTCTGGTTATTATTAAAAAAAATTCATTTGCTTCTGTTGTCCAATCAATCATTTGCCTTATCTGGTATATGTAGCTTTATTTTCTGATTCCTATAGTTAATTTACCTCATACGGTTCGCTACTACTCCAATTCACGCCAAAATCTCTGACTTGAAACATATCATGTATACATATTTCTGCCTCTGATTTGATGTCCTCATAACAACCATGTTATTGGCATAATGATTCTCCTTTGCACGTAAATGTCCACCATTTATTGGCTTGCAATTATCCATACTTAAACTGTAACTCCATCTGCTACACGGGTTCATTTCACTTCCTCTTAAAACATTCAAAGAACAGACCTTACATAAGAAGGGAATTTGTGTATATAATTCTGATTGGAAACCTTTTGCAAATAATAACATTGCAATGAAACAATCGGAAGGATTCATAAATCGATAAATCATAATTGAAGAAGAAAGAATGAATGATGGTTTATATATGAGTGAGACAACCATATTTGTACTCAAGATGACCGGTCTTTCATACTATATGGCATACAGCACATGATTATGTGGCATCCCACCAGACTCTTCATTATTCCAACAAAGAGTCACATCATAACACTGCTTGTCTCAATCAGAAAAAATATTTTGGAGGAGGAATGATTTGAAAGGGATTCAACAATTTTCTTTTCCTTTTCACCTCATAGGAATTATGATGAAGAAAGTTCATACTTTATTCAGTAATCAGAAGATTATACACTATAATATTGTAGAAAAGAATAATATCATTGGTCGACATCCATATTTCACTTATGTACATCTTCAACACTTGTTCGATCAATAGATCCAATTCCAAGTCACACATTGACTTTAAAAAGTTCTCTGAAATGCCTTCTTAAATCGATCATTAGAATAAATTCCCATTTATTAGGTCTTGTATTTTTAGCATGGAGCTTCCATGTTCAATTTTTTTTAATTCGACCCTATTTGCACTCTTACGAGATTTACAATCATAAATTCAAATTTCTCTTACGCTACTGGATCATTTAAAATATCGACTCTTTTACAAATAACATTCTTCCTTTAGAAAAGTCTGGAAATTTTCTCAATCTTCTTTGATCATACTCGGCTTCTTTTAAATCGATGTATTATTTGAACTCTAATAGTCTCAGAAATTGGATGAATAGTTTCTCTGTACATTGATTCTATCGCTAAACTTATAAAACAAGATTTGCACTTTTATATTGAGAACAATCAAATCTTTTCCATAATAGGGGGTCTACTTAGCCTTCTAAATGAATCATACTAACATCTAGAACAAGTATTCTCCTGGATAATCTGAATCTTATAACACACAAGAAACTCAAGTAGTAGTTTGACAACCAAGTTTTTAAAACATGTTTTATTCAAAGGACTTTTAGAAATTTTTTTTTAAGAAAATCTCTTTTGAAAACTGTTTAAAATTTTGAAAATCAAATACGTGGTCGTCATTATTATATGAGTGGGTTGTCGTCATTCTCAACCACTATAAAGTATCAAATTAGGGAAATAATCAGATAAAAGCTCATTCATTTCCATGTATCCTCTACCCCTTATTGGGTCCATTTTGCCTTCATTCGTCGACAAAAATTCCAGTTACCGTTGCATATTATCTTATTCGTAACTTCACTTCTAGTCTTCCATACCAGTAACACTACCATCATCATCTCTTACGATTACTAGGTATAACAAGTTTATCCAATATTATTCAAATCTATTTTATAAAACAAAGTCAACTAATATCACATCACATTACTACTATACGTATCATGTTTGGTCATAACATTATCATCTAATTCCAAGAAAACTCTCGATCTCCAATCTTCTCAAACTCCATTAAAATTAATTTAACTCACTCCACAAGATAATCATGGGTGACATACTTACTAGTAGCTCCAATAACCTGGTAGCAGCTATTCTCCTGAACACACGAATCCCCTCTCTAGGTTTTTTCTCACCTTTCTTAATATCTCGTGTACTCACAGTTAAATATCCGGTAGAAACAGAATCAGCATGTGGGGGATCCTCGAATATGTTGTCTCACATCAGGGGATGGGATAATAGCTTGAAAATGTGCAACCGTCGCAATATGAGGTGATATGGCTAACACCGGTGGAAGAGCAGGGCATGAATCAGATAATGATCCTCCGACTGAAGGCTCCGAATGGTCAGACGATCCTGGGATAAAAGAATCTACCATCGCTGCTATCTGAAAATTAAGTCTCTAGATAAGAATCTCGAATCTCATCACGAATCATACCAAAACCTACTATATAGTCGCACTCAACCTCTCGACATCCTATCTTTCTATTTCCTAATCCCAATCCTAACCATCTATTCATTCCCGACAATCTAGGCTTTTTTCATTGACTTATAACCCGTAGCTCTGATACCAAACCTGTGACGCCCTTCAAAACCGAGTCAGAAGTTTGGGGTTCAAAACACACACACCCAATATATAAACCTGTTTATGAAAATAATATATGTCAAGACCCTGCTTACCATAACCATGGATTGCAACAGGTTAAAGTATGAAAACAAGCCACAACCTTACTTTCATTACATTGTACCAAATCCCAACTAGTTCAACTTATAGCTGATAATGATATCATTCTTACAATCTTACACAACTTATCTATAATATAAAGCTCTTGTTAACTCGATCCAACTTATCTTGGAATCCTAGCTTGCACACTGGACTTGGAATCCTCGTTACCAATAATTTCCTTTTTAACTGTAAAATAACATAAACAGATTTGCAAGAGTGAGCTAACTAGCTCATCAAGTCATAATAGCAATAACTGAGGTTAAACAATCATCAATTAATATGATTCAGAAGAATCAAGTCTCTGGATAAGCAAGGATTAGAATTGGATATTCACTTTTCGTTTTAAAAACCAAGGTTAGGCTGCTGATCAGTCACGCACTAACCCCGAGCAAGGCAAACAACTCTCCTCTCTATACTGGATCCAAGGCATGCATTGGCCTAATATGACCACGAATCTGGTCCATATTTATAAAATCATCCATATCTAAAATGATTCAATATGATAACCATTGTAATTCAATAAAACATTATCATAACTAACATTGATAAATCATTTATCTTAGAGCATAAAATATTTCATAGGTATCACCAGGGTATATCAAGGTATAAATATGAAGAACGACTTCAAGCCTGATGAAAAATCAAGTATCTGATGAACAATGGTTCAATGATAATACAGGGTATAGATCTTTAATGTCATAGGGTATTCCAGGTTATATAAGTTTCTGTATGCTCAAGAAATTCTATTATAATACTTGGCTTATGGTGTGTATGTATTTGTGGAATAATATTGTATTTGTATGCTTTAGTATCTGGAAAATCAACCGTTGGTGGTTTACAAGAAATAAAGCTTATAGCACAAGTTCAATGATATGATCAGGGTTCAAGGTTGAATAGTTTAAAGCGCTTGCAATATAAAACATGACTTATTTTGAATACTAGCAACATGTTATGATAAAGTTCAGAAATATTTACAATATATCTTGAAGAAGGTTCGAAAGTACTTGCCTTATCACAGATGATTTCCAACTTTACTTGTACTCATCTAACAGTTTTACTCATCAATCACTTTCCTTCTTTTTCTATCCCTTGCTTCTATTCATCAATCACTTGCCTTCTCTTTCTATGCTTCAGTTCTATTTACGGATCACTGACTTTCTTTTTCTATACCTCTCTTACTCTTCTAGGCATCACAAGTATCATTCAATATTCAATCTCATATTATTCTAATCGTCACATAGACGTCATAAGCTTCTATCTACCCTTCGTTTTACCCAAATTCGATTTGCGGATTGAAAGTTATGACCAAAACAGTCAAACAATAATCACATATGCATATAACACATCAATCATATAGCACGTAGCACATAGCATGCAAGATATTCAATCAAAATAATTTTTCAAAGAAGATTCGGGGTCAAAATGATTTTCCAAACATTTAATACGAATTTTTGAACATTTATCAGAATTAAAACGGGTCTCCGAATCATTTTATAATTAAATAATAGGATTCGAACACCCGAATCTGACTTTTAAATCATTTATTAATAATTATCGAGCCTTGAAAATAATTTAAAATAAATTTTAAAGCTCGAAACTATTTTTCAAGATGTTTAAATCGAAATAAATAATTAAATCTAATTAAGTAATCAATTAAAATTAATTAATAACTAAATTAATTAATTAATCAAATATTAGTGAAATTAATTGACAAATTAAATAATTAATTATCACTAAAATTAATTAATTAAATAATTAAGTTTCATTTTTAAATTAAAAATATTTTTTAGAGAATAAATAATGAATTCTGGAAATTTTAAAATAATTTTTTGAAAATGAAATATAAATAGAATTATTGTTTTTATAAATTTTATAAAAAGAAATCTAATTTTTGCAAAATTTTAAAATATTAGGGGCTGAAATGTAAAACATAAAAAGGTAGGGGGTAGAAGTGGAATTTTCCACCTTCTTCCCCATTTCTGTCAACTTCGGCGGCCGGCGGAGGCCGGCAGCCATAGCCACTGCCCGGAGCTTTTCCGGCCACCATCCACACAACCCAGAAAGGCACAAAATCAACAAGATATAATCTACTTGGTACCAACAACAATTTTACCAGATCAGAATCAACAAACATCAATTACTTTGACCGGAAAATCCAATCGAAGTCCCGCCGCCGGCGAACCTCGATTTTCCGATCAAAGCCTTCCACGAATCGTCTGTTAAAACCCGTGGTACCATTCGATTGCTTGTAACAACGATCTATTCGTTCGTGCAATCAATTTCAACAAATAACCCTTAACAAAGAAATGCCTAATTTCCAATTAAGAACATTCATAGCTATAAACTCTAGTTTTTCAATTCGAGAATCAAACAACAATTCGAACATGTTATTGAACTCCAAATCAGTCATATAATATACTAAAATGACCAGGAAGAGAAGATCTACAAGATTTAAGCATCAAATCACACAAACAACATCAACATCAAAAATTCCTCTTTTAATCATTAAATAATTCGAATTAAAATTACTAAATAAGAAAATAACCTTGATTTCTGCACTGAAATGGATGATTGATTATTAAAAAGCTTTTCGAGAGCTTGGATTCGACTACTTGCACGCCCAATCGGAGTTTGATAACGCCTTCAAATCCTCATTTGATTATGAAGAACGCGATGAATTTTAAGGTTTTTCTCTTGAATTTATCTAGTTTTACTGTTTGCAAATGATTATCTATACAAAATAAAATACTTTACCGGCTATTTATATTTACGGAATATTAATACGTGTTGGATCGTATTGGATCGAAAAATAAGTTACATAGCCTCTGAGTAACTGCAAAAATGATCCGATTGGATAATGTTTTGGACAACCATCATCCTGTTTTGGATAATTATCAAAACTTTTGGATAATTATTAAAACTTTTGGATAATTATCAAGTTCGGGCTTCTTATAAAACACTTTATACGAAGATAATGGTATCGAAATGATTATCATATCGAAAATTTTGTGTCGGACCGCGCACGGGTCAAATTGTAATTCGTATTGAAAAAGTTAAAACACAGAAAATGTCCGGAATTATCAGATTAGGTTAGGAATGAGTTTTCCGAAGAGTTTCGAGTTGCAAAAACATAAAAACGGTTGAAGTTGGACGATTCCCAGCTTTATAAAATAGTGTTGTAATTATTCAGAAAATAGTTAATAAATTCATAAATCAATATAAAATCATATAACACTCCAAAAATTACCAGAAAAATATCACAATCATCTATATTTTATCCTGGACATAACAAAATTAACATACTCACATTTTATCATATATAAATATCCAAATATTATTATCAATCATCAGGTAATTCACCAATATTCACATAATAATCACATAATAATTATTTATTGATAAAAACAATTACACGCTATGTCCCGGATATTACATTCATACCTTGACTGGTGACTTAGTATGAAGCACAATATCAATTAGTCTAGATATACAAAGAACTTGTTAACTAGGTTTAACATGCAAGAAAGTACAACAACAATAACTCGCATGGCTACATCTACAAAAATGGATCCTGATCATGGTAATGAGATTGATATAACTTATTACAAAGGTATGATTGGTTCTTTATTATATATAACTACAAGTAGGCCATATATTATGTATGTAACTTGTGTGTGTGTGTAAAATTCCAGGAAAAGCCTATACAACCTCATTTGGTTGATGTAAAAAGAATTCTAAGATATTTGAAAGGAACTCAATCCCTTGGTTTGTGGTATGCAATAGAATCAGAGTTTAATATGATAGGTTTTTCATATATTGATTTTGCAGGATGCAAAATTGATAGAAAAAGTACTTCAGTTGGATGTCAATATTTAGGTGGAAGACTTGTTACATGGAAAAGTAAGAAACATAAATCTATTTCAACTTCTACATCTGAAGCTAAGTATGTTGTTGTAGGAAGCTGTTGTGCTCAGATTCTTTGGATGAGAAATCAACTTTTGGATTATAAATTGTCTTATTCAAAAATTCTTATTTACTGTGAGAATCAAAGTGCCATAGCTATGATAGGAAATCCAGTTCAACATTCTCTCACAAAACACATCAGTATCATATATCATTTTATCAAAGAACATGTCATGGAAGGAACAATTGAGCTTCATTTTGTTCCCACTGATCAACAAGTAGTTGATATCTTCACAAAGCCATCACCAGAAGCAACTTTTGCTAAGCTCATCCATGAACTTAGGATGATCAGCTATGAGAAACAATGACAAGTCAAATCATGACAGGACTAGTCAGATCCTGATGCGGTAAGTCATATCTTGATAGAGTATATCATGCCAAGATTAGTCAAATCCTGACAAAGAAAATCAGATCCTGACAAGGTAAGACAAATCCTGACAAATTATATCCTGAGAAGGTAATCACATCGTGACTAGTTCCAGTACTGATTGTTGGTTATTTCTGATTTTATAAAATCATTTATCTTGATTAATACTTGATTTAATTTAGTATAATTAAAAGAAATTTATGTACTTGAATTAAGAGTTTTTTGTCATTCTAGGTAATTTTTTATGGTATATGTTGTTTTATAGGCGCAGTAACGCATTATCACTCTGTAAAAGCCGTGGAGTAATAACTATTTGAACACATTATCCGGTTCACTAATTACTCTTATCAAATCAATAAATGCTATGTGCACTGTATGTATTTCTGTATGTCTACACTAGCATTAATTTTCATAAAACTAATGATATTCACAATACAAACAATATACACAACTTGTTCACCTTCTACTCTCTGCTGCAAAAATTTCACGCACTTGAATTTCTCTGTAAAATCCTAATTCTCAACAATGGAAAGTACTAATCCCATCTTCAAACTTGTTTCTACCAAGTATGTCATCAATGACCGTACTTTTGGTTCAAACAACTTCAAAGCACCATTGTCTCATGCTGATATTCACTTTGATTTTCAAATGATTCAAGATTTTCTTGGTCAAATTCATATAGCTTATGCTCTAACTGCTCTTATAAGAGTTTGGTTTAAACATATTATGCAGATTTGGACTACTGCTCGTCTTGATACAAAGAAAGGCACCACCTTTTTCACTCATGATGACAAGGAGTATGAAATCATGGCTGAAGTTGTTAAAAAGGCTTTGGGTCTTTCTGAATTGGGTGGCAAAACTGCAGTTGTGATACCTACTGCTACCCTATTTGATTTCGTCAGGAATATTGGTCATAGTATAGAGTACAACAAGGCAAAAGAGCTATTCAGGATTACGCTCAGAAGAGAATGGAATATTTATTTTGATTGCATCGGTTGATGTTTATACAACAAGGTAACAAACTTTGATGTATTGCCATTGGTTTCCTTGCAATTGGGATATTCCTTAATTTTTAATCATGTGTTCGATTATGGAAATATATACAATATTTCAATTCGTGATAGCTAGGTTAGGTGACAAGGATGGTGTCATAGGCTATACTAGATTCATGCCATTATTTTTTACTTATTTACTGCTTGATGTTACTTTTGAAAAAGATGAATTAGTTTCCACTTTCCAAATCACCTCAAAATCTATGACTAATCTAGCTAAAAGTAAGGACAAGTTTTATGGAAGGGCTAAATTACCCACTGAGATGTGGAAATTCCTGCAAAGGGTTTTTCCACATAGATACACATTGTCAAATCCTGATGTTATGGAACAGAGCACAACCCATCATGTTCCGGACCCAAGCATCTCACTTCCCAAACAACAATCCAAACACATAACCACCTATGGTTCTTCCTAAAAGAATCAATTATAATATCTCAGCAACCAGCTAGAACTAATGTGTCTGGTGGACAATCAGGTTCAAGGGTTGTTACATATTCACCCACAGAAAAGGAGGAAAATTATGGAGAAAGGAAATTGCATGGCTCTAAGAAACATATTCCAAAAAGTAAAAGATTGAGACAGGAACTTGCTGAAGAAAAGAATAAGAAAGAGAGGGAAGAAAGGAGCAATGTTGTTTCAGAATCAGATTCTGATGATGTTCCTTTAGTGTTCAAAATCTAACCAGATCTACTATATAAAGTGAAGTTTATCATTCTTGAATTTATAAACTCAGCTTCTCCATTCCCAATTACTGCTCTAGTGTGTGGCCCCAATAATCTGAGACCTTGCGCTTGTCTCAACCAAGAAGGTGAATTTGAACTATTGTCCACAGTAGGTTCAACTTGATTTTCTTGTCTCATTCCACTAGGAATAAAGTTCATTTGACCAGAAGAATTTACTTCATCTATCTTTTTCCATTTATTATCTTCTTTTCTGTTAGGAATATAAGTTCTTGTCTTCTCCTTTTCTACAAGATCTTCAAGATTTTCAACATGCCATCTTTCCTTTCTAGATCTCCTGAGCATAGTATTAAGATCATCATTTGCCTTGTTCACTGCTCTCCTGATTCTTGCTTCTTCTCTTCTTTCTTCTTCATCAATTTTAAAGTTATGTGAATCAACAAAGATAGAAAGAATCACGACATTAAGTTGTTATAGACTCTCTTGATCTTCTTCTGAATTAACATTTCTCACAATACCTACAGGATCAGGAATAGAGCTGTCAGGATCAGGATTTGCTATATCAGGATAATTTGTATCAGGATCAAGATTTGCTATGTCAGAATTAGGAATAGATGGTTGCTCCGAATAAGTTATTCTTAGTTGTCTTGATCTTCTAGTCAACTTAATATCAAATTTCTCATGAG
Source organism: Apium graveolens (assembly GCF_009905375.1). NCBI lineage: Eukaryota > Viridiplantae > Streptophyta > Magnoliopsida > Apiales > Apiaceae > Apium > Apium graveolens. The sequence goes on from NC_133648.1 coordinate 190,627,050, forward strand.
ATTCTTCTTCAACAGAATTCAAATTCCTTATTTCACTTGCTCTTGGCACATGATTTAGAAATATTGGATCAATAAGAATTTTGGGAGCCTGATACTGAGATGTCTCCCGAATTTCTTCAATCCTGACACCATTTGATCTTGTCCTTCTTTGAAAGGGAACAATGGCTTGACTTAGCTTTAGAGTCCTTCTTCTTCCTCCTCTTCTTCCTCTAGATCCTCTAGCTCTTCCTCTACCTCTATATGGACCTTCACTTCTAGCTTGAAATTTCTTCAGAATTTCCTTCTGTTGTTTCAGCATTTGTTCTTCTGTCATGTCAGGAAATTCATCCACTAGATGTGTAAAAACATTTCTATCAAACAACTCTTCAACTCTCTTGTCCTTCTGATAGAGAGTCGCATTTTCACGTTTCTTTGTTTTGTAAGACCTGTAGAACCTTTGAGCATCTTCAGGATTATCAATTATCACTTCATCCTCCTCATAATTGCAGACAGAGTTTGATTTTCTATCAGTATCTGAGAATGAGTCACTATTTCAGTTCTAACGGTCTTTGCACCATCTTTAGACATATGAGTTGACGTGTGGTTTAATTTTGAGTCATGATTCCAGCATTTGATTGTACCACAACAGTATCAGAGGTCCCTGTGCGTTGATTGCTTCCATCATCATCAGGATTGTTATCATCTTTCCTCAATACTGATTCAGATGCACATTTTGTCTGAGGTACTATCTCCCCCTTTTTGACATCAAGACCCTGTTATTTTATTAAATTAATTAAAATATTATGTATTTTTATATTTGCTTAAAGTGTTTCATATCATTAATAAAACTTTACAGGAATTATTTTTATATTTGCTTAAAGTATAATTTTGTTAGGCCCTTAATCAACTGTAGAGGGGGGTGAATACATTTAATACAATCAATTCAACAAAGCTTCAACAGAATCAAAAGTTTTTATATTAACTGATAAAAACTTATTACAAATGTACTCTCTCGAATGGATGAACACATATCCTTGAGAGCTGCTAGGTTATGCGAAAGATATAACAATGTCGTAATGCTTATAGCATGAACCTAATATTTGCTTTATATTACCTTCTCAAAGATCAAATGATGTGACAAATACTGATTTCATCATCCGTTGACATCATCATCCGTTGATATCATTATCCGTCGATTATCAACTATTAGGGCGAAAAACACGAGCTAAAATTACACGTAAGTATATGCGTTCACAAGTAGTATAAGATATAAATCAGATTCGTACATATAGACACTCTTTTTAGTTAACTTAAGATCATGCACCTATGCAACAATGGTATGGCTATCGCTCAATGCTAAGACAATAACAAGTTGAGATGTTTATAATTAAGATTAAACTAACATGCAATTAACTAAGAATAAAAGTGATTGAATTAACTATATGAGACAAACATGAGATTCTAACTTCATTAAATACTTCATTCAAAGTTATTATTCTTAACCTTAGCATGCAATGGTGATGACAACTAATCAGATAACACGGAACAAGTAAACGCCAACTTTCGTTGCACGAATACCCTACTACTAGACATCCACAAAAGATAGAAACTAAGTAGACACCAATTATGCTTAGACCCTATATGTCTATAGAATTTAAAAAAATAATGATTTAATGTGCAAGTTATCTATCGTGATTACACAGGGCAACTAAGATGGTTAAAGTTACCAATGAATCATGCATAATAAATACATGAACGTATGCTAGCATGGCAAGTTCTAAATCTCTATATTCACTGTCGCTTCAATAGAGATTAAGAAACTATATTATATGTAAGCTACACACATAATACGAATAAGTACAACAAATACTAGGATATCAATCAATCACCACACACCAAGATATTGAAACAAATTAACTATAGAAATCCATAAGTAAATTCGTTAGAACCCCACGATAACGTTTAGTTCATCACTGAACTCATCATCACCATGGGTTCCAATAAAAGCATGGTTTAAAAATTAGATCTTTATAAACTGAATAATAATCAAAAGTACGTTAACAAGAGTGTAAGGTTCAAACGAATAAGAAAACAAGCATCCAATGTTACAACTTAAGCAAAGAATCACAAGTCAAACCAAGATCTTCTTCTCCTTTGTTGTATTGTGCTATTAGGTCTTCTTACTGCTCTCTCCTTCTCCTCGTTATGAAAAACATCTTCAAAAGGCTTTATATATAACCCCAATACGATCTGGAGTCTGAAAAATTATTATTATATTACAATCAGGATTCTGCAATCCCGACCCAGCGCCGCCGCCCCGCATACCAGCGCGGGCGTGCTCGCTTTCTGACAAATGGGCGCGACCGCTCCCAAGACTACCGCGGCCGCCATGACCTTCGGGAAATTCTGATTTTTCTTGTTTCCTTGACTTCAATTGCTGGTTTCTTTCATGCTAACTCCCGAGGCTCCATCCTAACACCCTTTTAGCATAGAAATAATGTAAAATGTATTCCTTCTTCCAAATATACCCTGAAATGCAAAACACTACAAAAACACATCAAAAGCACAAATAACTTGAGTTCAAATCACCAATTCGAGCCTTTACGAAGTATTCTAAGTGGATATAAATTCCACTTATCACACCCCCAAACTTGAATCGATGCTTGCTGATTCCCTCAGAATAACCATAACCAATAAACAAGCTAATGCCTCTAAGAATGCCATGACTTAAAAGAGAGTTCGAATAAATCCCACAAACCAGCTCACAACCAAAAACGTGTGTGTGTGGATGCTTAACAGATATACTCTCGATACTGGATCAATAAACATAACTTATCTATCATCAAAACAATCACAAGTTTATAAATAGAATAGACGAGAAACACATAATGACTCACAACACTTTCATTTTACTAGAGTTATACAAAGATTCATGCCATATTATTGAACACATCACAAAAATGCTTATTTAACCGTGCAATGAATGAGATCCCACAAGACTTATACAATAATACTCATGTAGCGAGCGTTATGTTAGCGGAACCCAGACTATTAAAGCCTTAGGTCACTAGTCACACAGTCCCCTAGAACTTAATAACTCGAGTATTAAAGAGCTCACTCTTGATCAATTATGCATAAACACATACTTTTTTCTTTTTCTTTTACTTTTTTTTTCTTTTTCTTTGAATCTGAATGAGTGTGTTTCTCTTCATCTCATTCAACCCTAGACTACTCATAAAAATATGAGCCGGCTCCTAGCCATTTGACGCCTAGCCTTATTCACAACTAGCAATGAATTCCAAGTTTTTCTCCAGTTTTAAAAAGTCAGTGCTCCTACGTCATTACGAGAATAACAAAAATTCTAAAGATAACCAAGTTATTAAATCTCAAAAAATAAACAAGTCATGATCATGATCTAGCACTCAAAAGCAATCCTATAAGACTTTGTGAAAATTTTCTTATTTCTAGCATGCAAATCAATTCGTTAGGACTTAACATCCCTCTATTCGACATCACTACACTCGAATTAACATCAACAAATCAATCAGAAATAGCTCATCCTACGGGATCATGTTATATGCATGCACATGCAACTAAATGAACTCACATAATAACACGAACAAATATGCAAACAAATATGACCTATATGAACAATCATGCAAAAATATGAATGACTTAACAAATATACATGCAACATGAATCTATATGAATCTATATGGACACACATAAACTAATCCTTACATTATCACCCCCAAACATAAAATTTTCAATATCCTCATTGAAGGCAATAATAAGGATACAAGACATAACTACTTAGCGGGAGGATCACCCTCTTCGGGTGGAGGATCAGGTGGCCAATCAACCTCGACACCAGTGTCTCAGAAAACAGTACCTAGAGCGTGTGTCAAATCTTCAGCAAAATGTTGGTGGATGTCTTGCATGGCCTTAATATGCCGAATCAACCTTCTATACTGCGCATCACCAAGACCGAACCAATCAACTGCCTGCTGCACATGAGAAGATCCCTCTGTAGGCACGAGAGGATCCGTCCGGCCACCCTCTACATCATCAAAAATATATCCCAACTTGGATGCACCTAAGAATACATAAACTCAAGTGATCTGGTAGTGGGTTGAGCTCAAGTGTAGGAGCTTCTTCAATAGATGGTTAAAAACGCTCCTCAGAATCTTTCAGCTCTGTTCATCTAAGAGACTCGAATGGCATATCCAACTTCCTCTTCCACGGTGGTGCATTCAAAACCTGCAGTTGCTCTGCTCCTTCATCTTCAATAACTGATTCCCCTATTAAGGATCTCTAAGGTATCTGACTTTGGCAATTGCTCAAGCTCCGAATTAACTACAGAATCGACATGCTCTACTTTAAAGCACTCCTCTTTATCTGTGGGTAACTTTATTGCCTTGAACACATTAAAAGTGACCTTCTGATCTTGAACCTTCATCGTAAGCTCTCATTTTTGCACATCAATCATAGTTAGGCCTGTAATATCCCGTATTTTTTGAATTATTATAATTATTATTTGAATATATATATGTGCTTTTATGATTTAGAAGGAATAAAATGGTGGATATTTTATTCCTGTTTGACGAGTTTGTGTTATTAAATGGTAATGTGCTAATTGATAAGTGTTATATCGATCCTTGTTAATTTCTAAAAATATTTACTTAAATATATTTTTTTCAAAAGTTATTTGAAAGCTGATCTAATTGATATTGGTAAATTGAGTTTGTTTCGTAATATCCGGGATATATCTTGTAATTATTTTTATCAATAAATATTTATTATGTGATTAGTATGTGAATTTTGGTGAATTATATGGTAATTGGAATTAATGTTTGGATGTTTATATGTGATAAAATTTGAGTATTTTAATTTTTATATGTCCAAAATAAAGTATAGATAATTTTGATATTTTTCTAGTAATTTATAGGTTGTTAGATGATTTTATAATGGATTTATAGATTTAATAAATTATGTTTTTGAGTAATTATAAACTATTTTATATAACCGGGAATCGTCCAACTTCAACCGTTTTTGCGTTTTTACAACTTGGAAGTCTTCGGAAAACTTGCCCGCAAAGGTTGACTTAGTTTTTTAAAGAGGGGATAACTATCCTCTTGGTCACAGGTTGGAATCCCCACGGGAGGAGAATTTATGATTATGCCTCCTAAGGCAGTGGATGTCGCTTAATTATGGTTTACCTTAGTTCAGGTGGTTTGCAGGCTATTTCGTGAGCCCGTAGGATTTACCCAGTGCGCACCCAAAGGGTAGCGGCTGCGGGTTACCTACGATAAAAAAAGTCTTCAAAAAACTCTTTTCTAACCTAATTTGATTATTCTAAACATTTTTCGTGTTTTGACTTTTTCGATCCGGAGTACGGTTTGACCCGTACGAGTCTCGGCGTAAAATTTTCGATACGATTGTCATTTCTATAGGTCAATAAAACCCGTATTCTCGAGAGACGGGATGTTTTGATTAAATTATTACATTATCTTCTCATAGAGTGTTTTTTTAAGAAGCCCGATTTCGATATTTATCTAAAACTGATACCAAATTGGATCGTTTTTATAGTTACTTAGCGGCTGAGTAATCTATTTTCGGATCCGATCTGATCCAACGGGTATTAATATTCCATAAGTATAAATAGTTGAATTTCTATTTTATTTTTCATATTTATCTAAGAATCAGATATATTTTTTTATTATTTTATTTATTTATCAGAAAAAATGGAAAAATTCTCTAAATTGTTCTTGGAGGTTTCAATCCATTCTTGATCTTAATCTTGCGATATCTGGAGATCTGTTTCTCCGTTTTTGACGATCTAGTAGTCTAATCGAAGCTCTCTTCGAGCCCGTTATTTTGATACCAGAATCATCAACTAATATTGAGTAATTATCGAAAAACATATTTCATCATTTTAGTACGAATTGGGTTCTTGATTTTCAGGAGTTTTTGGTTGTTTTTGATGTTAGGATTAAGTTTAACATGTTATTTAGAGTCGATTCATACAATTTTTGTGTTCGTTTTATTTCCGTAATCATTAGGTTGAGTTAAAGATTTTGTTAGTTTGTATTTTTCATTTTTTTTTGGTTTATACGTTAATTGGTTGTTAATTGTGATGAGGTAATTAGATTATACGTGTTCTTAGCTTCGATTTGGCATATAGTTTGTTAATTTTGGTTGAGAATCGAGCGTGTTCATGTTCTTGCCAGAAAATTTCAAATCATGGCCGGATTTTGAACGGTGTGGTTGATTCTGGCATTGATTGATGTTGATATGTTGTTATTTGGAGTGTGTGAGTGAGTGGTTTTGATTTGGTGTAAAAATTGGGTCATGGGTGTGCTGTTTTGGTGCTAATCGGAGGTCACCGGAAGCTTTGAAGCTCGCCGGATTCTGGAAATATTCTGGCGAGTTCTTCATTTTCCCGGTCTTCTTTCTCAGTTTCTGCCGCCTTTGATCCAAGGTAGAAGATGACCCCTTCCCAAAACATGTTTTCGGGTATTATTTTCAGAAAATAATTCAAAATTCATTTGAAATTCCAAAAATTGTTTAAAATTCAAAAATTAATTTAGTTAATTATTTTAAATAGTTAACTGAATTAGTTTAATTCCAAAAATAATGTTCTTATATTATTTTCAAAAATTCAAATTTGATTTAATTATTTATAATTTATTTTAGTTAATTATTTATGGATTTAATTGATTGATTAATTCATCCAATCAATTAATTTTATTTATAAATAGTTAAATAAAATATAATTATTTATAATTAATCAAATAATTCCTAAAAATTATTTCGAGCTCTTAAAAATATTTATAGAGTATTTAATATTCAATTACTACTATTATTAATTGAATTATTCGTATTTTATTCGTAGAAAATAGACCGTTCATCCGTTTAATACGAAACGAACGCGTCTAGACTCAGAAAAATATTCCGCTTTCATTAAAAATACTTTCGAGACCCAAATTCTTTTTTGAAAGGTCGCTTGTTTTACGAGTCGTTCTGAGTCGATTATTGATCGATAAATCATATTTTGACCCGATTTCAATTCCAGAAGTACCGAGTCGAATGTTTTGACGAATTGAGTCATGTGTTATATGAATTATCTGATACGTGAGTTATGTGCTTACGTGCTATGTGAATTACGTGTGCACGTGGGTCAAGATTCTTGTGTTGACTGTTGTAATTATGTGTGGGCTATCGTATGGGTGGACGATAGGATTTTGACATGCAGTTAGTCGAGTAATTATTGTTTAGACGATTAAAGTTGTATCTTTTAATTATAGATGTGGATCATTCGAGTTGATCAAAACCAAACATTGGAAGGAATGAAATGGAGTGGTATTACATATCAGTCTTGTACCAACAACATGAGCAGTAAACAAGAGAATTAACAAAGTAAATGATGGTAATGTCTTGAGACAAAATGTCAGAATAGTCATGTCACTGCGAGTGTGCTTAACTGCTAAAAATCAAAGGCAAGTTTTCTACGCTATTCTAATTCCAGAATAGTTCAACATTTTACATATCCAACTTGCTTACGATTATGAAGTAGTTCTATTCTATTCTCAGTTCAGAATAGATAAATATTTTACATATCACTGCGTTAAATGTTTATTATGCAAGTACTCTTCTGCTATTCTAAGTTCAGAGTAGTTAATTGTTTTTACATATCCAAATACTGAATTTATAAAAAATTTATACCTTGAGAAAAATGGTTTTGTTGCGAGTATTCTTTCCCAAATAAATGGGAGGAATAAAATTTATAAGGGTGTCGATTTTTATGACCCCTTTCAATAAAATGTTTTAAGATTGGATGAACGCGTAAGTGATCGGGGCGGACGGTCCAGCGGAGGGCCATGTTTTATATGAAATATTTATAATACAAACTATGCCACAGGCATATATATTGCCTTTTTATTTGAGTACTCGTGTTTTGGGACATGTTTCTACGAATCATGATCCAGTGCTATCACACGGGCTGATCAGCATGTGATACTACGTCCGTCGGAGAAAGATTCCAATCTAAATTTATATTACTTTTGATAACCATATACTGAGTGATTTATCAAGTGTTTCTATTTTGGATAAAAAAATGAAATGCAGTTTTGATTCAGTTTTTGATTTATGTTGATACTTAATTTGTTGTTAAATATCAAAAGTGGTATTAATAGAGATGATTGATGTTGACTTCAGTATGGGATGTTGTGAGCATCAAATTTCGTATTGATATCTAATTTGATATGACATCAAAATGAGTATTGATATCAAGAGTTCAGTTCTGAATAAAGTTTATGATTCAGTCCATAATCATTGTTTCATGTTATTGTTGTTTACGATATTTCCATAAACACTGTATTACGAGTTTTACTCTCGTCAAGATTCAAAGTATTGCTAAAGCATTTCGCTCAAAAATATCAAAAGGATTTTTAATACATTTAAGGAACCAATTCTGGGATTCCTTAACAAAAAATTTTTGATTCAGCAATTATAATTTTAAATGTTCTGCTCTAATGCAGATATCGGTTTTATATCAAAATGACCATATATATGCTATAATGAACTTGCTGAGCATTTCTTTCACTCTGTTAGGTCCCGTAAGAGGGCTATATTAAGCTAGAAGGGGGGTTGAATAGCTTAATTAACAATTTAAAAATTATTATGGTGTGTTAAAATAATTTATCCCTTTTTAAAACTTTACCGAGTGGTTATGCAGTTTATATGTGTGGAAAGATAAAGTGCAAGAAAGAAAATACCATACGGAGATTTTATCCTGGTTCGCGATGGTGCAACCTCTAATAGATTCGCTCACCCCTACTCCAGTCCCCGAGCTCCTCTCCCAGACTCGAGATTTTCCCTTATAATAAACTCTCTCCTTTAATAGGCGGAGAAGCCTTTACACCCTCACAAGTATTTATCTTGGTGCGTAACACAAGGGTCACCACCTCAAAATAAATGTAATACCTACACAACTTATCTTAGACAATAGCTCCCCGCTATTTCTTCAAAGTTGTTGTAGAACCTTTGTGTGGACTTGGCTTCCTTAGCTCAGTCTTGGTTCTTAGTGATCCGGTCTTGGGTCTTTCCTCTTCTTCACGGTGCAAAGACTACTAACTCCCCATTAGTATGTCTAGGACTTGGGTCTTAGAACGAAAATCACCTCACGTCACTTCACCTCACTACAAAACTAATAAGACAGTCCACAAAACAAAACAAGTAGAGAAAGATTTGTTTTAAACTAGTAATGTTACGATACTAGCCCACAAGATAGTATAATATTCAAATAAAAATATTAAAACTAAATAAGAATACTTGACTTAAGATAATAAATAGTAGTCCAAGTATTTTTATGATTACTCCTTTAAAAATTGAATGAATTTGTGGAGTAATATGAGAAGTTTTTTATATAAAGCACTTATAGCTTATGACTTCTTTAGTATTCTTCTTATTTCGATTAAGTATTTATAGATCGAAGAATACTTTAGTTACAATCTCGAAATTGTAACTTATCCTTTACGCTCGTAGGCTTAAGAATTTTAGTATACTTATGTTTTGACAATTATATAGTCAAAGTATACTTTAAATTCAAGCACTTATATAAGATTTATGAGTCTTAGCCAAGATCCAAATAAGAGAAGTGTAAGACATTGGCTTAAGATCGTGCTTTTGAAGTTTAGATGAATAATTACGAGTAGTTTATATATATCAAATAAGAACCCCAAGAAACAATAAAGATGTTACAAGGGGCTTATATGACATGTCTCGTAATTGTTTATATACATGATATGTGTTAGCCAAGATCCAATTAAAGAGCGTGAAATTAATTGGCTAACTCGTGGATTTGATTCGTCTTTAAATAACGGATGATTATGAAGTATTTATAGATCGAGTTATAATCCCCAGGAACACTAAAGATGTTAGAAGGGATTAAACTATGCTTCGTAATATTTTATATGCAAGATATTCGTTAGCCAAGATCCAATTAAATAACGTGAAAGTAATTGGCTAACTTGTGAACTTAATCTGTTTTGATATTTGACAAATTACGAAGTGTTTATATATTAAGTTATAATCTCCCGGAATACTAAAGATGTTAGAAGGGATTAAACTTATGCTTCATAATTATTTTATGTACACGAATATTTGTTAGCCAAGATCCAATTAAAGAGCGTGAAAATAATTGGCTAACTCGTGAACTTGTGTCAAATAAAATCTCACCCTTGGAGATTAAGTACTTATCTTTATAGATCTTCTTGTTGAAATAATTTTTACGAAGATCAAGTATTTATTTAAATTCCGGGTTCGAATCTTAGTTCTCTTTTCGCTTGAGAACTTTCTTTATAAGAGATCTTGTATTAGAGCTTAAGATGAAGTAGAGAAGTTAAGTACAAAACTCAAATAAAAAGAACTCAAATAAGAAGCTAAAAGTTACCACTTTTGAAAAAAGGTCGGAAAAGTTCGTCGAAAAAATTTGTCGGAGGTTCAGCCGGATTTTGGCACTTTGGTCGAACTTGGGAAGTCTTTCGGGAGGCCGGGAAGTGGTAGTGGATGAGCTCACTTGGTGGAATGAAGATAGGTTGGGTGAAGCTAAGTTTGGGTTTCAAAAACCTTGTATATATGTAAGTATATAGAAGAGAGCGAAGGTTTTTGAGAAGAAGTGTGTGTATAGAATTTGAAAAAGATGAAGAGAGGCACTTCTTGAAAAAATCCCAGAAACTTTGTGGCTCTTTAGCTTGAAGAAAATGGGTTGGGGTGGGGGTTTATTTATAGGAGAAGTTGAGTGGATTGAATGGTGGAGATTTGAGGAATATGGATGGTGGATGATGTATGTCACTTGGATTGATGACATGGAAAGAAAAGTGTGTTTCTTTTCAACTTTCCATATGAGACAAATATATTTATGGGTTCAAAAACTCATCTTATATATTTCAATAAATATATATTTTCCTTTACTTTTAATCATAGTTTAATCACTTTAATTAAGAATTAAACACCAATAATTATGACCACCTTAAAACACCTAAATAAATACCATAAAAATATGATAATTACTTAAATAACATAAAATGATGTCCTGCAAGTTTTGGTCAACTATGCTAAATGGTAGCTAAGTCAAACATGGTCAACTGTGGGACCAACTGCCTCGATTTTTGTGCCTAGACAAAAAATCTCTGAATGTTACGAAATTTTTACCATAATTAGAAAATACCATTTAAATGATTCATACCAAATTTCAAGTCAGTTTAGTATGTGGAAGTAATTTATCTAAAATAAAACTGTTATGTCAGCCATTTCTTTTGAGTAAAAATATCATTGGTCTTGAAAATGAAGAGGATGGATCTTTTGACCAAAGTTTTGACTTGAATACATACTTAAAATATATTTCCTGATATATAAAATATATTTGGATGTTAGGAAATGTTTACGAGTATTTTTGAATAATTTTCTCTGAGAAATGCTAATTTTAAGAAATGGAAGAAAATTGCAGTAGGTGTACATGAATTGAGGTATACACCAAAATAAATAATATATCAAAGATATCCTTTCACGCTAATACTTGCCTGTTTTTAAATTTAACCTCTGTTAGGGCGAAAACACGCGCTAAATTACGCGCAAGTATACGCGTTCGCAAGTAGTATAAGATATCAATCAGATTCGTTCCCACGGAGACTGGTTTAGGTTAAGTTCAATTTATGCACCTATGCAATAATTGTTAGGTCCCAATATGTTTGTAGAAGGGGGGGTTGAATACAAACTATACTGTTTAATTGAATATAATACGGAATAAAAAGTAAAACAAAATTCAAGTTAAATAAAACTATTATTAAACTTGAAAGGTGTTACAACAACGGTATCGTTTACAAGGGATTAATCTCAAATTAATTATTCCAAATCTAGAATAAATTCGACATGAACTTTTTCTATTTTTAAAATAAAAAGATCAAATGCTAAAAGCAATTTGAGATTAAGTTCTAGGGATTTTGATCCGCTAGATAGTTACATAAGAACAAGAGAATGATTTCTAGTGGTTTAGATTTAACAATAAATACTAGAAATTAATGTCCTGAAATATTGCAGTTAAAGATAATAAGTTCTCTGCTGCTTTTCTTTCTTTGTTCTTGAGTTAGTTGAATATTGAATGTGATGTCTTGAATGATCTGCTTCTGTTTTTTTTTGTAATCAATCAATAGAATTGAATTATACTGGCAAGACAATCCGTTGATCTAGCAAGACAATCGGTGAGACTATTGAATGACCTGGAGAGACTATCGGCAAGACAATTGAATGAGCTGGAGAGACTTTCGGTATGACAATTTAATTGTACTGGAAAGACTTTCGATATGACAATTAAATTGTCATACCAGTTCAACTGTTTGTCTTGCTGAATTAATATTGAATATTAATTCAAAATAAATTCTGAAAATACATAATATTAATTCATTATTAATTAACCAATTAATTCAATTAATCAATAAATTAATCTTTGCAGATATAACTTATTTTCTTAATTAGATTATATGACTTAATTAATTAATAGAGAATTAATACTATTCTTGAACAACAGCCACTCTTCTGACAATCTTCTGAAAATCACTGAAAATTATGAATCAATTCCACCACTTCAATGTTGACATTCGATATACTGTTTGGTTCATGAATGACTAACTTCTGTGACGTTTCTTCATGTCTTGACTTTGATAACATGATTTTCTTCAGATTAAATCCCTGTAATTAATTGATACCCTGACGAGATCTCTGTCACTTGATTAAATCAACAATCTTGATTTATATCAGTGAGGCTTGATCAATTTCTTGAACTTCTTCCAGTGAAGTAATTCCTCAAGTCTGTAGATGAACATTGTTTCTGAATCCTTTGACAGATTTTACTTTGAGAGATCTCTTTGATGGTGGATCTACTATTTTACTTATTACATTCTTATTTGAGTTGAGTTAAATCCTCGAATAAACAAATAGGCTATGACATATGTCTTTCAATCTCCCCCTATTTGTTTGTTAGATAATAACAATAAATACCTAGAGGATAACTCAACTAACAAATAAGAAAAAGATATAAACAGTAATGCAAAGTAAATAGTAGAAAAGTTCTGGATTATATTTAACATTTTCCAGATTCTAAAAGAAATTTACAAGTGAATACAAGATAGTTGTTCCTCTAGTCTGGACATATGAATATATTTGTCTATCTTAATTCATAAAGCTTTAAGCATATTACATTAAGTTTTGAGCTATTTGAATTCAGTTGTCTTCTCTTCCGAATTCACCTTCTTCCAAATCTTGCAGCAACTCCTTGTCATAGACACGATCCCTTTCTGAAGTGAAACTGTCTGGTCTAACTGGTTGAACTCCAACTGACTTTAGCTTGTTCTTCAACTGATTGTACCTTCTAATGTTCTTTTCACAATAAGCTTGAATCAGATCAGCAGCTTTAGTTTTCAACTCAGATGAGTATCCAACAGTTCTTAAGTGATGTTCCATCCAGACAAGATGCTTAGCAGAGTAGTCTTTAAGAGATTTTGAATCGAGATGGCAGATGTAATAACCCCAATTTTTGGAAATTTTTGAAACCCTTATGAATAGTGTTTTTGCTGAATGAGAAAACTTTTCATGCCACGCTATGTAGGGGTTCTGTTATTGATCTTATGGGATATTATTAGTACTCTATGTGGTATATAAGTGTATGTAAAGATCGTCAGAATCCAATTCCGAACACTTTGATTTTTCCCGGAAATCCACAATATACGGAGAGAATTGAGTATAAGGTAACAGGATAAAAAGGATTTAAATTAAAGGATTATAAGAGAGGATCATAAAAGGAATATAATATATTGAGAAAGGTTAAGGGAACCTAAGTAATAAGATCCCGGGTATGATCCCTCAAACGATAAACGAGAACGAAAGATAAGTGAACCGTAAAACAAATAAGTGACCAAGAGACAAGCTTGTACAAGAAGCCAGGGATTGTGACATCATCAAACCACAAGGTGTGGACAAGTGGGAGCATAATGACATGTGGAAGGTGACACAAGCATGACATAGAAGGGAAGGAAGTGTGGTTGAATTATAACCACACAAAATCAAGGTTAATTAAGTCATTAACCAAAAACAACACAAAAATCAACCAACCAAGCAAATCATTTCATTTTTCATCAAACAAAACACAAAAATATCTTCTTCCCAAGCTAGCTCTCGGCCCATTTCTTAAAATTTGAAGATCCAAGCTCCACCACTTATTATTTAGCAAGGTAATTATCCTAGCTTCTCCTAGTTAAGTTACATACTTCCTATAAGTTTAAGCTTCTAATTCCAAGCCAATCTTTTTCTATAAATCAAGGAAGAAGATGGTGAATAGTAACCTTCAAGAAATAACTTTAGTTTTCTTGGATTTTTATGAAAGATTAAGGTTATACAAGCAAGGATCAAGGTTCTTTTAGGCATTCAAAGCTCTTGGGTTGTGTTAGGAAGCTTCAAGGAGGTATAAACAACTTTCACCTTTAACTTATAGTTTGAACTTTGAGTTTTGATGAGTTTATGGATGGATTAATGTCTATATAGAAATATCCATGTATGTATAGCAAGATCCATGTATGTTAGATAGTTGGGTTGGATTTGTGGTGATTTTGGATATGAATCTTGGTTAATGGTTAATGAATCTTAAGTTATGGATTAGTAGATCATGTTTGTGGTTGAATGAGTTGGAAAACCTTGAGATTATGGACTGACTTTGCCTTGATATAAGTTGTGTTTGATGTATTGATGATGGTTGGGTGGTTTGTAGTGAATTGGTAAAGAATTGGAGTGGTATAAATATTGGTAATCGCGTAAACATAGCCGTCGTAATGTCCGATTTTCTTTGGACTGTTTTTGTGCATAGCATTAGGACCCGAGAACCCCCTGCTAGATTCTGACCACTGCCATGTTTAGATAGCTCATGTTACGAGCTTCGTTTTGATATGTAGTTCGTTCGATTCCGATGCACGGTTTAGGAGAAATGACCGTTTTATGTAACGGCGTTTCGCGACCGAACCAATACCCCTCGCCTTACTTTGAAACCTTGGTTAAGGACCTTAAAGGGTTAATTAATGCATGAAACATTTATGGTAAGTGTTTTAGGCAGTTGGTAAGTCACTCGCGAAGGAATCGCTTTAAAACTCGTAAAGGTTAAATTATTAAAAATGGTGGAGCCGAGGGTACCCGAGTGACTTAAGCGAATCAGTGAGCGCAAAACAAGCGTTAGAGTCTAAGTTAGTTAAAGTATAGATTCACAAGTGACTTTGGTTTAATTCCAACTTACTTGTTGTTTATAGGTTACCAGACTCGTCCCGAGCCATTCGTAACCCCCAGTCGCTCAGGCAAGTATTCTATCCGTTATACTGTTGTTGTGATGAATACACTTGTATATGCATTATCTTGCGATAGATGCATGTTGGTTATTTAGCAAATTCTTGCGATATATTGTAGCATGTGATATGGTATATATGCATGCCTGTTTCATATTCTTGAAATATATATCTGTTGGTTCAGTTGATAATACCTATGCTAGAGGATAGCGGTAACTTGCATATACCCTTAGTATAGGGACCCAAAAGGTGAAAATATTTTCTAAAACCGGGAGTCGAGGATCCCGAGTAGATTTTGTATATATATGGATATGGATATATATATATATATTTATATATATATACATATATATGGTCATAGTTTTCAAAACTATTAATCGAATAAGGTTTATTCGATAACTTTAAACTTTATTTTATTATTGAATATTATTTGAATATTCATTCGAGGACTTATGACTCCTTTTATATTATTTATTGAATATTATTTGAATATTCATTCGAGGGCTTATGACTCTTTTATATTATTTATTGAATATTATTTGAATATTCATTTGAGGATGTATGACTCCTTTATTTTATTTAATGAATATTATTTATAATATTCATTCGAGGTATTATGACTCAGCTTATTTTATTTATTGAATATTATTTGAATATTCATTTGAGGATCTATGACTCCGATTATTTGCTGAGATATATTCTTTATTTTATTAAAGAATAAGGTGTAAATAATCAAACTTATTTTCGATTATTCAAATAAAGATAATACTTTCATATAAGTATATCTTTGGTTATTTAATACTCGTTTCAAGTATAAATTTTAATACTTCTACTTCAATTATTTTTTTATAAAGATTATTCTTTATGGGAATATTATTTAATTAATAATATTCAGATATTTTCTAATATTCTGGGGACTGATTTACTTCATTAAATCAGCTTTACTCCAAACACTCTTTAAAGTGTTTTCGAGTCTTCAAAGTGATTTTTAAAAGTCAGAGCGGATCCCAAAACTCATTTTTATATTTAAGATCTTCCTTTTTAAGGGGATTTAAATACTCGCTCAAAACCTGGGGAATCCGGCTCTGTGGTGTATTTTATATTCGCAACAAGGTTGCAGATTTGGTAAATGAATTGATTACTTGCCCAACGTTCGGGAAGTAAGCCCCTCTCATTGAGTCGGCATAAGCGACAGGCCGGGGTACGGTCTATTATTGTGTAAGTGGCTCAGTGGGAGTCCATCAAATGCATAAGTGGCTGAGTGGCAGTCCAGCATAGGTCTTAATTATGACCAGGGTGATGACCAGTGGGGAATTCGTCCATCTACTAGTAGAAAAGGTTACTTATTGGTATCTTTGCCTGATCAGCGAGATATCGGGTTTATGCCAAAATTCTTTCCTTTCCAAAATTCATTGGATGTTTCAAACTCTGTTCATACTTTACATAACAGAGGTTCCAGGAAATGTTTAAGAGATATATATATGTGGATATATATATATCGGGACTAAATAAAGTATCTCGTAACTTTATTTCATTCAATAATATTTCAAAGATTGAATCTATTCAAATCTTGTCTTGTAGTCTCATTAGTGGGATGAACTTTTGAAACTGATTATAACTTGAACGGTGGTAGTTCAAGTAGTATTTGGGAATGATATAAGTGTAGTGAAGTATTTGGTAACTTCATCTTTTAAACTTATATCTAATTAATAATTGTCTTATGAATGACAAAGATTTTCAGAAAAACGTTGAGACAAGGTTAGATATATGAGATCACCTTGCAACGATATTTTTTTTTATACAGTTATACACTGGGACTTTGTGTATATTATGCATGGAAGAGGACTTCCAATATTTTGAAAAGTATATATGTATATATATATACTGAATATTTTGCGACTTCATTGCATTAAGTTATCAACTTGGTTCATTTCTTTTGACCAAGACTTTCATGAGTATTATGAGTAGACTCATATACTGTAAATAATTATGCATATTATTTTGGTGGGCTTGCTGCTCACCCTTGCTTTCTTCTTTCATCACACAACATCAGATAGACAAGATGAACCGGACCAAGCTCCCGATTCGCAAGAGGTTAGAAAACGTTCGGCAGTCTTCTGGAAGCGTTGATGCTGCTGTAGCTGAGGTAGGAACTACCACTAGGCTAGGCATTCAACTTTTGATGTACCAGACTTATGTATAATATGAATTGTAATAATGGCAAATAAAATGTAAATCTATTTAGAAAACCTTTTAAGGTGTATTGGCAGATAATTGTGGAATATAATTACTTGTGGTTATATTTTTTTTTTGATGTTCATCTCTGAGACTATAACAGGTTGTGGTGTGTGTTAGTGTGGGGTCACAGCATAAGGTTATTTTTAATAAGTAAGTGAAGTGGTATTGTGGAATGAAAGACCGTGATGACTCGGATCCCCGACTCCGGATCTGGGGGTGTTACAGAAATGGTATCAGAGCTAAGCGTTATAAACCTCAGAGATGATGTGACGTTAAGATAATAACTAAGATAATAAGAACTCTTGCCAAGTTCATAGTCGGGCTACCTAACGTAGTACTGACAGTTAAAACCCTTATGGGAACCCTTATAAATGTAGCGGTTGAGGATGTTGTCCTCGAAGGGATTGTTGTTGAGGAGGATCCCGTGAAGGATCCTGACAAGAATGAATAAAGGACCACTGAGGAATTGATGACCATGGTTAGGGCAACTCCCAGAGGTAGGATTGGCCGGTCACTACCAGAGGTTCATTCAAGTTTGTAAAGATAGTAGCCCCTTTAACGCGGCTTACTCGTAAGACTGAGAAGTTCGAATGGACAGAGAAATGCGAGAGCAACTTTTAAGAACCGAAGCAAAGGTTGGTGACATTCCCTATGTTGGCGTTGCCGGATGGAAAATGAGATTTTGTGAAATGTAGTGACGCTTCGCATAAGGAATTAGGGTGCTTCTTATATAGCACAGCAAGGTAATCGCGTACGCGTCAAGATAATTAAGGGAATATAAAATTTGATATCCCCACCTATGAGCTTGGGCTCATGGCAATAGTTTTGCCCTAAAGATTGGAGGCACTACTTGTATGGAGAGAAGTGCAAGAATTACCTAAGCCATAAG
Organism: Apium graveolens; assembly: GCF_009905375.1. Lineage (NCBI taxonomy): Eukaryota > Viridiplantae > Streptophyta > Magnoliopsida > Apiales > Apiaceae > Apium > Apium graveolens. The sequence goes on from NC_133648.1 coordinate 190,645,536, forward strand.
TGCTCTAGTACATTTTCACGTAGAAAAGAGCTCAACATATGCCAAATGAGGTGGTTAGAGCTAATCAAGGATTACGATTATGAGATTCTTTATCATTCGGGGAAAGCCAATGTGGTGGCTGATGCCCTTAGTAAAAAGAAGAGACTCAAGATGATAATATCTTTGGGAGAGTTTATAAGAGATTTTGAGAAAATGGAAATAGAAGTGAAGGTAATCGGAGCCGGTACCGAAAAGCTGTTTGAGATTGCAAGACAGCCCGAATTATTGGAAAAGATCATATTGTGCCAGAAAAAGTTATGAATGAAGGCAGAGAGCCAACAATTAGATAAAAGATTAATATCGAGAAAGATGATAAGGGAATAATGAGGTATTCCTATAGAATTTGGGTTCCGAAAGTTCAAGAGTGTAAGGATGGGAACTTAGATGAGAGCCATAGTTGAGGAATAAGATTTAGAGCAAACCCTGAACGCGATAGTCAGGGAGGTCGCCATCAAGATAGAAGGAACCCATGACATAATGGAGTGGAAAATGAGGATTTTAAATTAAAAGATGACCCCAATTATGGGGAGTAGGATGAAACATTTCATAATAAGGAAACAAAAAGTCGAGTAAGGAAAGGAGACCCGAGATGGTACCCCTATACGGCAATTCATGGACCTGTCTAGACAGAACTTAGACTATTATCCCCAACCACCACCCTGAGGAGACAGTGCGGTGGGAAATTCTTTCATGACCTTTAAGTCGCTAAGCTCTCAGAGTTCCAAGGAACAAGCTGACCCAGTCGAGGCAAGAGCCTGGCTAAAGGAAATAGATGAATCATTTGAGATTCTAAATGATTGACGAACCACAAAAGACTGTTTTGTCACTTACCCTCCCAAGAGAGAGACCACCCGCTGGTGAAAGGCCAAGGAAGGCACGGAGCAAGAGATTATAATAAACTGATTAAAGTTCAGCCAATTGTTTTCGGGATCATAATTCCCAAGGTTATGGAATAGTGTAAAAGCTTTAGAGCCAGAACAAAGGCAGACGAGTATGATGAATTATGAATCTAAGCTATAAAAGTTGTTAAGATTCGTTCTGAAGACGCGAATCCAGAATGACGGGATATTTGAAATCAATGCTTATGTTGTGTTGGTTCATGAAATAATGATAAGAGAAAGGAAAATAAAAAGGAATTGAAGTGGAAAGGAATAAAAAGGCAACAGAGTTTGAGGAATGATAAGGGAGTTGGGTATGAGGAAACCCTAAAGACTCCTATTAATAGAAATAGAAAAATATATGATCGTCAGGATGAGGGTGATTCACCATGAGTTAAAGTTGACGGTTGAAGGCATAAGAGATGCATATAGTTTATCCCCTGTAAGTTGGGAGGATTCGAGGAAACCTTGAGATAATTCGAAGGATAAATAATGAGACGCGGATAGACTAAGGGGATAAGAAAGTAAGAAATTAAGAAAATTGGATGAAGGAAGTGACCTTCAAGAAGGTGAAGTGTAAGACCGGTGGCATGATACCCAGAAAGGGAGACGCCAGATATGAAAGATATCCCAACATTGAGGTGACTGTTGAGATAAACAACAAAAGTAAATAAGGAATTATTAAGAAGAAGTTCACGTTGAACACGACCAATATCTTCCAGAACATCCATGTTATCGTTACCAGATTAGGCAAGAAAAGCGGATAACCGTTGTTATCTTTTGGAGGCCATTTTGATTAACCTCATTTTGTATACAGATGTTATTGTGAAATTAGGCATTTACTATCGAGGTGGGAATGATTGAATAAGATACCCATATCAGGGATATATGACTTTATTTATCCATGGAAGGATGCTTGTACCTTTTTAAAGGTGGAATTAAGGATAGAACATCGGTAACTTAAAACGAATCCTAGGGGAATGCATAAAGGTTGGCATTTCACCCTTGATAGGGATAGTATGAGTTTTGACAGTATGATTGGGAAAGGGTTAAGGTAACAACAACCTTTAAGAATCAGTGGAGAAATTTTGCAGAAGTATATAGACAATGGTTCTACTATTAGTAAATGGTATTGTGATATGCCCTGTATCTAGGGAATACAGGAGGAACGATTGAAGGATAACCTTAGAGGTTTTATAAGGAGAAAGGTAATATTCAAAATTCTCAAGAATAGAAATGTTGATAAAGGAAATGTGACGTAATTATAATGATGCCAAGTGGGGCACGTGTTACACCACGAGAAAGTATGGATCGAACCAGTAATGGTCGAAATTGTTCAGGGCAATTAGGACTTAAGATAAAAGATGTTCTAAGAATGATTGAGAGTCAGTCGTGACAGTGATTAACCTCTAAAGACTGAGGCAATAACTTATGGAAAAATGGTGATATTTTTTTTTACTTATCAGATTTTAAGGAAAACATCTTCACATAAGCTGTGATTGAAATGAGGTAGAAAATTATTTGGAGGTGGTTAAAATGATATTGACTGTAAGGAAATTTTACTATCAGGAAAGGCCAAAGAGGTGGCCGACACTTTAAAGGTAAGAGGATAATTATAGGCGCTTGTGCCAAAAGAATACAGTGATGATGGTTAAAGCTGTGAAGGTTGTATTATGGTTTGGAAGATTGACATTCCTTCTAATGACTGTGCAATACCCAACCGTAATAGTAGTTGGTAAAGGTTTAATTCGTGTAATCGCCATGAACGGGCTATATATCTTAAAAGGTCCTATCTTGAGATAAGCCAGGACCATGTTTCAAAAAGGACTAGACGAACCTTTGAGTAAGTCTTCTATTTAAGGCATATGATTTAGAATGGTATTAACCTGCTATCGTTGCTTTGATTGAAACTCTTCTGCAATTTTATCTGCTTCATGTCATGTATGTATGTCAGGATCAGGAGTGTTCTTCATGAATCAGGAATGGTGATTATGTTACCTCCTTAGAAGGATTTGATACGACATGTATGGACTCCGTATGGTTAGATATTAAGATTTCATGGAACGTGAATGACGACAGTAGGTCAGTAGTGGACCATAGTAATGCAGCAATGATTCTGCGAGTAATGAGCTGGTTACAACCGTGAGAGTTGTATTGGAATGGATGTTGAGATTGAGTACCACTAAACGGGTCGTGGTAGTGTATAAGTTATCATTGATAGACTAATTAAGTCGATTATCTACCTATTGAATACTTATTCCTTCTTATCAATAGAGAGTCGTATTACTATACGAGGAAGGTTGCAGTGCAAGCATAGAATTTTAGTAACGATGATGTCTAGAATGAGATCCCAGATTCGATTTTCGATGTCGAGGGAGTTTCAAAGGTGATTATGTATAAGCTCAAGGAAGAGTGTGGGTCCATAGAATGATGGACGGGATAGCGAAAATATTTAGGCATGGGAAATACGAGGCTATAATGCTTGATGCTGATATAAATACGTATATGTTTTGTTCTCCTATGACAAACCTCTATAGTTCAGAGGTAGGTTCCAAGCCAGATATTTTGTGGCAGTATATTTTTTTTCATATATACAATTCTCTTCAGTTCGTTCTTTTCTCTTTTTTTCATTTCATGTAAGCTGAGAAGAACAACCCTTCCAAAAGGGGAGGTATTGCCGAATGACTATCTATCTGTGTGATAGAAGCCGAGTAGGATACCAGCTATTGTTTAATTGCTTGTCAAGTACTAAAGGCTGGCCACCTTCTGTACTAACTATGCAATATAACAAGTGTTCATGATCATAGTGATCTCTCAACAAATTCCTTTACTTCTATTTGATTGATCAAATTTTGGAAAATAGAAACAACTGAAAAAGGAGTAATAAAGTGGTGGTAGTATGCGGAATGGGAACACATTCGTGATACTAAGGTTGACGTGGTTATTAAAAGGTTATAGAACGCTAACGAGCAAAAGTATAACCAGTATAATATTAGGAACGGAAGGTAGTAGCGATTACGAACTGGAAAAGAATGGGTATTGAGAAGCAGAAGCTCTAATGATAAAAGCTATAATGAGAGTCTGTGCAATAGACTTGAAAGAATTTGGAATGATCACTTAATTCGGATTGAGTTATCTTACGACAATAGATCATATGTCATTATCGAGATGTCGCCTTATGAGATTCTTGAGGGAAGATAATGTCGATCTCCCTTATGTTAGGATGAAGTTGTAGAGCGTAAGATGCTCGGACCCGCAGTAGTCCAAAGGACCAAGGATATGATAGATCTAATCAGAGGACGGCTGGTAGTAGCCCAAGATGGACATGATAAGTATGTTGATTTGACACGAAAGGATAAAGAGTATGAAATAGGGGACCTAGTAATGTTATAGGTATCCCTTGGAAAGGATTGATGAGGTTCGGAAAGAAAGGAAAGCTAAGTCTACAATTTGTTGGACCCTTGGATATATTAAGACGTTTGGGAAGTTAGCATATAAGCTAGCCCTAACCCCGAATATGTAGCAAGTTCATAACGTGTTCCACGTATCAATGTTAAGGAAGTGTAATTCGGATGCCAGTCAAATAGGGGCATATGAGCGCATAGATATGCAACCCGACGTAACCTATATGGAGCAACCAGGAAGGGTTATAGAGTGAAAAGGAACAAGTGCTTAGGAGAAGGATTATCAAACTAGGCAGAGTTTGGTGGTAGAACCACAATGTGGAAAATTGACTCGAGAGTTAGAAAGTGTAATGCTAAGAAAGTATCCCCATTTGTTTTCTATCTGATTCCGGGACGGAATCCTTTTAAGGAGGGGAGACTGTAATAACCCCAATTTTTGGAAATTTTTGAAACCCTTATGAATAGTGTTTTTGCTGAATGAGAAAACTTTTCATGCCACGCTATGTAGGGGTTCTGTTATTGATCTTATGGGATATTATTAGTACTCTATGTGGTATATAAGTGTATGTAAAGATCGTCAGAATCCAATTCCGAACACTTTGATTTTTCCCGGAAATCCACAATATACGGAGAGAATTGAGTATAAGGTAACAGGATAAAAAGGATTTAAATTAAAGGATTATAAGAGAGGATCATAAAAGGAATATAATATATTGAGAAAGGTTAAGGGAACCTAAGTAATAAGATCCCGGGTATGATCCCTCAAACGATAAACGAGAACGAAAGATAAGTGAACCGTAAAACAAATAAGTGACCAAGAGACAAGCTTGTACAAGAAGCCAGGGATTGTGACATCATCAAACCACAAGGTGTGGACAAGTGGGAGCATAATGACATGTGGAAGGTGACACAAGCATGACATAGAAGGGAAGGAAGTGTGGTTGAATTATAACCACACAAAATCAAGGTTAATTAAGTCATTAACCAAAAACAACACAAAAATCAACCAACCAAGCAAATCATTTCATTTTTCATCAAACAAAACACAAAAATATCTTCTTCCCAAGCTAGCTCTCGGCCCATTTCTTAAAATTTGAAGATCCAAGCTCCACCACTTATTATTTAGCAAGGTAATTATCCTAGCTTCTCCTAGTTAAGTTACATACTTCCTATAAGTTTAAGCTTCTAATTCCAAGCCAATCTTTTTCTATAAATCAAGGAAGAAGATGGTGAATAGTAACCTTCAAGAAATAACTTTAGTTTTCTTGGATTTTTATGAAAGATTAAGGTTATACAAGCAAGGATCAAGGTTCTTTTAGGCATTCAAAGCTCTTGGGTTGTGTTAGGAAGCTTCAAGGAGGTATAAACAACTTTCACCTTTAACTTATAGTTTGAACTTTGAGTTTTGATGAGTTTATGGATGGATTAATGTCTATATAGAAATATCCATGTATGTATAGCAAGATCCATGTATGTTAGATAGTTGGGTTGGATTTGTGGTGATTTTGGATATGAATCTTGGTTAATGGTTAATGAATCTTAAGTTATGGATTAGTAGATCATGTTTGTGGTTGAATGAGTTGGAAAACCTTGAGATTATGGACTGACTTTGCCTTGATATAAGTTGTGTTTGATGTATTGATGATGGTTGGGTGGTTTGTAGTGAATTGGTAAAGAATTGGAGTGGTATAAATATTGGTAATCGCGTAAACATAGCCGTCGTAATGTCCGATTTTCTTTGGACTGTTTTTGTGCATAGCATTAGGACCCGAGAACCCCCTGCTAGATTCTGACCACTGCCATGTTTAGATAGCTCATGTTACGAGCTTCGTTTTGATATGTAGTTCGTTCGATTCCGATGCACGGTTTAGGAGAAATGACCGTTTTATGTAACGGCGTTTCGCGACCGAACCAATACCCCTCGCCTTACTTTGAAACCTTGGTTAAGGACCTTAAAGGGTTAATTAATGCATGAAACATTTATGGTAAGTGTTTTAGGCAGTTGGTAAGTCACTCGCGAAGGAATCGCTTTAAAACTCGTAAAGGTTAAATTATTAAAAATGGTGGAGCCGAGGGTACCCGAGTGACTTAAGCGAATCAGTGAGCGCAAAACAAGCGTTAGAGTCTAAGTTAGTTAAAGTATAGATTCACAAGTGACTTTGGTTTAATTCCAACTTACTTGTTGTTTATAGGTTACCAGACTCGTCCCGAGCCATTCGTAACCCCCAGTCGCTCAGGCAAGTATTCTATCCGTTATACTGTTGTTGTGATGAATACACTTGTATATGCATTATCTTGCGATAGATGCATGTTGGTTATTTAGCAAATTCTTGCGATATATTGTAGCATGTGATATGGTATATATGCATGCCTGTTTCATATTCTTGAAATATATATCTGTTGGTTCAGTTGATAATACCTATGCTAGAGGATAGCGGTAACTTGCATATACCCTTAGTATAGGGACCCAAAAGGTGAAAATATTTTCTAAAACCGGGAGTCGAGGATCCCGAGTAGATTTTGTATATATATGGATATGGATATATATATATATATTTATATATATATACATATATATGGTCATAGTTTTCAAAACTATTAATCGAATAAGGTTTATTCGATAACTTTAAACTTTATTTTATTATTGAATATTATTTGAATATTCATTCGAGGACTTATGACTCCTTTTATATTATTTATTGAATATTATTTGAATATTCATTCGAGGGCTTATGACTCTTTTATATTATTTATTGAATATTATTTGAATATTCATTTGAGGATGTATGACTCCTTTATTTTATTTAATGAATATTATTTATAATATTCATTCGAGGTATTATGACTCAGCTTATTTTATTTATTGAATATTATTTGAATATTCATTTGAGGATCTATGACTCCGATTATTTGCTGAGATATATTCTTTATTTTATTAAAGAATAAGGTGTAAATAATCAAACTTATTTTCGATTATTCAAATAAAGATAATACTTTCATATAAGTATATCTTTGGTTATTTAATACTCGTTTCAAGTATAAATTTTAATACTTCTACTTCAATTATTTTTTTATAAAGATTATTCTTTATGGGAATATTATTTAATTAATAATATTCAGATATTTTCTAATATTCTGGGGACTGATTTACTTCATTAAATCAGCTTTACTCCAAACACTCTTTAAAGTGTTTTCGAGTCTTCAAAGTGATTTTTAAAAGTCAGAGCGGATCCCAAAACTCATTTTTATATTTAAGATCTTCCTTTTTAAGGGGATTTAAATACTCGCTCAAAACCTGGGGAATCCGGCTCTGTGGTGTATTTTATATTCGCAACAAGGTTGCAGATTTGGTAAATGAATTGATTACTTGCCCAACGTTCGGGAAGTAAGCCCCTCTCATTGAGTCGGCATAAGCGACAGGCCGGGGTACGGTCTATTATTGTGTAAGTGGCTCAGTGGGAGTCCATCAAATGCATAAGTGGCTGAGTGGCAGTCCAACATAGGTCTTAATTATGACCAGGGTGATGACCAGTGGGGAATTCGTCCATCTACTAGTAGAAAAGGTTACTTATTGGTATCTTTGCCTGATCAGCGAGATATCGGGTTTATGCCAAAATTCTTTCCTTTCCAAAATTCATTGGATGTTTCAAACTCTGTTCATACTTTACATAACAGAGGTTCCAGGAAATGTTTAAGAGATATATATATGTGGATATATATATATCGGGACTAAATAAAGTATCTCGTAACTTTATTTCATTCAATAATATTTCAAAGATTGAATCTATTCAAATCTTGTCTTGTAGTCTCATTAGTGGGATGAACTTTTGAAACTGATTATAACTTGAACGGTGGTAGTTCAAGTAGTATTTGGGAATGATATAAGTGTAGTGAAGTATTTGGTAACTTCATCTTTTAAACTTATATCTAATTAATAATTGTCTTATGAATGACAAAGATTTTCAGAAAAACGTTGAGACAAGGTTAGATATATGAGATCACCTTGCAACGATATTTTTTTTTATACAGTTATACACTGGGACTTTGTGTATATTATGCATGGAAGAGGACTTCCAATATTTTGAAAAGTATATATGTATATATATATATACTGAATATTTTGCGACTTCATTGCATTAAGTTATCAACTTGGTTCATTTCTTTTGACCAAGACTTTCATGAGTATTATGAGTAGACTCATATACTGTAAATAATTATGCATATTATTTTGGTGGGCTTGCTGCTCACCCTTGCTTTCTTCTTTCATCACACAACATCAGATAGACAAGATGAACCGGACCAAGCTCCCGATTCGCAAGAGGTTAGAAAACGTTCGGCAGTCTTCTGGAAGCGTTGATGCTGCTGTAGCTGAGGTAGGAACTACCACTAGGCTAGGCATTCAACTTTTGATGTACCAGACTTATGTATAATATGAATTGTAATAATGGCAAATAAAATGTAAATCTATTCAGAAAACCTTTTAAGGTGTATTGGCAGATAATTGTGGAATATAATTACTTGTGGTTATATTTTTTTTTTGATGTTCATCTCTGAGACTATAACAGGTTGTGGTGTGTGTTAGTGTGGGGTCACAGCATAAGGTTATTTTTAATAAGTAAGTGAAGTGGTATTGTGGAATGAAAGACCGTGACGACTCAGATCCCCGACCCCGGATCTGGGGGTGTTACAGCAGATTTGAAGACAGTCCGACTTAAAGAATTTTACTTGAAATGGTAAGTTGACCACTTGAGGACTAACCCTATTAGAAAACTCTTTTAGCCTTTCACGAAGGAGTTCATTCAAATCTGAGCTTCTTTTGACTTTGTTGAGAAGAACCCAAATCTCTGATAAAAAACGATTCTCAAACAGATGAAGTGATATCTTGAAAGATCCTTCACTCTGACAATATACAAATATGCTCATTTCATTTAGTGATCTGTCAAAAGCAGCTGAGATCCTTGAGATTTCAGTCTTGATAGCATTCATGTACACGTCATTGTTTGGATTAGAAATTTCCAGCATGTCGAGAAGATGTAGAAACTCCCTATCATTGTTTGTACTCAGTTGAGGTATATCAATAACTCTTCTTGCTTCATCCCATTTTTCACCAATCTTCAGAGTGACATCTCTTCTTCTTGCTTCAGCTTTAATGTCATGAAGACGTTGCTTTTCAAGAGTTTCTGTTCTTTGGATTTCTTTCCTCATATCAATGATCTGAGATATCTTTTTAAGTTCAGCTTTTTTCTCTTCAACTCTGACTGCTGCTGCTGGAACTCTTTCTCAAAATAGGATCCACTTGAGCTTCCTCTTCCCATTCTTCAAAATTACTTTCCTCCCCAGCTTCAAAAAAACCAGCTTTATCTTCCAAGACTGGTTCAGTGGGAACATCAAGAATATCGAAGTCATCTTGTTCTCCACTATAGTAGACATCATCAGCCTTTCTTGTCTCTCCGGCAGAAGAATCTTATTCTTTTCCTTTTGCACTTCTCCCCTGCTTCTCCCCCTTACTTGAGGAATCCTCTACAGATTTTCCTTTAGACCCCTCATGACCTCCATTACCTCCATAGCCTGAGCCTCCACCAGAAGGCCCTTCAAAGAAAGTCCTTTGCTCTTCATTAGGGCAGTGAGAATTTTTAATCATAAAATACAAGTGCTTCATCCCTTCATTGAGATGTTCCATGCCCTTTTCTATCTTTAGGAATCTAGAGGAGTCCATTGAGTGGTTCATTTCAATCAGATCTTCAAGAGAATTCATTTTTGTATAGATAGAGTAGAGGTTTGAAATGTCTTCGGCTGATAAAGTTGGAGATTCCTGAATGGAGTTAAGCTTTGGTATCACAGTGGTCTTCAAATCTGAGATATCATTCCTGATGAATGCCAGCTGATTGTTGACAGAGGTGGAAGAAGAAGACCGTTCAACCACTTGTGCTTTGAATGTTTGAGCCTCAGCCTGACTTTTAGCAAGTTGTTCTTTCAGAGTAGCAATCTGAGCTAACAGGTTTTCAGTGTTTGTGTCTGTGTGTGCGTTCACCTGAATATCTCTCGTTCCTGGTTCACTCATCTCACATGCTTGTGTTTCTCTCAATATAATTGCTCGTGAGGAGCCATCCTGTTGCTGGTCTTTTGTACCAGCAATTGAAATCACCCTAGCCTCTTCAAGAGAGGTCAGTGGTGGTGCAATGGGAATTCGCGAGTCCCGATCCTCAGTCAAATCTATCTTTTCATGTGAAATAGATGTCTGAATTGCTTCAGGGATAGATTGACCGAGTTGCCCTCCATTTGCTCCAGATAAATCTGCGAGTGGAGAATCCTGTGATGGAGCCAGAGGTGTTGGATCTGGGAGGGGAGAAAATGATTCTATTAGAGGTGGCTGAGAGTCAGATTTTCCCTCTGAAGCATGTGACTGCTCTTATGCCGTAATTATGGCAGGCACTGTAACCGACTCAATGTGCACTCCTCTCTCTGTGTCCTGAGTATCATCTATTGGTATGTATACTTCCATTGTGAGTAATGGAAGTGTGCTTGACTCAGTACAAGATGCCATGGCCCTATGGCGAATTTCAATAGATTCATCCTGTTGAGAGAATGTCTCTAGTAACTGCCCATTGGCCATTTTAAAGTCCATGTCCTGTTGGGAGGACAAGGATGGGCTTTCAGATGCCTCAGTAAATGTTCTTCTTTTCTTGGAAGGAGGCAGAGCTGAGGGTTCATTCACATCCAAAAGCACACTACTTCCTACTAACCTTCTCGGTAACATTTTTGACAGTGGAGGAGAGTTTGAGACAGGTTGTGACTCTGTGTTTGGCTCTATGACCTGGGATTGAAGCTGCGGTTCTACAACTTCATGGTCAGCCCTATCAACCACTGGGGGTCTTTCAACAGAAGTAGGAATAGTTTAAGAGTGAGAAATTATTACCTGCAGTGGAAGAGCATAAGATGTTTGTGCCTGGGTGGCTTGAACCACTGGAGGTTGAGCTTGCTGTTCATGATCGGGAAGATTGAAAATTGGTAAAGGAATGAAAGTGGCCATGAAAGCGGATACAAGTACTGGAACTTGCATGAATTTGAAGGTAGTGTCTTGGCGTGTGAAGATCTTTTTGCTTACCGGAGAGGGTTTAGCTAGTGATGAGTTAGCAAAAAAAGCCTTATGCTCAGGTTTGAGAAGATGTTCTGCTATAAGCATAAGAAAACGAGCATAGTAGCGTGAAACCCTATGATTCGTAGAATGATCACGCAAAGCTGGAGTGAGACGTCTCAGAAGAATGGGTAAAAGTAATTTTCCAAAATTGATCCTTTGATTGAAAACAACCGCAAGACCAATATACTGCAGAGTGGAAGTGATGTTGTGAAAATTGGATTTAGTGCAGTTGGCAAACACTTTGGAAAGTGTATCGAAGAAAATATCCCATTCAGAAACCAAATTGGATTTGGACAGCTTGGTCAAATTAATCACCCCCTGATAGTGAATGGCATGGAAAAAGTTTGAAATCTCATTGTCAGTAGGTAAATTATAGAAATTGTCCATTGGAAAATTTAACGTTCGATTGATGACTGTTTCATCAACTACATACTGTGTGTTTGCCACGGTGAATGAAAAAGATTTAGAATCGACATAATAGAACATTTGATTTAATAGCAGAGCTAACAATCGAATGGTCATTTAAAAATCTAATCCACGGCTTAAATTTTTCCACATCACACTTTTCTGGATTAAAATAACCAACATGATTATGCGAGACAATTTGGAAATTGAGAGCCATTAAAAAAATTCAATAAAACACGCACTTTCAGAATTTTAAGAATGAAATTAAGAAAATTCGAATTAAAAATTAATTAATAATTCGAATTAATTCAATTAAATCCAAAAAATTTAAAAAATTGTGTCTTGTTGATTTTTAGTCCCACATACACATTTGAAATAACAGAGGAAGCAAACACACAACACAATACCAGATTAAAATTCAAAAAACACAAGACACAAAAACAAACAGATTCATTTTTGAAGAGAAAAAAGGAAAAAAACAAGAACTGATTTGAAATAAAGAACTGAAATAAACACAAAAAAAATAAAAAATGGGCAGCACTCTTGTACGTATACAAGTGTATGTATATAACAGGAAGTGAGGAATAAGATTGCTGAGTAAGAACTCGAGCAAGAAAGGACACTGGCGATTTGGTTTTTAAAAACGAAGCAGACGACTGATGGGAGGAAGATGGAAACAAAACAAACACAAGAAGAAAAAAAACATAACAGCTGCCTAAGTCGTACAACTGGTATGACAATCCGGGATTGTCATACCGATTGTCATACCAGGAAAACGGTTAAATTTAACAGAGACAAATAATAACTGGTATGACAATCTGATAGTCATACTGATTGTCATACCAGTACAAAATAAAAAGAATTTTAACCGAATAAACTAGAAAGACAATTGATAGTCATACCGATTGTCATTCTAGTACAAAAAATAAAAAGAAATATATATAATATAAGTTTTATAACTGGAAAGACAATTGATAGTCATACCGATTGTCTTTCCAGTATAAAACTATACTGAAAATTTAAATTAAACACATATAAACTGGAATGACTTTCAGCAAGACAATTTCAATAGTCTTGCCGATTGTCATTATAGTTATAAAACAAACTTAAACAGTATTTACAAATACAGAAAATATTTACAAAATTAAAATATTCAGAAATAATTATATTTTAGTCCAAAAATAGATTTCTTTTGAATTTTAGCAAATAAAATTCATAGAAAAATATTTTTAGAGAAAATAAAATATTCTGAGATATTAAAATTAACAAGTTGAATAAATAAATAAGATAAGATAATAACAATTACATAGAAATAAGCAAGGAATATGGTAAACATGATAAAATAAATTTGCAAATGAATTTTTCATTCATGAAAAATTCATTTATAAATTCATTCAAGAACAGATCTCAGATATTAACTAGTTTAATCACTAAAACTATTCAACATACCCAATTTACCAACTAATCTGGTAAATGTGGATTCATCAAGTGGTTTAGTGAAAATATCTGCTATTTGTTCTTCTGTTGGAACAAAAAATAGTTCAATAGTACCATTCATGACGTGCTCTCTAATAAAATGGTACCTGATGTCAATGTGCTTGGTCCTTGTGTGCTGCACAGGGTTGCTAGTGATGGCTATTGCACTTGTATTATCACATAGAATAGGAATTTTGTTCAATACAGAGCCCTAGTCCCGTAGCTGGTTCCTAATCCATAAGATTTGAGCACAGCAGCTTCCAACAGCAATATATTCAGCCTCGGCCGTTGAGTTAGAAACTTTTTGTTGTTTCTTGCTGTACCATGAGACTAGCCTTCTACCAAGGAATTGACAACTCCCTAAGGTGCTTTTCCTATCATCAACAATTCATGCGTAATCTGAATATGTATATCCAACAAGGTTAAAACCAGATTCTTTAGGGTACCAAATACCTAGATTTGGTGTTCCCTTAAGATATCTCAAGATTCGTTTAACAGCAACGAGATGAATATCTCTAGGATCCGCTTGGAACCTTGCACATAAGCATGTAGCATACATAATATCTGGTCTACTTGCAGTAAGATAGAGTAACGAGCCAATCATACCTCTGTAGATTGTGACATCTACCTTAATGGAGTTTTCACATGGTCCAAGCATGACAACTAGAGATGACGGAGTCCTTGCTGATGCAGAATCCTCTATTTGTACTTTTTGAGGAGTTCCTTGAGATACTTGGATTGACAAATAAATATTCCATCTAACCTTTGATTTACTTGTAATCCAAGAAAGAACTTCAGCTCACTCATCATGCTCATTTCAAATTTGTTGTGCATTAACTTAGCAAATCTCTTACAGAGACTATCATTAGTAGACCCAAATATTATATCATCCACATAGACTTGGACTAATAAAGTATCATTCTTATGCTTTTTAGAAAAGAGAGTTTTATCTATGACACCTCTAGTAAAGCCATTTTCAATTAGAAATTCAGAAAGAGTGTCATACCATTTTCTCGGAGACTGTTTGAGACCATAGATAGTCTTGAAAATAAAGTAGATAAAATCCAAATGATCTGGATCTTCAAAACCAGGAGGTTGCTCTACATATACCTCTTCATCCAACCTTCCATTCAGAAAGGCACTCTTGACATCCATTTGATAAACTTTAAAGTTCGAGAATGTTGCAAACGCCAGAAATATCCTGATGGTCTCAAGTCTAGCCACTGGAGCATAGGTTTCATCATAATCAATGCCGTCAGCTTGAGAATACCCTTTAGCTACCAGTCTTGCTTTATTTCTTGTAACCACACCATCTTCATCTAGTTTATTCCTGAATACCCACCGAGTACCAACAGATTTCTTATGTGTAGGTCTAGTACCAGTTTCAAGACTTGTTGATGTTCAAACTGATTGAGTTCATCTTCCATAGAAATCACCCAATCTGGATCAGTCAGTGCTTCTTCAATCTTCTTAGGTTCCATTTCAGAAAGAAATCCTGAGAACAGACATTTATTTTGAGTAGCACGTCTAGTTCTGACTCCAACATCTGGATCACCAATAATCAACTCAAAAGGATGAGCTTTATTCCAGACAGTCTGTCTTGGAAGATTTGATCTTGATGATTCGCCTTGAAATATATTGGGATGTTGTGTCCTACTAGTTGATCCTTCAGCATCTCCCCCTGAGTTGTTGCTAGGTTGACTTGATGATTCTTCGTCAGTAGCAGTGGTATCTCCATTGTTGCCAATGTTTTCATCACCATTACCTTGAGTATCATCATGATTAACAGATTCTTCACCAGCAGCAACCTCAGGTTCTTGATCATTTTCTGATTCTGAATCTGACATATCATCACACTTCAGTTTCTCAGAAGGATCTTCAGTTTGGATACTAGGGAGTTTAGTGTCATCAAATGTAAAATTGACACTTTCAGTTACTTTGTGTTGATCAATGATATACACCATGTATGATCTTCTTCTATAACCAACAAAAATGCCCTCATATGCCTTTGCCTTGAATTTACCACGACGATCATCTCCATCCTTGAGCACGAAGCATCTGGCACCAAATACATGAAAGTATTTGATAGAAAGTTTTTGTTCATTCATAATCTCATAAGGAGTCTTCATGAGGTCCTTGTTGATTAGAGTTCGATTCTGAGTATAACATGCAGTATTGACAGCTTCAGCCCAAAAGTACATTGGAAGACCTGATTCACTTAACATAGTTCTTGCAGCTTCAATCAATGTACGATTTTTCCTTTCTACCACTCTATTCTGCTGAGGGGTTCTAGGAGCTGAATATTGTCTGGTAAGCCCTTTGTTTGTACAAAATCCATTGAGAAGTGAATTCTTGAATTCTGTTCCATTATCTGACCTTATTGCTCTAACAGGGACATTAGAATCTAACTCGATCAACTTGATATGATCAATCAAAACTTGTGGTGTTTCATCCTTAGAGTGAAGGAAAAAACCCACGTATACTTGGAATAGTCATCAACTATCACAAGACAGTAACACTTCTTTGACATCGAAAGAACATTAACTGGTCCAAACAAATCCATGTGCAATAATGAAGAATACCAGTTATGGAGGATGTGTCAGTGCCTTTGTGACTTGCTTTCTTTGACTTTCCTTTCTGGCATGCCTCACACAGTCCTTCTGGGGAGAATTCCAGTTGAGGCAGACCTCTGACCAATTCTCTCTTAACAAGAGAATTCATTGCTTTGAAATTGAGATGGGAAAGTCTCTTGTGCCATAGCTAGCTCTCATTTGACGATGCCTTTGCATAAAAACAGTTGACTTCAGGACTGCTTCCAGAGTTCATGTCAGCTACGAACAGATTACCTTTCCGGATTCCCATCAAGGAGGGTTTTTCACTTTTCTTGTGCAGGATCTGACAGTTTAGCTTGTCGAATAAAACATAGTAGCCCTTGTCACAGAACTGACTGATACTAAGCAGATTGTGTTCAAGTCCTTGCATAATATACACATTTTCAATGATAACATTTCCAGCTTGCAAACATCCATATCCCTCAGTTAAACCTTTGTTGTTATCTCCAAAGGTAACCACTAGGCCATCTTTCTCAACCATATTTGATAGCAGGGCTCTATCTCCGGTCATATGTCTTGACGATCCGCTGTCAAGAATCCATACTACCGGTTCCATCTGTTTAATGCCCTGCATTACAAATGGATTAGACCTTCTTCAGAACCCAAACTTGGTTGGGTCCGGCATACTTGTAGAATTGGCCTTTATCAGGCAAAACAACATTCTTAACTTTTATGTTCTTAACTTTCTCAACGACTGGACATTTGACCTTGTAAATAGCCTTGACAAATTTTTGTTTAGGCTTAGGCACAAATGTCTCCTTTCTATCTTTAGGAGGACTAGCAGTCTTAGACCTAATATGCTTCCTATTCATGCTGACGAGGAGTAGTCTTATCACCAGAAACATGTTTACCATTAAAATAAGCATACATCAAATTAAAAGCACAAAACATGCAATTAGGAACTCCACATACTTTATGAGAGGAATTAACAACAGGCAAATTATGCATGGTAGGCATGGCATTTTTGTTATCCAACTCAGGTGTGTCTGAGTTAGTCTTAGTTGCTTTCACAACTTTGACTAGAACTTTTGACACACTTGGCTTGGAAAAAACCTTCTCATTAGCAAGATCTTCAGCACGTATTTCTTCTTGAATAATAAAGGAGGTCTCATCAAATGGTTTAGCAATTGATTCTTTATAGAGGGGTTTATCAACACCCTTAAGCACATGTGGTACTTCCCTACCTTTAGCACAGACATGAGGAGGGGAGTTTATGCCTAATTCTCCAATAGCAACATTGTAATCATAACCTACTCCGGATGTTTGATTAATAGCTTGCTTATTGTAGAACTCTTTAGCCTTAGAGAAAGAATTAAAGTAAGCTTTAACCTTAGTCTCAAGACTGGTGATCTTGTCATTGAGAATAGTTTCGAGTTGTCTATAACAGTCAACTCTATTCTCTAGAAAAGATACTTGTTCTTTTAATTTGTCTTGATTAATATGCACAAGTCTTAATTCATTGACCTCTTTCTCAAAATCTTTGATTTATTGAGTTAACATTTCATTATCACGAAGAGCACAATCTAAGGAGCCTCCTAGATGATAAACTAATTCAGCATCAGTAAATTTTACCTCTTTTCTTGACGATGAAGTGTTTCCATCAATAGCCATAAGAGCAAGATTCTCGACTTCTTCATCTTCACTGTCATTATCATCCTAGCTTCTTCCCTTTTCCAAGTAAGCCCTTTCAGATTTACTCTTCTGATTAGAATCATAAGAGTTCTTCCTTACTTACTTTGGCTTTCTGCATTATGTGGCAAAGTGTCCCAACTCATTACAGTTAAAGCATCGAATTGTGCTCCGATCAACCATCCCTGTTTTGTATCCACCACTGCTGGTGTTAGAGGATGAAGATCCACCTTTCTGGAATCTGTTGTAGTTGGACTTGTACTTGAACTTGGGATTCCTCTTGAATCTGACATTGGAGAATCTCTTGACAATCAGGGCCATTGACTCATCTTCCAATTGCTTCAGTTCTTCTAAGGAGTAAAACTCATCTCCTGATTGATTTGTAGTAGGAGAATCAAATTCTGCTACTATCAGATTTTTCTCAGCCTTGGAAGACTGTACCATTCTCTCTTACTGTTGAGATTGTTGTTGTTGTTGTGGTTGTTGTTGTTGTTCTTCAGCTACTAGAGCAGTAGATGTGCTGACCACTCTACCTTTCCCGTAGACTTCCTTCTGCTAAATCTGCTCCAACTCATAGGTTTTTAACACACCATAGAGCCTTTCCAAAGAAATCTCACTCAGATCTCTTGCTTCTCTTATGGCAGTGATTCTATGTTCAAGATGAGTTGGCAGTGTTAAAAGGAACTTTTTGTTGACCTCCCTGATTGAATAGTATTTTCCATTTATGTTTAGGTTGTTGATCAAAGCATTGTACCTCTCAAACACTTCAGTAATTCCTTCTCCTGGATTGGATTTGAAATGTTCATATTTAGAGGTTAGGATCTCTAACTTGTTCTCCCTAACTTCCTCTGTGCCTTCATTAATCACCTCAATAGTTTCCCAGATGTGTTTGGAATTTTTACAGTTCATCACATGTCTGTTCATCAAGGAATCAAGGGAATCAACTAAAATTAATTGAAGGCTGGCATCCAAGGAGACTTCTTCCATTTCAGCAGGAGTAAAATCTTCAGGCTCTTTTGCATAGGTTCTAGCTTTGGTAATTACAACATCATTTTCTATAACCTTTGGTTCAATAACCATCGGAATTTTTGGACCCTTCTTTAACACATCCAGATATTTGGGATTTGCAACTTGTAAGAACAAGAGCATCTTCTTATTCCACATAATATAATTTTCTTTATCGAACAGTGGAATTTTAATGGTTCCAAATTTTTGTGAAGTCATTATGAATTTTTTTAATAAATAAAAATTCAAGGAGTGGAAGAAACACAAAAGTCTAGGATCTTGATTTGTTCAGTAATCAGAAGGCTCTGATACCAATTGTTAGGTCCCAATATGTTTGTAGAAGGGGGGTTGAATACAAACTATACCGTTTAATCAAATATAATGCGGAATAAAAAGTGAAACAAAATTCAAGTTAAATAAAACTATTATTAAACTTGAAAGGTGTTACAACAACGGTATCGTTTACAAGGGATTAATTTCAAATAAATTATTCCAAAATTAGAATAAATTCGACATGAACTTTTTCTATTTTTGAAATAAAAAGATCAAATGCTAAAAGCAATTTGAGATTAAGTTCTAGGGATTTTGATCCGCTAGATAGTTACACAAGAACAAGAGAAGGATTTCTAGTGGTTTAGATTTAACAATAAATACTAGAAATTAATGTCCTGAAATATTACAGTTAAAGATAATAAGTTCTCTGCTGCTTTTCTTTCTTTGTTCTTGAGTTGGTTGAATATTGAATGTGATGTCTTGAATGATCTGCTTCTGTTTTTTTTAGTAATCAATCAATAGAATTGAATTGTACTGGCAAGACAATCCGTTGATCTAGCAAGACAATCAGTGAGACTATTGAATGACCTGGAGAGACTATCGGCAAGACAATTGAATGAGCTGGAGAGACTTTCGGTATGACAATTTAATTGTACTGGAAAGACTTTCGATATGACAATTAAATTGTCATACCAGTTCAACTGTTTGTCTTGCTGAATTAATATTGAATATTATTCAAAATATATTCTGAAAATACATAATATTAATTCAGAATTAATTAACCAATTAATTCAATTAATCAATAAATTAATCTTTGCAGCTATAATTTATTTTCTTAATTAAATTATATGACTTAATTAATTAATAGAGAATTATTACTATTCTTGAACAACAACCACTCTTCTGACAATCTTCTAAAAATCACTGAAAATTATGAATCAACTCCACCACTTCAATGTTGACATTCGATGTACTGTCTGGTTCATGAATGACTAACTTCCGTGACGTTTCTTCATATCTTGACTTTGATAACATGATTTTCTTCATATCAAATCCCTGTAATTAATTGATACCCTGACGAGATCTATGTCACTTGATTAAATCAACAATCTAGATTTATATCACTGAGGTTTGATCAATTTCTCGAACTTCTTCCAGTGAAGTAATTCCTCAAGTATGTAGATGAACATTGTTTCTGAATCCTTTGACAGATGTTACTTTGAGAGATCTCTTTGACGGTGGATCTACAATTTACTCATTACATTCTTATTTGAGTTGAGTTAAATCCTCGAATAAACGAACAGGCTATGACATATGTCTTTCAACAATGTATGGTTATCACTCAATGCTAAGACAAATAACAAATTGGATTTTGATTAAACTAAGATATTATACTAAATAGCATTAACTAAGAGAATTGAGGTTGAATTACTTATATGAGACAAACATGGGATTGTAACTTCATTACTACTTCATTCAAAGTCATTGTTCTTAACCTTGGCATGCAATGGTGATGACAACTAATCAGATAAAACGAAACTAGTAATAGCCAACTTTTGTTGTACGAATACCCTAATAACAAACATTTACAAAAGAGATAGAAGCTGAATATACACCAATTATGTTAAAACCCTATATGTCTATAGAATTTGACAATATAAAGGTTTAATGAACAAGTTATCTATCATGATTATATAGGGCAAGTAAGATGGTTAAAATTACCTACAAATCATGCATAACAAATACATGAACCTATGCTAGGATGGCAAGTTCTAAACCTCTATATTCAATTTCGCTTCAATAGAGATTAACACGCTATCTTATATGTTAGCTATGCACATAAGACGAATAAGCACAACCAATACTAGGATATCAATCAATCACCACATACCAAGATATTGAAACAAATTAACTATAGAAATCCATAAGTAAATCTATTAGAACCCCACGATAACGATTAGTTCATAACCGAACTCATCATCAACGTGGGTTCCGATGAAAACATGGTATAACAAACGTAGTCTTTATAATGAATAAATAAAACCAAGTACAAAACAAGAGTAAGGTTCACAAGTAAGAAAACTAGCATCCAAATACAACTTAAAACAAAGATTCACAAGTAAAACAAGATCTTCTTCGTCTTCGTTGAATCGTGATAATACGGTCTTCTTACGGCTCTCCTTGATATGTCTATGGCTTGACATCTTATTAAAAATGACCTAGAGTTGTTTATATAGTAGCCCTACTCAGCGTAGAACTCCAAAAAATTAGTCTTCTATTCAAAACAGGAATTCTGAAACCCGACACGGCGCGGCTGCGCGCTTGATCAGCGCGGGCGCGCTGGCTTTCTGTACTTCAAGCGCGGTTGCGCGCTTGATCAGCGCGGGCGCGTTGGGCTTCTGCCTAAACTGACTTCTTCTTTTTTCTTGCAGATTCGAGCCGTTCTTCACGAGTTTTTATTCTAACACCACCTTGACACCAAATTAGCACCAAAACAATGCTAATTCACCTGATTACCTAGATAATGCCTGAAATGCAAAAATACTCAAAAACACGTTAAAACACTTAACAACTTGATTACAAATGCATCAATTCAAAGCTTATTAGAGAATTATAAAGTGTCATAAATGCCACTCAACATACCCCCAAACATGAATCGATGTTTGTCCTCAAGCATAAACAGACTCAAAGAACAAGAAACAAAAACTGCATGGATGCAACTATATGAATACAACGATCCCCATAGAATAACTAAACCAATCAACAAGCAACACCTCAACAAATGCCATTATTCGCATAAAGATCAATCAAATCTCACAAATCAACCTATAAACCAGAGACGTGCGTGTGTGCAAATGCTTACAGATGTACTATCGCAACTAGATCGACAATCATGCGTATCAAAACAATCGCAAGTTTATAAATAAAATAAAAGCTAGACTCAAAATAACTTACAACACTTCAATTCTTATATCAGAGTTTTATATGAATTCATGCTTTTATTCACAATAAATCAAACAGATACGCTTATTTGATCGTGCAATGACCGAGGTCCACAAAAGACTTATACAATAGTATCCATGTAACGAGCGTTAGGTTAGCGGATCCCAAACTATAAAAGCCTTAGGTCACTAGGCACAAAGCCCCTAAGAACTTAATAACTCGAGTACTAAAGAGCCCACTCGTGATCAATTATACATAACACTTATTCTTCTTTTTTTTCTTCTCTTTTTTTACTTTTTTTCCTTTCTTTTTTCTTCAACGAATTTCTGAACGAGTGCATTTCGCTACATCTCGCTCAACCCTAGACTACTCATAAAATATCAGCCGGCTACTAGCCATTTGACACCTAGACACACAACTAGCAATGAAATCCAATTTTCTCCAATTTTTTTAAATATCCATGTCTTTTATTATTAAGAGAATATCCTAAATTCTAAATATAAATAAGCGATTACACCTCGACAAACAAACAAACCATGACTATGATCTAGCATTCTAGCAACCTATAAGACTTAGTGAAATACAAGTGTCTCTAGCATGCAAATCAACTTAATACGACTTAACATCTCTAAACACGACATCACTACACTAGCATCAACATCACAAATCGATCGAAAAAATTATCTAAGGGATCATGTTATAATGTAAATGCATGAAAATTATATGAACAAAATAACATAAAACTATTAAAAATAAATAAAAAAAACTATATGACAAAATATGTTAACTATATGAACTAAACTATCATGAAATATGCAACTACATGAGACTCACACAAAAACATATTCCTTCAACTACTACCCCCAAACTTAAAATATTTACTGTCCTCAGTGAAGGTAATAATAAGGGATCAGGCATACCTACTACGAATCAGAATCCTCACCCTCAATGGGTGGAGTGTCAGGTGTGTCTAGAGGCGGATACACGGAATCCTCACCAAAAACTTGCCACTGGATGTCAACTCCGGTGGCTCTAAAAGCTGTCCCAAATGCCTGGGTGAGATAATGTGAAAACCGACTATGGATGTCGTGCATTGCATCCATCCTCCTCGCAAGATGCCTATACTGCGTCGAACTTAAACCAGCTCCAAAATATGCTGCTTTCTGCTACTGCTGCTGCTACGATCCTGACGGACCAGCCTCATCTCCTAACTGAGCTCTCCAAGCTGCTCTACGGGCATGCTGAGAACCTCCCGCAGTAGCCTGATCCATGGGCACACCACCTGGCAGATGATCATATGAATACCCAAGCCCCTTAGGATCGGGCTTCCCTCCATACCACTCCTGCATGCTCAATAATATAGAACTATCGATAAGAGCTCTAGGAAGCTGAAGCTGCACATATGCGGGCCAATGAACACCAACTGACACGCACAACTTTGTCACCACGGATGCATAAGGAACATCACCTGTAGTACCTCCTCTCAAGAATCTCAGAATCCCCTGATATATCACCATCCCCAAATCAATGTAATCACCCTACAGAATCCCCCATAGCAGAGGAGCACGCTCCACAGTAATCTCATGTACATGCGAAGATGGCATGATGTTAGCACAAATAAATGAGTTCCAGGCCCATGTAAACCTGTTCATGCACGAAGCAGGGAACGTGGAGTACTCAGTAGTGCCCCTCTTGAACTTCCTATGAGTCTCAGGCACGCAGAGAGTAGCAACGATGAGATCCAAATCAAAGTCCTTCGGAGTCTTATCATTCCAAGTGTTCTGACCCACCTTCCTCGCGGGTTGCTCAATTACCATCCTAATAGCATCAACACTGTACTCAACAGTCCTACCCCTTACCACCGTGAAGCCATTCTTCTCCACCTTGGCGTTAGCATAGAACTCCCGCACAACACTCATGGGCACAGCAGCGGGTACCTCACAAAAAGAAACCCAACCCATCTCGAGAATCATCTCTAACAGCTTACCATCCTTTCCTGATGGCAGAAAACCTCGCTCCTTACCAATAGGCTTTGAGAGAAGCCTCGTGTACTCCTCCTCAGCCTCAGGAGTAGGAAAATTGGGCCTCACACCACCCACAGATGAAAAATCGGTGGTGCTGCTGCCAACTTGTGTTCTTTATCTCTTGGGTGCCATTGAGATTGAATGAGAGAAAATAAAACTTTAAGTTTTTGAGAGAGACTTGTGTTTGAAAATTTGTGATGTGGTGGAGAAGTTGTGTGTGAGTGTATGTATTTATAGGTGGGGAGGTGTGAATTTGATAAGGAATTGAAGTGGAAATTGATTATGGGAATCGTGGGAATAATGGGTTTGATTTGGAGAGGGAATTATGGGATGTGGAAGAGTAAAAATTGGTTTGGAATTGATTTTTGATTAAAAATCCCAATTTTCTCTTAAAACTGTTATTTTTCTTTCGAACAGGGACCCGGCACGGCCGTGCACTAAGACGGCTCGGGCGCGCTGACTCTCTGGAAAATCGGCACGGGCGCGCTCACCTTCTGGAAAAACAGGGCGGCCGCACGCTGGATCAGCGCGGGCGCGCTTGGTCACTGGAGTTGTCCCTGAATTTTCTTATTTTTCTGATTTTTTGTGTTTTTCTCCTTTCTTCTTGCTTCCTCTACCTACTAATGTACAACAAACTTGGGTTGCCTCCCAAGAAGCGCTTCTTTTATGTCGCTAGCTCGACGTAGAATCTCGAGATCAAATGGACAATAGAACGACACTAACCACCTCGTGGTTTGCTGTGTTACCATAGTAATGCTTCAACCTCTGACCATTTAACTTGAATGATTGGCCCGGATCATTTTCAAAAATTTCCACCGCTCCATGTGGAAACACAATTTTGACAATAAACGGCCCTGACCATCTTGACTTCAACTTTCCAGGAAAAAAATGGAGACGAGAGTTGAACAAAAGAACTTGTTGCCCCGTCACAAATAATTTGAGCACTAGACCCCTATCATGCCACCTCTTTACTTTCTCCTTGTACATTTTGTTATTCTCATAAGCTTGAAGTCAAAACTCGTTGAGTTCATTCAATTGAAGCATCCTCTTCTTTCCAGCCGCATCCAAATCCAGATTCAACTTCTTCAGAGCCCAGTATGCTTTATGCTCGAGCTCCACAGGTAAATGACACCCTTTACCATAAACCAACTGGAATGGCGACATTCCAAAAGGAGTTTTGTAAGTTGTTCTATAAGCCCAAACAGCTTCATCAAGCTTCAAAGACCAATCTTTTCTTGATGGACATACGAATTTCTCCAAAATGCGCTTGATCTCTGTTAGATACCTCAGCTTGACCATTCATCTGAGGATGATAAGCCGTAGCAATGCGATGATTCACATTATACCTTTTTATCATAGTAGTGAACTTGCGATTGCAAAAATACGACCCCTCATCACTTATTATGACTCTTGGAGTTCCAAACCTTTTGAATATCTGCTTGTGAAAAAAATTAAGCACCACTTTCACATCGTTCGTTGGAAACGCCTTAACTTCAACCCATTTCGACACGTAATCAACCGCCAACAAGATATATTGATTGTTACAAGATGAGATAAATGGCCCCATGAAGTCAATTCCCCAAACAACGAAGACTTCAACCTCGAGAAGCACATTAAGAGGCATCTCATCCCTTTTAGACATATTACCCACACGTTGACATCGATCACATTTTAAAACAAACTGATGAGCATCTTTAAACAATGTCGGCCAAAAGAAGCCTGCTTGGAGAACACGAGCTGCCTTCTTTTCTCCTCCATAATGTCCTCTATAAGCCGTTGAGTGGAAATCTCGCAAGATCCCCCTGTTTCGCTATAAGGAATACATCTCCTGATGATCTGGTTAGCTCCTAGTCGAAAAAGAAACGGCTCATCCCACATATACCACTTTACTTCATGTAGAAACTTCTTCCTTTGAGCGTAAGATAAATTGAGAGGCATGATATTACTCACCAAGTAGTTCACAATGTCTACAAACCACGGTTCTTCTTCTTGCACTCCAAACAGCTGCTCGTCAGGAAAAGACTCATTTATCAATGTCTTATCCAATGAAGTATCATTAGGATTTTCTAAACGCGAGAGATGATCAATGACTTGATTTTCAGTTCCTTTTTTGTCCTTGATCTCCGTCAAATTCTTGAAGCAAAAGAACCCATCTAATCAATCTAGGTTTCGAGTCCTTTTTTGACACGAGATATCGAATTGCAGCATGATCAGTGAAAACTGTCACCTTAGTCCCGAGTAGATAAGATCGAAATTTCTCAAAACCGTAGACAATATCCAAAAGCTCTTTCTTCGTAGTAGTATAATTCAGTTGGGCACCATTTAGGGTCTTACTAGCATAGTAGACTACATGAAATATGTTGTTCTTCCTCTGTCCAAGAAGTGCTCCAACTACATAGTCACTTGCATCGCACATTATCTCAAAAGGTTCATTCCAATCAGGTGCAGTTATGATCGGTGCCGTGATTAAACTCTTCTTTAATGTCTCAAAAGCTGCAAGGCACTCGTCATCAAACTTGAAAGGAACATCTTTCTCTAGCAAACTGCATAATGGCTTCGAAATCTTAGAGAAGTCTTTGATAATACGCCTGTAGAACCCCGCATAACCAAAAAAACTGTGAATTCCCTTAATAGAAATAGGTGGAGGAAGATTCTCAATGACCCCCACCTTGGCCTTATCCACCTTAAGACCCTAACTAGAAACCTTGTGCCCAAGAATAATGCCCTGTCGCATCATATAGTGACATTTCTCCCAATTGAGAACCAGATTGGTCACAACACACCTCTTGAGAACGTGTCCAAGATTTTGCAAGCACTCATCAAACGAGTCACCAAAGACTGAGAAGTCGTCCATGAACACTTCCACATTCTGGCCAATCATGTCAGAAAAGATGGCCATCATACATCTCTAAAATGTGGCTGGCGCACAACACAGACCAAAAGAAACTCGTCTGAAGGCGAAAGTACCAAATGGACAAGTGAAGGTAGTTTTCTCCTGATCTTCTGGAGCGATACAAATTTGATTATAACCCGAATAACCATCCAGAAAACAATAATACTCATGACCAGCCAAATTGTCAAGCATCTGATCAATAAAAGGTAAAGGGAAGTGATCCTTCCTAGTGGCTTTGTTCAGCTTCCTATAGTCCATGCAAACTCTCCACCCCGTGACTGTTCTAGTAGGAATAAGCTCATTCTTCTCATTTGCTACCATAGTAATTCCACCTTTCTTTATCACACATTGAACCGGGCTTATCCATGAACTGTCAGAAATAGGGTAGATGATCTCTGCATCTAGCCACTTAAGAATTTCATTCTTCGCTACCTCCTTCATGATCGGATTAAGTCTACTTTGCTGCTCGACCTTGGGCTTGCTACCTTCCTCTAGCAGAATTTTATGCATGCAATAAGAAGGGCTGATTCCCTTGATATCTGCTATAGTCCAGCCAATTGCCGATTTGAACTCTCTCAGAATCCTCAAAAGCTTTTCCTCATCACTACCTGAAAGATCAGATGCAATAATAACGGGCAGAGTAGATGCATCACCTAAAAACGCATACCTCAAATGCTCAGGTAAAGGCTTAAGCTCAAGAGTAAGAGCTTCCTCAATAGATGTCTTGAGGCGTTTAGGAGCTTTGTTCAATTCCTCCATTTCAAGAGATTCAAAAGGCATATCTATCTTCCTCTTCCAGGGAGAGACATTCAAATATTGCAATTGTTCTTCACCTTCGTTATCTCCACTATCTGAATTCCCCAATAAGGCTTTTTCTAAGGCATCGGAACTTAGCAATTGATCAAGTTCCGATGTGACCACCGAATCAACCAACTCCACTTTTATGCACTCCTCATTATCAGTACGAAATTTCATAGCGTTGAACACATTAAAAGTAACATCCTGATCCAAACTCGCATTGTGAGCTCACCCTTCTGAACATATATCAAGGTACGGCCAGTTGCCAAGAAAGGTCTTCCCAAGATTATGGGAATCTTCTTATCCTCCTCGAAATCAAGAATTTCGAAATCAGCAGGGAAGATGAGTTTATAAACCTTGACCAAGACATCCTCCACAATACCTCGCGGATATGTAATAGAACGGTCGGCTAACTGCAAGGTCATATAAGTCGGTTTGGGATCAGGTAAGTCCAACTGCTTGAAGATTGACAAAGGCATCAGATTGATGCTAGCTCCCAAGTCACATAAGCATCTATCAAAAGACACTTTTCCAATAGTACATAGAATAGTGAAGCTTCCTGGATCCTTAAGCTTTGGAGGTAACTTATGTTGCAACACAGCACTGCATTCCTCCATGAGAGCAACAGTCTCTAAATCATCTAGCTTCACCTTCCGAGAGAAAATACTTTTCATAAACTTTGCATAACTAGGCATCTGCTCAAGAGCCTCAGCGAAAGGTATGTTGATATGAAGTTTCTTGAACACCTCCAGAAACTTCTCAAATTGATTGTCCAACTTTTTCTTCTGCAGTCGCTTAGGAAAAACGGTGGAGGATAGATCTGTTTTTCCCCTGTATTACCCTCAGGAAGAGTGTGCTCAATAGTAGTCTTCCTTGGTTCCACTTCTTCATCATGTTGCTCTACTTCTTTCTCATCCCCAGCTTCTTTAGTCAACTCTTGAGTTTGTTCTGGGATTTACAACCTTTCCAGACCTTAAAGTGATTGCCTTTACCTGCTCCTTAGCTTCCCTCTTTCCTGACACTTCGGTGTCACTAGGTAGTGTACCAGGCTGACAATTTAGCAAGGCATTGGCAATTTGCCCAATTTGATTTTCCAAGTTCTTTATAGAAACAGCTTGACTTTTGCACATAAGCTTCAACTCCTCTAATTCCGATTTTTTCTTAGCTTGTTGCAGTTGGAGTTGTTGTCTTGGTGCATACTGCGGTTGCTGAAAACCAGGGGGGTTGTACTGCTTAGCTGGATAATACTTATAAGGTTGTTGAACCACATTCAGAGTGTTGCTCTATCTGGAATTAGGATGATTGCAGTTGTTGGGATGATATGTGGCTGGCACTGGTTGTTGCAATAGCTGGAAGTTGCTCACGAATTCAGCTAATTCACTAGAAATTGCACACTGATCAGTCTCATGGGCATCAGCACAAAGCTCACAGACACTAATGATTTGATTAACTCCATAATTAGCCAAAGTGTCCACCTTCATCATCAAAGCCTTAAGTTGGGCAGTGATAGCAGTTGCTGCGTCCAACTCCAGAATTCCTGTGACTTTTCCCTGAGTCAGCCTCTGGGAAGGATTCTGGTACTCATTAGCAGCCATCAGTTCAATAAGTTTATAAGCTTCATCGCAGCTCTTAGCCCACAAGGCTCCTCCTGATGCTGCATCTAGCATGGGTCTAGAAGTAGCACCCAATCTATTGTAGAAACAGTTGATAATCATCCAATCAGGAATGCCATAGTGTGGGCACTTCCTTAGCATCTCCTTATATCGATCCCAAGCCTCACACAGAGATTCTCCTGTTTACTGAGCAAACTGGGTAAGAGCATTCCTGATTGCAGCAGTCCTCGCCATAGGGAAGAATTTAGTGAGAAACTTTTGCGCAAGATCCTCCCAAGTGGTGATAGACCCTGCTGGTAGAGAGTGTAACCAACACTTAGCTTTGTCCCTCAGAGAAAATGGGAAGTTGAGTAGCTTGATAGCATCTTCAGTCACATCATTAAACTTGAAAGTGTCGCAGATCTCGATGAAATTCCTAATGTGCATATCGAGGTCTTTAGTAGGAGAACCCCCAAACTGAGATCTCGATGTGCCTAAGCCTAGCCATCTTCTTGCTTAACTGCCATGGTTAGATCAAAGTAAAACATATGAGTATAAAACTCAGCAAGTAACTATATAACAGTTCCACGATACAAAATTCATAATATACCATTACTGTTTTCAGGGCATTCTACTTTAATATCTCTAGGTGGCAGATTTCTGTCTTTGGGCTATGAAAGGGTTATGAAGAAAGGCTTTGGGCTTTTAGGAAATAAAGCTCCAGATAGGGTGAAAACTGACATTCATCACAAATCATTAACAGGATCTCAAATGATCTTTCAAATGGAAAGCGAGAATCTATTCATCATTGGGAATCAATTATATGATTGATAATATTATCAGAATCAAAATCAGGGTTCACAAGCTGTATGCTAATCAATATCACAATCAACCCTTTTCAAAACATTATAAGCCATTTCACTTTCAAAGAATCAAGTACTGAATAAGGAATTCAATTCCTCTTTAAATAATTATGGAACCCTTGATTGGACTACTTTAACTTTCAAGTCATAATAATATGGGTGATCAGCCCGTACCGACCTCCATCTGGTCTTTAAGGTACCTATGGCATAATTTCAGCCTTAAATCGGACTAGCCCCGCTAGCCTCTTATATGACTGGACTAGTCCCCTTAGTCTCTTACGTCCCAAATCCAATCCATCAGGAATTCGTTTGGAAAACCTTGTATTAGAAAAGAAAGGTTTTACTAAATTCATTTTATCATTACCAAGAATATGAAATCATTCAGACTCTTTCATGTCGAAACTCATTCTTAAGTTCAATTTCAAGAATCCAAAGAAAGTGAATGAAATAAGGATAAGCAAAGTTCAATGCTATGGATCTTGATCAAATGATCACAAGGTATACAAGTTAGGGAATCATAGCAGTTTTAAGGATCATCATGTATAATATTACAAAGGAATGAAGGATTTTTACACAAGGGGTTCGTAAAGGTTCTTATAGGTTTTACAAGAATTCAAGGTATTAACAGGTGATCAGGATAAGAAAAGGTTACAAAAAGGTTTGAACAATAATCTTATCAATAACAAGTTCACAAGGATAATGACATGGCATCTCAAGAATCAATAATAAGTGTACGACGCTATAAAAGCTCAATACTCTATCATGGCATGAACAATATCCTCTCTATAACAATTTACACAAGTAAGTAGAGTTACTTGCCTGAATTCGCTTTCCTATTTCACAGAGGTTGAACTAGTGCCACCTAGTAAACCTTTCCCTTTCCTAGCCCAAATGCCTTCACGCTCCGAATCTATAATTCAACAATTAAACCCTAATTAGATTCTCACTCGATGTTCCCAGAACGCTTAACAATTCCCTTTATCGCAATACCCGAAGAGTATATATATACTCGATCATAAATACAAGCACGTTTATACCAAAACCCATATACTTTAACCAAATAGACTTCAAATCACGTATTGCGATGACATATAGCATTAAATCCTTGTATTTCAAACTCTATACTTGAGTTATCATATCAAATATATAACCTAATATCAAGACGACTCAAACCCCCCCTTATACATCATTTAATTCAAACCAAAACAAACAAATAAATCACAAAGTTCTTAGAAATCTCACATGCATTCACTTGGTAAGATATTGGATTCAAATCAATTACTTTTACAACCATAATCCATTCGGCTTTATCACAAAACACAAACAAGAAATCCAACGATTCTTTTAGATTCTAATCTTGTCAAATACAACCTCATATCTTAACATGCAATCATTATTTCATCCAAATCTAACTCTAATTCATCATTATAATTCATGGAAACACATAAGCAACACTTTAAGCACAGAATTCATCTTAATTTTTCTATAAATTCGATTTATACCATTCGAATTTTCCCAAGAAAGATCACATGCAACACCAAAAATTGACATGCAAGTATATGGATCATTTATAATCTTTAGTTCAAGCCAAAATTTATCATTTAAAACCTTTTTCAAAGAAAACTGAAGCAAGTTTAGATCCTCAAACCAAAATCCTTTGTAAACTTGAATCAAAACCAAAAACCCCTTTTTTTAAAAAGTGAAAACTCGAACTAAAAACCATTTAATCATGATAAAAGATACTTTGATACTTAAACCTCATTTACCTTAAGAAAACAACTACTCCTCTCTTTTTTATTTACAAAAATTCGAACACAACACTAACACAAAACCAACTAAATCACTTCCAACCATTTTAATGCTACCATTCATACTATCACACATCAAAATCATTTTTCCCACACAATTTTTAAGAAAAATTCGAACCAATCAAAAGTTCAAAACCTAAAGAAACATAGAACATTAACATGCAATGACTTTTAGTAACATGCATATAGATTCCTAAGACATGCATCCCAATTCATTCAACTGAACATAAAATCACCTAGTAATAAAGCTTATATCCCATTTATCATCAAAACTCAAGAATTCATCAAATATCAAACATGCAAGTTATATCTTAACAAGATTTCATTATAGCACTAGGAAAATCACACTTCTAAAATCCCACCGGCTCTCCGTTGATCACGGCCGGTGGTGGTCGAACTTAAGAGTGCCCAATCACGGGTCTCCTCTTTGAGTTTTGGACCTCAGAATCATAAAACACTCTTGTTTATATTCCCTCAAGATCACATACCAAGAAATTGCACTTTCTTGAATATAACCAAAGAGATGAAGCTACGAAAAGTTGCTTAGAAACTTACATGCAAAGTGTAAATGAATTGAGGGATGAAAATAATGATTATTGATGGGTAGATCTTTGAATTTGAGCTAGGTTTTGAGGTTGCATGTAAGAGAGAGAAGAGAGATGGTGAGAGCAGAGAGAGAGAGAGAGAGTTCGGGAGTGAGGGAGGAAAAGAGAGAGAGAGAAGAGAAGAGAACTGAGGGAAGAAGAGAAGGGAGATTAGTTTATATAATGGTGTGGCGAGGGTAGTATGGTAATTATGCCAGAATTTGATTTTCACTTCTCATTTCTTTTATTCTCAATCCCAAAAACGAATTCGAATATTATAAAGCTCTCTCAGAAAAGATGAAAATGGAAGTAATATCAATATTAAAATATAGGATTCGAAATTAGCTTTCCAACCATATTTTTAAATAATTTTTGAGCGTACGGTTTATTTTCTATAGATTTTACAATATTGCGCTCAAAATTGAGATAAAACTCACTTAAATTATTTTAAAATACACCGATCATGAAATAAATCCATCTATCATTTTTAAAAAGTTTCTAGGACTATTTTGAAGATAACAAAATAAATTTCAAGCCTTGACCTTATTCGGGTAATTTTATAAAAATGTATAAAGGTTCAATAAACCCCATTTTAAAGCAAATAAATCCCTTAAATCATTTAAAAATCAACAGATCACATAATCATGCACACAGACAAGATAACACATATATTCACACATCACAACTCATATCTGATGACAAAATTTCCCTTTTTATTATTATTCCCCTTTTTCCGCGTAATGGGTTTCGTTCTGTTTGACGACACGACGCTGAGCGTACCATTTACGCTTCACAATAAATTCTTTATTCCAACTGACACGTCACTAGAATAAAATACTTACTTAAACATTCCATTTCATATAACAACACATAGTTCACATTTAAGCACTTTAATCCCTTTTTAGGGCGGGTTCCGTTCTACCTGACGGCCCGACAACACAACTTATCCCCTAAGCTGACTCATCAAACTGGAACGCATCATTTTACGTTCCTAGTTACTTATATACAATAAGGACAATTTACCAACAAAATCATTTTATCCCTTTATTAAATCACATAAATTATAATTACACCACCAGATCATACTTTATTCTCTTAATTATGTCGTGAAATTCCCAGTCGTTACACATACACCCTCACTAGAGTACCTGAAATAAGACAAGGAAACAGATAGGTAACAATGTCCTAGTCAATGAACTGTAATGAACACTGATGGAAAACATATAAACTATAAATTAACACTGCAATCCCCGGCAGCGACGCCAAAAACTTGTTAGGGCGAAAACACGCGCTAAATTACACGCGAGTATACGCGTTCGCAAGTAGTATAAGATATCAATCAGATTCGTTCCCACAGATACTGGTTTAGGTTAAGTTCAATTTATGCACCTATGCAACAATGTATGGTTATCGCTCAATGCTAAGACAAATAACAAATTGGGTTTTGATTAAACTAAGAGATTATACTAAATAGCATTAACTAAGAGAATTGAGGTTGAATTACTTATATGAGACAAACATGGGATTCTAACTTCATTATTACTTCATTCAAAGTCATTGTTCTTAACCTTGGCATGCAATGGTGATGGCAACTAATCAGATAACACGAAATTAGTAATCGCCCAATTTCGTTGTACGAATACCCTACTAACAGACATCCACAAAAGAGATAGAAGCCGAATAAACACCAATTATGTTGAGACCCTATATGTCTATAGAATTTGACAACATAAAGGTTTAATGAACCATTTATCTATCGTGATTACATAGGGCAAGTAAGATGGTTAAAATTACCTACAAATCATGCATAACAAATACATGAACCTATGCTTGCATGGCAAGTTCTAAACCTCTATATTCACTTTCGCAAAAATAGAGATTAACACGCTATCTTATATGTTAGCTATGCACATAAGATGAATAAGAAAAACCAATACTAGGATATCAATCAATCACCACACACCAAGATATTGAAATAAATTAACTATAGAAATCCATAAGTAATTCTGTTAGAACCCCACAATAACGATTAGTTCATAACCGAACTCATCATCAACTTGGGTTCCGATGAAAACATGGCATAACAAACATAGTCTTTATAAAGAATAAATAAAACCAAGTACAAAACAAGAGTAAGGTTCACAAGTAAGAAAACTAGCATCCAAATACAACTTAAAGCAAAGATTCACAAGTAAAACAAGATCTTCTTCGTCTTCGTTGAATCGTGCTAATATGGATTTCTTACGGCTCTCCTTGATATGTCTCTGGCTTGACATCTTATTAAAAACGACCTAGAGTTGTTTATATAGTAGCTCTGATCAACGTAGAACTCCAGAAAATCAGTCTTCTATTCAAAACAAGAATTCTGAAACCTGACACAGCGCGGCCGCACGCTTGACCAGCGCGGGCGCGCGCTTGATCAGCGCGGGCGCGGTGGCTTTCTATTCTTCGAGCGCGGCCGCACGCTTGATTAGTGCCGCCGCGCTGGGCTTCTGCCTAAACTGATTTCTTTTCTTTTTCTTGCAGATTCGAGTCGTTCTTCACGTGCTTTTATTCCAACACCACCTTGACACCAAATTAGCACCAAAACAGTGTTAATTCACCTGATTACCTAGATAATGTCTAAAATTCAAAAACACTCAAAAACATGTTAAAACACTTAACAACTTGAGTACAAATGCATCAATTCAAAGCTTATTAGAGCATTATAAAGTGTCATAAATGCCACTCAACAACCTTCCGTGAGGATTAGCTTGCGTTGTTTAGCTGCATAATTCAAGAAAGCAAAGGAGAAGCTTTTGGAATATGGTTGGTCCAGGGTTTGTGAAACTAAAGTAAGTTCTATTGTATAAAGTTGTGTTTGTATATATGTATTAGTTATGTTATTAAATCGTTGGTCTAGTATACTTCTTTTCGAAGTTATACTAGTGGGTTAAGTTTTGAGTTTGGGAATTTGTGAAAGGAGTTTGAAAAGAACGTAAAAAATTATTTGTGGAATTTAGAATTCTTGTTTCTAGAAGTGTAACCTGAAAAGATCCTGGTGTAGTTTGGGGTCACAGATGCTATATTTCAACTGTTGGCATTTATTTATGGATTTAACAGGTTAATTTGGATTGAGGTTTCATCGTGACGACCAAATCCTCTGACCCTGAATTTGTGGGCGTTACAAGGCATGTAGCGAAAAATGGTCTTCCCAAGGTGATGGGAATCTTCTTATCTTCCTCAAAGTCCAGAATTACAAAATCAGCAGGGAAGATTAGTTTGTCCACCATAACCAAGACATCCTTCACTATTCCTCGTGCATAAGCGATGGAACGATCAGCTAATTGCAATGACATGTATGTCGGTTTTGGATCAGGTTGACCAAGCTTCTTGAAGATAGACAAGGGTATCAGATTGATGCTAGCTCCCAAATCACACAAGCATTTGTCGAATGACAAGTTTCCAATACTGCAAGGAATAGTGAAACTTCCAGGATCTTTAAGCTTTAGAAGCAATTTCTGTTGTAGAACTGCACTACAATCCTCCATTAGAACAACGATTTCCAACTCCTCAAGCTTCACCTTCCATGAGAGAATACCTTTCATGAACTTCGCATAGCTCGGCATTTGTTCTAGAGCTTCTGCAAAAGGCATGTTAACGTGCAACTTCTTGAAAATATCCAGATACTTGGCAAATTTCTTATCTAACTTCTGCTTCTGAAGTCTTTTAGGATATGGCGGAGGTGGATAGACTTGTTTATCCCCTGTATTACCCTCAGGAGGATTTTTTGCAACAGCTTTCTTCTTCGATTCCACCTCGGCATCCTTCTGCACAACTTTTTCAGCTACAATCTCATTTTCTGGAATTAGCAAGGGTGCACACGCACCTGCATTCTAGACAAAATTTTCAGACTCTTCGTCTTACTAAATTTGGGGGCTTGTGACCTTTCCAGACCTCAAGGTGATGGCGTTCACCTATTCTTTAACTTCCCTCTTGCCTGGATTGGGTTCTGTATCACTAGGAAGCGTTCCTGGTGGTCAATTCAATAAGGCGTTATCAATTTGTCCTATTTGGTTCTCCAGAGTCTTGATAGAAACAGACTGGCTTTTGCACGTAAGAGCCTGGTTTATGCACATAAGCCTCAACTCCTCTAATTCAGATTTTTCATTCGAATATTGACCTGCACCTCCATGAGTTAGTTGTTGCATTCCCATTGGCTGAAACTGTTGCCTTGGTGAAAATTGTTGCTGAAAACCAGGAGGATTGAATTGCTTGTTTCCAAACTGCTGGAACGGCTGTTGCATCGTATTCTGATTGTTGCTCCAGCTGATGTTAGGATGATTCCGGTTGTCAGGATGATAAGTGTCTGGGATGATAAGTGTCTGGAACTGGTTGCTGTGATCTCTGAAAGTTTCTCACAAACTGAGTTGATTCACTAGATATAGTGCATTGCTCCGTCGCATGCGAACCTGCACACAATTCACAAACACTGGTTATCTAATTAACACAATAATTAGCCAGAGAATCGATCTTCATAGACAATGCCTTTAGCTGAGCAGCTATTGCAGTAGTTGTATCCACCTCCATAATTTTTGCTACCTTGCCCTGTGGAAATCTCTAGGTTGAATACTGATATTCATTAGCAGTCATAAGTTTAATTAGATCATAAGCTTCCTCATAGATCTTTGCCCATAATGCTCCACCTGATGCTGCATCGAGCATGGATCTTGACTGTGCTCCTAAACACACGACCAAAGTAAATCTTGTAAGAAAATAATCTGAGTTAGTGAACTTTAACGACCACGGATGACAAGCACATAAACTAAATTTAACCCAGAATCCCCGGCAGCGGCGCCAAAAACTTGTTAGGGAGAAAACACGTGCTAAAACTACAAGCAAATATACACATTCGCAAGTAGTATAAGATATAAATCAGATTTTTACCCACAGAGACTCTTTTTAGTTAACTTAAGATCATGCACCTATGCAACAATGGTATGGCTATCGCTCAATGCTAAGACAATAATAAGTTGAGATATTTATAACTAAGATTAAACTAACATGCAATTAACTAAGAATAAAAGTGATTGAATTAACTATATGAGACAAACATGGGATTCTAACTTCATTAAATACTTCATTCAAAGTCATTGTTCTTAACCTTATCATACAATGGTGATGACAACTAATCAGATAACACGGAATACCCTACTCCAACTTTCATTGCACGAATACCCTACTACTAGACATCCACAAAAGAGATAGAAGCTAAGTAGACACCAATTATGCTTAAACCCTATATGTCTATAGAATTTGAAAAAATAACGGTTTAATGCGCAAGTTATCTATCGTGATTATATAGGGCAAGTGAGATGGTTAAAATTACATATGAATCATGCATAATAAATACATGAACCTATGCTAGCATGGCAAGTTCTAAATCTCTATATTCACTGTCGCTTCAATAGAGATTAACAAACTATCTTATATGTTAACTACGCACATAAGATGAATAAGCACAACCAATACTAGGATATCAATCAATCACCACACACCAAGATAGTGAAACAAATTAACTATAGAAATCCATAAGTAAATCCATTAGAACCCCACGATAACAACTAGTTCATAACCGAACTCATCGTCACATGGATTCCAATAAAAGCATGGTATAAAAACTAGATCTTTATAAACTGAATAATAATCAAAAGTACGTTAACAAGAGTGTAAGGTTCAAACGAATAAGAAAACAAGCATCCAACGTTACAGCTTAAGCACAGAATCACAAGTACAAATAAGATCTTCTTCTCCTTTGTTGCATTTTTCTATTAGGTCTTCTTACTCCTCTCTCCTTCTTCTATTTGTTATGAAAAACATCTTCAAAAGGCTTTATATAGAAGCCCAATACGATATGGAGTCTGAAAAATCATTATTATATTACAATCAGAATTCTACAATCCCGATCCAGCGCGGCCGCCCCGCATACCAGCGCGGACGCGCTCGCTTTCTGACAAATGGGTGCGGCCGCTCCCAAGACTAGCGCGACCACCCTGACCTTTTGGAAATTCTAATTTTTCTTGTTTCCTTGACTTCAATTGTTGTTTTCTTTCGTGATAACTCTCGAGACTCCTTCCTACCACCCTTTTAGCATAGAAATAATGTAAAATCTATTCCTTTTTCCAAATATACCCAAAAATGCAAAACACTACAAAAACACATCAAAATCACAAATAACTTGAGTTCAAATCACTAATTCGAGCCTTTATATAGCGTTCTAAGTGGATATAAATTCCACTTATCATCAACATTCGTCGATGTCAGCATCATCCGTTGATGTAATCATCATTCACCCATATAATCATCATCCGTCGATGGTTCTGATAGTTTGTCCTTGATATCATCAATTACTCCTAACAATCTTCCCCAACTTGTTTATTATGGAAATATGGACAAGTTCCAATTGATGATGTCAAAACTTTCTAACTACAGGAATCAAGTATGCATATTCAATCTTGCTTCAGTGAATATCAGACTTTACTCTTCATCCTGAACTGCTTCTTTAACTTGAGCAATGTCAGAGATTAATTTTAGTTCTTCAGCTCAGAATGCTTCGATAAATCTTCCTTCTTCTTCTTTTCAACAACTTTGGCTTTAGACTTTGAAAACTTTGACTTCTCTCCTATCTTCTCTTTTCCTTTAAGCTTCAAGTCAGCAGTTACTGTAACTTGTGATATAAGATCTTCTGCCTAACTGAGTTTCCATATAAATACACCATTGTTTGGTCTGTTAAAAAGGATCATCTTCATAAAGTACTTGAGAAATAACAACAATATCAACATTTGTTGTCTTCATGGAATTCTTGAAGTCTTCCTCCATTTGCCTTAGTTGTTCAAGATCAACTCTTGGATTTTCTTTTGCACATGTTCTTCTACTCTCCTCAGAATCAAATAATTGAATCATTGGGTCCTTGTAGAACATAGTTTGAAGAAATTGACTTGCTTCAGCACCATCTTCTATCTCCATAATACCTTGGTCTTCATCAGCAACAATTTTGACTTGTGAATTTTTTTACATTTTTGTAGTCATAGTAAAATATCCAACTCTTCTCACCTTATTACCTCCATTAGGATTTCCATCAGTACTTGTCAATGACAGCTGTTTGTATTTAGATTTAATATTCTCCCCCTTTTTGGCGTCATCACCAAGCAGTAGAGAAAGAATCAGCTCCATTGAATTTTGTACTTCTGTAAGTTGAGCAGACATTTGATCTTATTTAGCTTACAATATTTTCAGGAATTTCTTATGACCTGTCGAGATTTGACAAAGATTTGTCAGGATTTGTAGATTCCTGATCTAGAGCAATATCAGCCAATACTTTAAGACCATCTCGTTTCTTGTGAACCTTTTCTTCCAACTTCATTAATCAGCTTTTCTTAGGTTTAGCAGCTACAATCAAATTTTGGTCTTCTCCTGCACTAGCACCAGTAACCTCCACTGGTCTAGCAGGCTTCTTGAACACAATTGGACCATCACTGTCATTTTTAATGTGTGATGATTCATCAACTAGTTTATTACCAGTTCGAACTTTCCTTTTCTTGCTTTCTGCAAGTTTTTTTGATGTGTGTTACTGATGAATCACTTTTCTTCATTACTCCACCTTGTTGCTCCAATGATATAGGTAAGAGTGAAACAGCCTTTAGACCTAATTTTCTCTGAGACAAATCATACTTAGCTAATGTCTTTGATTTTGCAACTGATTCCTTTTGAGAAGAATCAGAAAATATATTGTGTTTCGATTTAAGTGAAGAAAAAAGAACACTTTGGTCAGGAACAGGGTTGGATGTGCCTTGTCCCATAGCATCAGGATTTGGAAAATTATATTTGTCAGGCATTTTGTTAGACAAAAATACCCAAAATTCCTGCGGTAAACACAATTTGTGATCAAGTGAAAATTAAATATTGTATATGCAATACCATTTTTCTTTATCATAATACAATTTTTACAATTTTCAGATTCTTGCTCAAAGACTTGTTTTCTTGATCGTCCTTTTCAAGAAAAGTCATGCCTTGTCCATCA
Source organism: Apium graveolens (assembly GCF_009905375.1). Lineage (NCBI taxonomy): Eukaryota > Viridiplantae > Streptophyta > Magnoliopsida > Apiales > Apiaceae > Apium > Apium graveolens. The sequence goes on from NC_133648.1 coordinate 190,685,959, forward strand.
CTTGCTGAGATAAAATTTGTAATCTAAAATCAGAAATTTAATCATGATTTCTCCCCCTCAGCATTTGCATTGTTAAATTTATTAGCAAAATCAACAAATCTTTTCTCCACTGATCGTTCTATCAAAAAATTGACAAATCATTAGTAATAAAAATTACAGAATTAGTTTCATGCAAAACTCCCCCTGTAATCATGATGTCAGTTCCTGATAGTTTTACGTTTTCCCCCTCAACATGTGCATAATCATCAGAATTTGCCTTCTTTCCTAATTTGAGACTTTTTTTACAAGTAGACCTTTTTACCAAACCTTTATTCACCAGTTCATTGAGATTATTGAAGTTGAGATGAGAAAGCTTCTTGTGCCAATTCCAACTTTCATTTTCTGATGCCTTGGTTACCAGACATGTTTCTTGACCATCAGTATTTGCATAAATTTTGGCTTCATTAATGTCTACATGTTTGTAAGCTTTGAAAACCGTTTTCCTTGTGATCTTATGAACTACTTCACAGTGAGTATCATAGAACACGACATAGAAACCTATGCCATTGATTTGACTAATGTTCAATAAATTGTGCTTCAGTCCATCTACCAAAGCTACCTTTGAGATTATGACATTTCCAATGACAATATTGCCATATCCCAGGGTTTTTCCTATAATGTCATCTCCATAGGAAACTATTGGGCCAGCCTTCCCCTTATATTCTGACAACATGGATTTATTTCCAGTCATATGTATTGAACAACCACTGTCCAAGACAAGCACATTCTCCTTATTTCCTTGTAATCAGAAATATGGAAATTAGTCAGAATTTTTGAGAAACACTTGTTGTGTTCTTTTTGACATCTTATGCATTTTTGCATTAGCAGGCCTTTTGTCAGGATTTGGTCCACCAAGACTTAATCCATCAGGATTTATCTTGACATTTTTAACTCTATAAGATGTATGCACATTCAGTTTAGAAGTTTTATTTAAACAACAATTTTATTGAATTTTGGAAAAGGATCATAATTGTTGTGATACATACTATGATAATCTTTAAAAATGTAAATAGAATTCCAACTGCTACCACAATGAGAACAAGGATTTTTTGGTTTGTATAATACCGATCTACCACTAATGTCAGATTCAAAAATTTTAGAGACTTTCTTTTTAGGCTTCCTGCAATCATGCACAATATGATTAGTGTTACCACAGTTAAAACAAGCTTTCCTTGGTGCATTAGGAAAGTACTTATAGTTGTTTGCCTTTTTATTCTTTTTTTCCATTTTTACCTCTCTTAGACCTAGATTTGGGAGTCTTATACATTATCTCACATATTTTCTCATCTAATTGACTTTTAGAGAGAAGTCCTATGTTTTTACCTTTCTTATCTTGCATTTTAGGATCTTTTTTTGTTTTGGCAGGGACTCTAGGTTCATCCTTTTCTTTAAAATTGTTCTTAAAGGTAGACCAAATTCATAAACTTAACCGGAGTAGTGTTATTAATGGATTTATTGATATTCCTATCAGCAAATTTGTTATAACCTAGACATTCTTTCCAGTTCTTATCACTGACGAAATGATGAACTATATTTCCTGAGGTCATCCAAGTCTTAAACACTTCTCTTTCCTGTTCTAGAACTTTCTCTAGTCTAGCATACCTTATGTTTATCTGAGTTTCATTATGTTGTGCTTTCTTACATGCTTTTTCATGTTCATTCATGCTAACTAACTCAGCTTCTAACAACTCATTTCTTTCTTTGAGCCACTTATTATCAGCAATCAAACTTTTACATTCAATAGTCTTACATTTAAAAGTAACATGCAAAGAGTACAAGAAAGTTTTCAGTTCAGACACATTATCAATATCAATAGGAAATATGACTGAAGGTACCTTGTCAGGTCCTGAGGTATTCTCTCCATGAGTTGCCATGAGTGCATAGCATTCATCATCATTGTCAGTTTCTGATGAATCCATTCAGTCTCTGTTGGAGTTTGTTGTGACCAAAGCTTTTCCAGTTGTCTTGGGGCACTCACTAGCCAGATGTCCCCTTTCATTACAGTTGTAATATGTCACCTTGGTCTTGTCAAACTTCCTTTCCTTTTTGTTCTAACCATCACTCTTTCTGAACCTGTCTTTGCCTTAACCAGAGAACCTTCTGTAGAAACCACCTTTCCTTTGTGATTTTCAAAACCTCATCCTTCTAAAACCTTTCACCAGCATTGCAGCCATCTCGACCACTTGAGGATAATCTATATCAATCTCAGAATCCTCGTCAGTATCAGTGTCAGGATCTGATGCATCATCAGTATCTAATTCTTCCATAATGTTTCTTCTCCTTGACCTCTCACTTATCTTTTCCTTGCCTTTGTGAGTCTCAGCATTAAGAGCCACAAACTTCATTTTCTGACCTTTTCTATTCTTTCTTTGCTGGATCTCCAAGTTATGAGTCTTCAACATCCCATACACGTCATCCAGAGTCTGAGAATCAAGATCATATTAATGCCTGATTATTAAGGTATGTGTATCCCAATCTTCTGGAAGAGCTATTATAAATTTAGTGTTTGAGTCTTCTCTTTCATATTCTTTTCGAACCAATTTTAGATCATTCAGCAGTGTCAGAAATCTATCATATATGTCAGTATTTGACTCATCGGCCTTCTTGCACAAGAACAACTCTTCTGTTCTTCTTTATTGCCATCGTACCTTGAAACTGTGTTTCCAAGGCATCCCATATTTCCTTTAGAGTTTTGCAGGCAATAACTCTGTTTGACATCATATTGTCCAAACTGTTGTGCAGAATATTCTAGAATTTAGCATCTTTAAGCATAACAACTTTTTTAGCGTCTGACCACTTTGATTTTTCCTGTATAGCATAGTGTTCAGGAGCATATGCAGACATAGCCACAGTTTCCATGGGATATGGAGGTCCTGTTTTGATGATATCAACATATGCATCATCTATAGCTTAAAGGAATATCAACATCTTTACTCTCTATGTAAAGTAATCAGCTTAATTCATGATGGGAATTTTCATGCTTTCATACTTACTTTCACACATCTTGACCTTTGCAAATTAACAGTTAATTTGACCGCTCTGATACCACTTATTTCCCAGTAAAGTAATTGTTTAATGGGGGTTGGATATAATTACTTAACAAATCGATCTATTATGAAAGTAAAGTAACAGATGAATCAACTAACAGTTTATATTGATCTTTAATAAACTATTACAAAACTCTCTCAAGAACAATATTCTTAAGAGCTAGTAGATTATACCAATACTCGAGTTGTGCACCTTACCACATTGTGATAACCTATTTTTTGTTTATATACTATACAGCTATAAATCAGGCCTCTATCAATTATAATATATATTATAATATAACTCTAATACTTTACATATCTAAAACAACTACGATCCTATAAATCAGCACCTTTTGATTTGTCTCGCAGTCATGACTTATCATCCAAGTCATTCTTCAATAGATAGCTTTGATCAATGGATAAATGCTTTAGCTTCATAGGATAATCATTTATGTATATCAACGGATGATATCGCAACGTATAATTGTATTATAGCAGTTGATCATATCCTGATTGTGACATAGATCCTGATCTTCGACTTAGCCAATTCTCAACAGATATAGTTGGTTCATGAATTATTGGATCACAACAATTAATTAGATATGCATAGAAACTAGATAAATCATATTGTAACATATCTTGTAATTGATAGAGATTGATTTATGAGTTTTGTATTATATAAACACATAATAGGTTATCACTATTGGTGAATCACCCGAGTATCATAGTAACCAAGTAGCTCTTAAGAATATTTTTTTTCTTGAGAGAGTTATGTAATTGTTTATAAAAGATTAAAGAAACTGTTATTTGATTTAATTACTTGTACTTTACTTCTTGAAAATCGATAAATTCGAATAATTATATCTAACCCCCTTAAACAATTATTCTTTACTAGGTAACAAGTGGTTTCAGACCAGGCTAATTGACTGATAATTAGAAAAGATCAAGATGTCTGGAAGTAAGTATGAAAGCATAAAAATTCCAATCCTGGAAAAGGCTGACTACTCTACATGGAGAGTCAAGATGTTAATGTTTCTTAAAGCCATTGATGATGCTTATATTTATATAATCAATACTGGACCTTTTTTCCTGAAAAGGTTGTAGCAATGACAGAAATAGTTCCTGAACACTTTATCTAGAAAGAGAAATTTGAATGGTATGAAACTGAGAAAGCTTCAATGCTGAAAGATGTCAAAATCGGGATATTCTTCATAACAGTTTAGACAATGTCAAATCAAATAGGATGATTGCATGCAAGACTTCCAAAGCTGTATGGGATGCTTTGGAAGTATTAAGGAACAATGGGAATCAAAAAGAATAGAAAAGTTGTTTTTGTGCAAAAGTATAAACAGTTTGATGCTAAGTCTGATGAAATCATAATTTTCATCTATGACGGATTTCTCACACCTTTAAATGATCTATCATTGGTTGGAAAGGAGTATGACAAGGAGGACTCAAACATCAAATTTCTGAGAGCTCTTCCTGAAGAATGGGATACACATGCATCCATAATCAGGCATCAGTATGGTCTCGATTTACTACCACTGGATGAGGTCTATGGGATACTAAAAACCCATAATTTGGAGATTCAACAAAGAAAGAACATGAAAGGTAAAAAGATGAAGGTTGTTTCTCTCAATGTTGAAGCTCACAAAGACAAGGAAAGGGTTAGTGAGAGCTCAAGAGGAAGGAACATTGGTGGGGAGTCAGATACTGATGAATCATCAGATCCTGACACAGATACTGATGAGGATTCTGAGATTGAACTGGATGATCCCTAAGTTGTGCAAATAGCTGCAATGTTGGTGAAAGGCTTCAAGAGGATAAGGTTTAGAAAGTTATAGAGAAAAGGTGGTTTTAACAAGGAGTACTCAAATGACAGCAAAGGGAAATTCAAAAGGAATGATGGTCATTATTCAAATGGAAGGAAGTTTGACAAGGAAAAGGTAACTTGTTACAATTGCAATAAAAGGGGACATCTAGCTACTTAATGTCCCAATTCAACTAGAAAGGCATTGTTCACCTCAAGCTCAAACAAGGACTGGATGGACACAAGACCTAAAAGTGATAATGAATGCTATGCTCTAATGGTAACTCATAGAGAGGATGTGCCTTCCAATGATAAGGTACAAATGACTATTTTCCATATACATACTGATAACTTATCTGAGTTAAAATGTTTCTTACATTCTCTGCATGTTAACTTTAAGAATAAGTCAACTGAAAATGATAGTTTAATTTCTGAGAATAAAGAAATTAATATAAAGGAATAATCACTTAGAAGCTGAGTTAATATGTATGCAAGAAAATGTAAAGGCATGTAAAAGGCTATACAAAATGAAACTCATATGCACATCAAATATTGTTACGACACATATTTAAGTATTCGTAATTGAGTTGTATTTAGAGAATTGTGTGTAAATATTATAAACTTATATGAATATGTGTCAATTAAATGTCTATGTGGCACAGGGAAGCAAAATATTATAAATTGATAAGCGAAGTATTTTACCTGGAATTTTTGTGTGTGATTTTCAAGATATTATTGGTTGATGAAAACTACTTTTCAAAAATATATTTTCTTTAAAAATTATAAAAGTGATCTCATTGAATTTCTAAAATTCCAAGCTATTTTATGGTAAAATTCTTGTAATTAATGGAATTATATTTTTATTTATAAAAGTCATTCTTTTAAATGATGTTTAGAACTGTGAATAAATATTTGTTGATTACTAAATTTCCCTTGCATGCATTTGATCATCCAAAAGAGAGAGGGACACTAATGTCATTTCCAACCCCACTAACTTCTTTTCTATTAACCAATTTACTAGAATAACCAATTTCGGAATCATGCCACCTAAAAAGATGAAGCAAACCAGTACTTCTACTAGAACCACAATAGATCCCAATATCCTTCGAATATTGGTAACTTTGCAACTACAAACCAATGCAATAGCCCAACAATAACAAACTCTTCATCAACAAAAATTCCAACAATAACAATTTCGAATCCCAGAAAATCATGATCCATACCAACATCAACCAGATCTACCAGTACCCCCAGTTGTGACTTTTAAAGCTTTTCAGAATATGAACCCTCCAGCTTTTCATGATACCCCTGGTCCAGTTGTAGCCAACATATAGATAAGAGAAATGGAAAGAGCTTTTGTGCTAGTTCAACTAAGGGAAGATCAGAAGATGGTATATGCTAGTTATTTCCTAAAAGGTGAAGTTATCTATTGGTGGGATTCAGTTCAATCTTTGGAAGAAACTCAAATGATTGAATGGGAGCGATTCGAGGAACTATTTCTGGAAAAGTATTATCCTAATTATATGCAGAATCAAATGGAGATAAAATTTCTGGAATTGAAGCAAGGAAGTATAATTGTCTTAGAATATAAGAAGAAGTTTATAGAGTTATCGAGGTTTGTGACGAAGTATGTGAATACTGAGGAAGAGAAGGCCAAGAGGTTTCAGCATGGCCTTGAATATTGGATTCGAGATAGAGTGTCGATGTTTGAGATTGGTAATTATGCAGGAGTTGTGCAAAAGGCAGCTTTTATTGAGAGTAACAAAGTGCAATTTAGGAAGGATAGAGATAACAAGAAAAAGAAGATGTCTTTCTGCGGAGATAGATCAGGACCCGAAAATCCGCAAGACAGAGATGTGAAGAGGATTGAGTTCCACAAGGGTGGAAATTCTCAAAGGAAAGGAGAGACAAACAGAAGGCAGGAGAACCAAGGGAGTTATCAGCATAATCAGGGCCAAGCAAGGGAAAATAGGCCGCCAAGGGTTGAATATAAGCATTATGTAAAGAAGCATCCCGAAGTTTGCAACAAGATTAATATGACATGTTATCGGTGCAATCAGAAGGGCCATTTGTCTAATGAATGTAAATCTCAGAAGATGGGAGTTACATGCTTCAAGGGCGGGAAGCCAGGACACATGGCTAGAGAGTGCAAATCGGCAGGACCAATTAGGAGTATGATAAGCGTAGCAACCACCAGTTTGACTGTACCAGCTGAGGTATTGGCTTTACCTCCACCATCTGAACCAGTTCCATAAGCAACGGCAAGAACTTTTGACTTGAAAGTGAAAGATGCAGTTCAGAATTCAAAAGTGATAGCAGTTAAGCTTTCTTTGAATAATATGGAAGCTAAGGTATTGATTGATTCGGGAGCTACAAGATCCTATATCTGAAACTTTTGTTGATAGACTAGGATGTGATAGAAGGACCATGAGTGAAGTAATGAATGTGGTAATTGCTAATCAGGAGAAGATACATGTAAGTCAATTATTCCCAAAGTGTGAGATCCGGGCATATGTTCCCAGTTGAGTTGATACTCTTCAAGTTAGGGGAATTTGATATAATATTAGGAATGGATTGGTTATGAAAGAATAATGCTCAGATAGACTGTAGATCTAAAAAGTTTTATTTAAGAGTGAAAATTGGAGAAAAGGTAATATTTAGAGGTCAGAGTCAAGGACAATTGTTTCTTACAGTTATTCAAGCTAAAAAGTTACTTAAGAAAGGTTTTGAAGTGTTTCTAGCCTATATGGTGGATACAAAGAAGGAAGTTCCCAACTTAGAAGAGATCCCAGTGGTTAAGGAGTTTCTGGACGTGTTTCTAGAAGAGTTACGAGGACTACCGCCAAATCGAGAAATTGAGTTCGAGATTAAAATTGCTCTGGGAGCAAAACCAGTTTCGAAGGCACCATATAGAATGGCACCAGCAGAGATGAAAGAGTTAGCGAGTCAGTTACAATAACTTTTGGATAAAGGAGTAATAAGGCCAAGTATGTCGCCATGGGGAGCGCCAGTTCTGTTTGTAAAGAAGAAGGATGGAAGTATGAGGGTATGTATAGATTATCGAGAGTTGAACAAGTTGATGATTAAGAACCGATATCCATTACCAAGGATAGATGATCTGTTTGACCAATTAAAAGGAGTTAAGTATTTCTCCAAGATTGATTTGAAGTCAGGATATCATCAATTGAAGATTAAACCAGAAGATAATTCGAAGACGGCATTTAGGACAAGATACGGACATTATGAGTTTTTAGTCATGCCTTTGGGGTTAACAAACGCCCCTGTAGCTTTTATTGATCTGATGAATCAATTTTTCAAGAAATACTTGGACAGTTTTATCGTGGTATTCATTGATGACATTTTGATTTAATCCAAGTCAAAAGAAAAGCACGAGCAACATTTATGAATAACATTGGAAACCCTCAGACAAGAGAAGTTATACACGAAATTTTCCAAGTGTGAGTTTTGGTTAAGAGAAGTTCAATTTCTAGGACATGTAATTGGGAAGTGAATGAATTAGGTAGATCCCACAAAGATTGAAGAGGTCATGAGTTGGGAAAGACCAAGGACACCTAAAGGAAGTGAGAAGTTTTCTAGGTTTGGCTGGATATTATAGGAGATTCGTAAAAGATTTCTTAAAGATTGCCACGCCATTGACTAAGTTGACAAGGAAGAACCAGAAGTTTGAATAGAATGCAGAATGTGAAGGAAGCTTTCAAGAGCTAAAGCAAAAGTTAATTACCGCTCTGGTGTTAGTACTACCAGATGACAAAAGAGAATTGGTGATTTTCAGTGATGCTTCACATAAAGGATTAGGCTGTGTGCTAATGCAACACAATAAGGTGATTGCATATGCATCAAAACAACTTAAACCTCATGAATTGAAGTATCCTACACACCATTTGGAGTTAGCCTCCATTGTATTCGTGCTGAAGATATGGAGACACTATTTATATGGAGAAAGATGTGAAATTTATACGGATCATAAGAGCCTGAAGTATATATTTACGCAAAAGGAACTCAACATGAGGCAATGGAGATGGTTGGAGCTAATTAAGGATTACGATTTCTCGATATACTATCACCCGGTAAAAGCAAATGTGGTAGTCGAAGCTTTGAGTATAAAAGAGAAGTTGAATATAATGACAATGTCAAAGGAATTGTCTAAGGAGATTGAGGAATTTCAGTTGGAACTCTGTAATTTTTGAGGAATGAAGGAAATGTGTCAAGCTATTACCTTCCAACCCGAATTGTTGGAGAAGATAAGGAGATGTCAGGAAGAGGTATTGAGCAATGAGAATAATCAACTTACAGGAGAAGAGTTATGCACGCAAAAATATGACCAAGGTATATATAGCTTTTCATCAAGAATATGGATTCCTCATGGGACCAAACTAAAGAACGAGATATTGCAAGAGGCATACAACTAAAGATTTTCAATTCATCCAGGAAGCACGAAGATGTACCAGGATTTGAAGAAGAAGTTCTAGTGGCCAAATATGAAAAGAGAAATCGCAGAATGGGTTACCAAGTGTTACACTTGTCAAAGGGTGAAGGCGGAACATCAGAGACCTAGTGGTTTAATTCAGCCTTTAAAGATTCTGAATGGAAGTGGGAGAATATTGCTATGGATTTCATAGTAGGATTGCCTCGAACAAAATCCGTACACGATGCTATATGGGTTATAGTTGATCGCCTTACGAAGTTGGCGCATTTTCTTCCAATCAATGAGAAGTCTTTATTGGACAAGTTGGTTCGCTTGTACATGCACAAAATTGTATTATGTCACGGCATGCCTGTATCGATAGTTTTGAATAGAGACCCGCGATTTAATTCAAGATTTAGGAGACAATTTCATGAAAGTCTTGGCACCAAGCTGAACATGAGCACGACGTATCATCCATAAATAGACAGTCAAAGCGATCAGACTATTCAAACAATCGAAGACTTGTTGCATAGTTGTGCAATTGATCTTGCAGGAAGTTGGGATGATCATCTACCGCTTGTGAAATTCTCTTACAACAATAGTTATCATTCTAGTATTGGCATGCCACCATACGAAGCTCTATATAGAAGGAAGTGCAGATCACCAACGATTTGGGACGAAGTTGGAGAAGGAAAGATTCTCGGCCCCGAAATGGTTCAATAGATGAAGAAAATAGTCAAACTGATCCAAAAGAGATTGCTTGTTGCTCAAGACTGGAAAACGGAACTACGCAGACCTAGCTCGAAAAGACGTGGATTTCCAAGTAGGCGAAGCGGTATTGCTAAAACTATCACCATTGAAAGGATTGACCAAATTTGGAAAGAAAGGAAAATTAGTACCGCGATACGTTAGTCCCTTTGAAGTTTTGGGTCAAGTGGCAAAAGTTGCTTACGAGCTAGCTTTTCCGCCACAGTATCAACATGTTCATAATGTATTCCATGTGTCATTACTCAAGAAGTATAACCCAGATGTCAAGCATATGGTAGAGTTTGAGCCTATAGAAATTCAGGCAGATTTTTCTTATGTAGAGTAACCCGTAAAAATACTCGACTGGCAAGAAAAGAGTCTTAGGAATAAATCAGTGAGATTAATGAACGTACTTTGGAGAAATCCCAAGATTGACGAATCAACGTCGGAGTTAGAGTCTGATATGTGGGTGCAATATCCTCATTTGTTCTCCAAGATTCTGAGGACAGAATCCTTTAAGGGGGAGAGGATGTTATGACGGGTATTTAAGTATTCGTAATTAAGTTTTATTTAGACAATTGTGTGTAAATATTATAAACTTGCTTGAATATGTATCAATTAAATGTCTGCGTGGCCCAGGGCAGCATAATATTATAAATCGATAATCGAAGTGTTTTACCTGGAATTTTTGTCTGTGATTTTTAAGATTTTTTTTGTTGATGAAAACTACTTTTCAAAAATATATATTTTCTTTAAAATTATAAAAGCGATTTCATTAAATTTCTAAAATTTCAAGCTATTTTATGGTAAAATTCTTGTAATTTATGGAATTATATTTTTATTTATAAAATCATTCTTTTAAATGATATTTGGAATTGTGAATAAATATTTATTGATTACTAAGTTTCCATTGGATGCATTTGATCATCCAAAAGGAGAGAGGGACACTAATGTCATTTCCAACCCCACTAACTTCTTTTTTATTAACCAATTTACTAGAACAACCTTGCATGCAAAAACTTGGTTGTTTGGAGAAAGGGTAACTTGGTCCTTACTCACTCCACTATCTAATCAACATATAAAAACACATAATCATGTCAAGTGGAATCATTCTAAAGATCAAACACTCAACCAAGCCACTTTCTTTTTTTCCCTCATCTCTCTTTTCCTCTCTCTCGGCCGAACCACACACACACACACACATAAATTTTATTCAATCTTTCAACATCCTAGTGTAATCTAACACTCCAACCTTTGTTCAAGTTATATTTGTATGTTTTTTTTATAAATTTAAGTGATTAAGTGTTGCATGTCTAATTTATTTAACAACTCAAGTGGATGGCCTTAATTCTTGTGAATCTAGGGTCCAAACCATGAGATACATTGTTTTTGGAGAAGGTAATGGTTGGTGAAGTGTTATAATCCCACTATTTCCCTCCTCACCATTTGGAAATGGCTTTAAAATCAGCCGAATGGAACCAATTTTAGTTATCTTCTTGCACTTAGTGTAAAAACCATGTTTCCAAACATTATCTTGATTTAGGTTCATGCATGCCAATTATCCTATTATTTTCAAGTCTTTCATGTTAGTATAAACTCTTTCATGCCACGTTTTGCTTAATATATATAGATATAAATGCTTGTATGTAATTTTTAGGTTGTTATCTAAAGGTATTAGTAGAGTACTTTCAAATTTAAATGATTTCATGACTATATATTCAAATTTGTAAGGTTTTAATCTTGATATTGCTTTGCATGCACTAGATATTGATTTGCTATATTAAGTATGATAAGTTGTTAAGTAAGTTTAATTCGTGGGTAACATGATTTGGTTTGAGGATTATATTTGAATATATGCATATTAAGTTCGAAAATGTTGTTAAGTGTCATGCATGCATAGTTGTGTTTATATATTATTGGTTATTATGATTTTTAGAGTATGGAATGATCTCCTCAGTAGATAATAGGTTGAATAAGAGGGAGTGTGATTTAGTTTTGGTGGTCCTTGTGGTGAAGTATTTTAAGTCGAATGGGATTAAGAATGGAAGGGTAGTTTAGCTCTGGTGTTGAGTTGAAATCTTGGTCGAATGTTTAGAGTGTATTGAGTGAGCATTTGTGAGGCCCTAAAAGGCCCAAGCTCTAGAATGTTAAGGCATAGTATAAGCTTTAGTTCAGTAGCCATGAATTGAGGGAATTCTTTGGTTTTGGTGGGTGTATTGGTGTAAAATCAAGAGTAACCCAAGTCATTGAGTATGAACCAATCGAGCTTCAGCCATATTTATCTTACGTGGAGCAGCCAATCCGGACCCTAGACCGTAAAGAGCGAGCCCTTAGGAATAAATCTATTCCTATAGTTAAAGTACTTTGGAGAAATCCTCGAGTAGAAGACTCTACTTGAGAGTTAGAGTCAGATATGCTTGACAAATATCCTCACTTGTTTAATTAGTTAAGATTCTGAGGACAGAATCTTTTTAAGGGGGGAATGATATAATGACTGGTATTTCTGTATTATTAAAAGTGTAATTATTGCATAATTAAATAAATAAAATATGTGTATTGGTTTCGTCAGCTGTGTGTTGCCTTTATTTCAAATTGTGTGTGATTTTCTGGTGTACGGGGATTATTTGTATAATTAGTTGCTAAGCAGTATTGTTTTGTTTTCACTTTTAAAAGTGATTTTATTGAAGATTTATTTTCATAAATATTCAAATTGTCTCTAAAATTATTTTTATAGTTTTATAATTTCAATAAATATTTTTTGGGAATTTATAAAATTTAGAAATTAACATTTCATTGATTATTTATCTCTGAAAGATTTTCTCAATGTATTTATGAGTAAATTAAGTATTAAATTCCAGAATGTTTCAAAAATTATGAAACTCATATTTTCTTATATTTTTTAATATTTTGAGAATTTTAAAATTATTTCAAAAAAATTTTGGATTAAATTTACCCGCACGTTTGTTAGTTAAATCGTTAAATGCGGGTATGTTGTGCATTTCAGAAATTATTTAAAAATCATGGAAAAATTATTTTATTAGTTTTCAAATATTCCGAGAATTTTAAAATTTATTTGGCAATTTTTCGGATTACTTTTACACGTACGTTTGTTCATTAATTGCGAAACGCGGATCAAAAATTGGGCCTGCAGTCAGTTGTAGGATACATGTTGGCTCCCTGTAAATTGAAAATATATGTGGCAGCTTCTCATTCTTTTTGCTGCTACGTGTAGATATATATAAAAAAACAAAACAAAACAACACCCCACCCCTGTAACAACCCCCTCCCCCAAATCAATTCCCTATCTTTCTCTTCTCTCGATCACTAGTCTCTCTCTCTCTCTCTCTCTCTCTCTCGTTTTCTCTCCTCCCCCTCTTTCTTCCCCCTCCTTTTTACTTTCTGTTCTTCCTGGCTTTATGGTAAGTTGCCGTCATTTCTCTTCCGACCGCTTTATTTCTTTTTCCGGTTTTATGCTCTATTTCAGCAGTATGGTTTTGGTTCAGTCATGGTTATAGATTTGTATATACACACACATATGCGTGTGTTTATCTCAGTTGGATTGTTGTTTTGGTTGCTGCCTCTCCGAATATCGAGAGGTATGGTGGCCTTGTGCAGTGCGTAGACGTCTGGTTTTGTGATGTTGGTTCTGTTACTTTGGTTCGATTGTTTTTAATGTTATTTTTTTATTAATTTTGTAGGAATTAATTGCTTAATTTCATGGAATAAATATATATTTCGTGGGGAGAATTATATAATTAATAGGTGAAGTTTATTTGGAAACCCGAATATTATCGGGCACCAATAAATTTTGTCGCCTTCGACGATGAGCCTCGGTGAGTCAATGGTGGACCTGATGATTTTTTGTGAGCCCTACATTTATAAAAATATTATTTAGTTCATAAAAATTATTTTTCAAAACGAAAATAGTTATTTATTGTATCGAATTTGGATTTGTAAAATTGTGATTGTTGGATGGTGTTGCGTCGATTATGTTTCAACGGGAAGTCCGATAAATATAGGAGACAATGTCCGATTTTCGAGAAATAGATTCCGAAAATACGGGAACGTGAACGGTAATTATCGGGAATACCATATAATTGTGAAGAAATATTTTGTGAACCCTAATTGTTACATATATTATAATAGTACGTATAGTTACGAGTCGGGAATTGCTATTGTTCGGGTAAAATTGCTAGCGTGGATATGTCAAGCATAACAGGTCATCTAACATAGGGTATTTCGACTCTGTAGGTTCTGGTCGGAGGACCCGAGAATTGACGTCGGACTAAAGATAGCTAGTGGTCAGTCGACATGCTCAGCAAGGTTCCAATCGAAGGACCTGAATGTTGAAGTCAGATCGAGGTTAGTCTAATAGTTAGGCGATAAAGCCCGAGCGTCCAAGTCGGTCCAAAGTCAACCAGTAATAGTTGTAAAGCTCTGCAAGGCAAGTACCCCTGAATAAATCTTTTACGGTTCATTAATGTAACACCCCCAAATCCGGGGTCGGGGATCCGGGTTGTCACGAGTTCCATTTCCCTTAATAACACTCAATCTTAATAAACAATCAACTACTCCTACTGTGACCCCACAATAAACACACACACCACAAGTTATAGTCTCAGAGATGAATATCCAAAAATAACACGAGTCATTTTATTACATAATTATATGCCATTACACCTTAAAAGGGATTCTGAATAAATTTACATTTCTTTGCCATTATTACAATTCATAAAGATACATAAGTCTGGTACATCAAAAGTTGAAAGCCTAGCCTATTGGTAGTTCCTACCTCAGCTACAGCGACATCAACCCCTATAGGAAACTGCAGAACGTTTCCTATCCGCTCGCGAATTGGGAGCTTGGTCATGTTCATCTTGTCTATCTGATGTTGTGTGATGAAAGAAGAAAGCAAGGGTGAGCAACAAGCCCACCGAAATAGTATGTATAATAATTTACAATATATGAGCATTCTCATAGTACTCAAGAAAGTCTTGGTTAAGAAGAAATGAACCAAATTGATATCTTAACGCGACTAAGTCGCAAAATATTCAGTATATACATATATACTTTTCAAAATCTTTGAAATACTCTGCCAGGCATAATATACACAGAGTTCCAATTTATAAATATATAAAAATATCATTGCAAGGTGATCTCATATATCTAACCTTGTCTCAATGTTTTTCTGAAAACCTTTGTCATTCATAAGATAATCATTAACTAGATATAAGTTGAAAAGATGAAATTACAAGATACTCCAATATACTTATATCTTTTCCGAATACTACTTGAACTACCACCATTCAAGTTATAATTAGTTCATCCCATAGATGAAGCTACACGACAAAACTTGTATAGAATTAATCTTTGAAATATCATCAAAATGAAATGAAGTTACGAGATACTTCATTTGATGAAAACATCATTTTGAAAACTCAACCCTTCCAACACTTAACAATCGCTTAGTCGTAGCCTTTCTATCGAAGTTCTCTGGGTAGTGTTGTAGAAATATCCAATTGGATGATGATCTCATTACGGGAGTTTGCCGCGCCAGGAAGACCACTCACGATGATCAGTCACAGTAGTGCAGCCCCACCATTTTATACATGTAGAGGAGAACAGTCAGATTTACTTGTCAACCGAACACTGGACTCCTAACTAATGGACCGTCTTAGCGGAACTTCCGGGCCATTTGGGCCAATATAATAAGGTTGGGCCGGCGCCACTTGACCACTTACGCCACTCCTAATTCAGATGAAATCCATGACTCTGAAACGTAAAGCTCGTCCCCACTTTCCCCAAGTAGAAACTTGTTGATACGGCTCCACCAAGAAGTCGTATCTAGTTAGAAAGGAAAACTCACCGATATTTCCCAGGCGATGCCTGTTAATAAATTAACTTGTTCCAAGAATTTTACTTCCCGAGTGTTGGGTAAGTAATCAAAAACTCTTTTATCAAAACAGCAACCTTGTTGCGAATATAAAATACATCATAGAGCCGGATCCCTCAGATTTTTGAGCGAGTATTCAAGTCCCCTTCGAAGGAAGATCTTAAATTTGAAAATGAGTTTTAGGATCCGCTCTAACTTTTAAAATCATTTTGAAGACTCGAAATTTTTTTGAGAATGTTTGGAGTGATGGTGATTTAATAAAATAAATTAGTCCCGATATGCTGGAGAATATCTGAATATTATTATTTAAATAATATTCCCATAAAGGATAATCTTTATAAAATAAATGAAGTGAAAGTTTTAAAAGCTCATACTTGAATTGAATAATAAATAACCAAAGATATACTTATATACGAAAGTACGATCTTTATTTGAATAATCGAAAATAAGTTTGAAATATCAAAACCTTATTCTTTAATCAAAATAAAGAATATTATTTAATAAATAAGCGGAGTCATAAGTCCTCGAATGAATATTCAAAATAACATTCATTAAATAAAATAAGCGGAGTCATAAGTCCTCGAATGAAAATTCAAGATAATATTCATTAAATAAATAAGCAGAGTCATAAATCCTCGAATGAATATTCAAAATAATATTTATTAAATAAATAAAGTTATCGAATAAACCTTATTCGATTAATAGTTTTGAAAACTATTTATATATATATATATATAAATATACATATATTATACTCGGGAACACCGACTCCGGGTTTAGAAAAATGTTCACCTTCGGGTCCCCTATACTAAAGGTATACGCAATTACTGCTTATCTCTAGCATAGGTATTATGCAACTTATAAGCAATTGAATCAACAATTAGATATCAAGCTAACGAAACAGGCATGTATATATATCATATCAACATGCTCCAATATATTGCAAGATTTGCTAATAACAATAATGCACTTATCACAAGATAATGCATATACATATATACATCACAACAACAGTATAACGGGTAGAAAACTTGCCTGAGTGATCCGAGGTAGACTTAAGCTTAGAGTGGGTCCGGTAACCTATGAACAACAACATAAGCCGGAATTAAACCACGGTCGCTTAAGAAACTAGAGTTTAACCAATTGAACCATAACGTTTGCTTATGGTCTTTTCTACGCTTAACAAATCACATAAGTCGTTCGAGTACCCTCGGCTCCACCCTTTTTAATAAATTAACCGTTACGAATTTTAAGGCGACGCTTTCGCGAATACCCTACCAACTGCCTAGTCCACTTTACATAATTGTTTCATACTCCAATTAGTCATTTAAGGGCCTTAACCAAGGTTTCAAAGTAAGGCGAGGGGTAATGGTTCGTTCGCGAAACGCCGTTACTTAAAACGGTCGTTTCTCCTAAACCGTACATCGGATTCAAGTGAACCACATACCAAAACGAAGCTCATAACATGAACTATCTAAACATGGCAAATGTTAGAATCTTTCAGTGATTTCACGGGTCCTAAAGTTAAGAACAGAACAGTTAAGGAAAATCGGGCATTATGACGTTTATATTTACGCGATTTCCAATTTAATTAACACTCTAAATTATCATCAATTCACTCACCACCACCAATACAACAATATTCAACCATCATACTACAAACTCAGTCCCCAACTCCAAGTTTTACCAATTTATCTAACCAATCAAAGACCCAATATTCAAAACCAATACAAATCCACCAAAACAACTTGTAATCAAAGATCAAGCCTTAATACTAACAATGCTTCAATAAAACTTAATGGAATCATAAAATCAAAGCTAGGGTTTGAAGTTGATACCTTCCTTGGTAGGCGTTAAGTTGCTAGCAAGCCTTAGAGAGCCTTAATCTAACCTCCTACAAGCTTGATCTTTCCAAAGAAATCAAGAACACAAAGTTAGGTTTTGAAGTTTCTAAATGTCCGATTTAAAGAACTGTACAAATGAGGGTCTTACCATGCTTATTTGGACACGACTTGTGAACAATAGTTGTAGGACATCTCAATACCTTTCCAACGAGCTATAGAACACAACATTTTAGTGAGATTGAAGGAGATATGGTAGTTTTAAGTTGCTGCTCTGGTTTTGGCCGAGAGCAAGGGAAGAAAAAGTGAAGTAAAAATGTTTCTAGTTTGATTAAATGATTTGTGTGGTGTTTAGCTTGGTTACTTCCTTTTGTTGTTAATTAGATTGTTACCATGGTAAAAATTGTGTGGCTCACAATCAACCAACCAATCCCTCCATTTGTCATGCTTATGTCACTATGCCTATGTCATCTTTCTCATGTCATCCTCTTACACTTGTCTTCTTCTTGTTGGTGTGATGACATCATCATCCACTAAACTCTTTGATTAACCCCTAATTACTCGGCTAATGACCGCTTATCTGTTATACGGTTTGCTTAACTTTCGTTCTCGTTTATCGTTTGAGGGATCATACATGGGATCTTATTACTTAGGTTCTCTAAACCTTTCTCAATATTTTATATTCCTTTTATGATCCTCTCTAAAAATCCTTGAATTTAAATCCTTTTTATCATGTTACCTTATACTCAATTCTTTCGGTATCTGGTGGATTTTCGGGAAAAATCAAAGTGTTCGGATTTGGATTATGACGATCTTTACATACACTTATATACCATATAGAGTACTAATAAGACCTCAGAATATCAATAAAAGAACTGCTACATTGTGTGGCATGAAAAGTTTTCTTATTCAGCATAATCAGCAAAATCACTATTCATAAGATTTACAAAAAGTCCAAAACTTTTGGGGTTTTTACAGTCTCCCCTCCTTAAAAGGATTCCGTCCCGGAATCAGATAGAAAATAAATAGGGATACTTTCTTAGCATTGCACTTTCTAACTCTCAAGTCAATTTTCCCACATTATGGTTCTGCCACAAACCCTGACTAGCATGATAACCCTTCTTCTAAGCACTTGTCCATTTTTGATCTATAACCCTTCCAGGTTGCTCCATATAGGTTACGTCTGGTTGCATGTCTATGCGCTCATATGCCCCTATTTGTCTGGCATCCGGATTACAATTCCTTAACATTGATACATGGAACACGTTATGAACTTGCTAAGGTTTGAGGTAAGGCTAGCTCATATGTTAACTTCCCAATACGACTTAATATATCCAAGGGTCCAACAATTCGTGGGCTTACCTCTCCTTTCTTTCCGAACCACATCCATCCTTTCCAAGGGAATACCTATAACAGCACTAGGTCCCCTACTTCCTATTCTTTGTCCTTTCGTGTCAAATCAACATACTTCTTATGTCCATCTTGGGCTACTACCAGCCGTCCTCTGATTAGATCTATTATATCCTTGGTCCTTTGGACTACTGTGGGTCCGAGCATCTTGCTCTCTACAACTTCATCCTAAAATAAGGGAGATCGACATTGTCTTCCCTCAAGGATCTCATAAGGCGATACCTCGATACTGACATACGATCGATTATCGTAAGAATACTCAATCCGTGTTAAGTGATCATTCCAAATTTCTTTCAAGTCTATTGTACAGACTCTCATTATCTCATCTAGATCTACAGTTTTTGCTTCTCAATACCCACTCTTTTCCAGTTCGTAATCGCTACTATCTTCCGTACCAAATTTTATACTGATTACACTTTTGCTCGTTAGCGTTCTATAACCTTTTAATAAACGCGTCAACCTTAGTATCACGAACGCGTTAGAATCGGAATACCATCATACTTGGTACCACTTCATCTCTAGCTGCCTCCATCTTCAAAAGCTTGGTCCTTCATATAAAAGTAAAAGAATTTATTGAGAGATCACTATGATAATGAACACTTGTTATATTACATAGTTAGTATAGAAGGTGGTCAGCCTTTAGTACTTGACAAGCAATTAAATAATAGATGGTATCCTACTAGGCTTCTATCACACAGATAGATAGTCATTCGGTAATACCTCCCCTTCTGGAAGGGTTGTTCTTCTCGGCTTATATGAAATGAAAAGGAGAGAAAAGAACGAATTAAAGAGAATTGTATATATATAAAATATACTGCCACAAAATATCTGGCTTGGAATCTACCTCTGAACTATAGAGGTTTGTCATAGGAGAACAAAACATATACGTATATATAACAACATCAAGTATTATATCATCGTATTTCACGTGTCTGAATATTTACTATTCCGTCCATCATTCTATGGACCCATGCTCTTGCTCGAGCTTATAAACAATCACCTTTGAAACTCCCTCGACATCGAAAATTGAATCTGGGATTTCATTCTAGACGTCATCGTTATTAGAATTCTATGCTTGCATCGCAACCTTCCTCGTATAGTAATACGACTCTCTATTGATAGGAAGGAATAAGTATTCAATAGGTAGATAATCGACTTAATTAGCCTATCAATGATAACTTATACACCACCACGACCCGATTAGTGGTACTCACTCTCAACATCCATTCCAATACAACTCTCACGGTTGTAAGTAATCGGCTCATTACTCGCAGAATCATTCCTGCATTACTTTGGCCCACCGTTGACCTACTATAGTCATTCGTTTTCCATGAAGTTTTAATAGCTAACCATATGGAGTCCATTCATATCATATCGAATCCTTCTAAGGAGGTAACATAATCACCATTCATGATTCGTGAAGAACATTCCTGATCCTGACGTACATACATGACATGAAGCAGATAAAATTGCAGAAGAGTTTCAATCAAAGCAACGATAGCAGGATAATACCATTATTAACCATATTTCTTTACTGGGAGACATGAAGCTCAAAGGTTCATTTAGTCCTTTCGTAACATGCTCCTGGATTATCTCAAGATAGGACCTTCTAAGATAGAAAGCCCGCTCACGACGATTACATGAATTAAATCTTTACCAAACTACTATTACAGTTGAGTACCACACAGTCATCAGAAGGAATGTCAATCTTTCACACCATAATACAACCTTCACGGAATTAACCATTATCACTGTATTCCTCTGGCACGAGCGCCGATAATTGTCCTCTTACACTTAAAGTGTTGGCCACCTCTTTGGCCTTTCCTGATAGTAAAATTTCCTTATAATCAATGTCATTTTAACCACCTCCAAGTAAATTTTCTACCTCATTTCAGTCACTGCTTATGTGAAAATGCTTCTCTTAAGTCATAGTGAGAAAAAAATCACCATTTTACCATAAGTCATTGCCTTAGTCTTTAGATGTGAACATTTCCACGACTGACTCTCAATCATACTTAGGACGTCTCTTATCTTGGGTCCTTCTTGTTTTCACCAATATCGACCCTCATTGGATCGATCTATACTTTCTTATAGTTCAACACGTGCCCCACCTGGCATTATTATAATTACGTCATATTTCCTTCATCAAAATTTCTATTCTTGAGAACTTTGAATATTACCTTTCTCCTTGTAAAACCTCTAAGGTTATCCTTAAATCCTTCATCAGGTACACCCTGGGCACAGGACATATTAAGATACCATTTACTAATACCAGAATCATTGTCTATATACTTCTGAAAAATTTCTCCACTGATCCTTAAAGGTTGTTGTTACCTTAATCCTTTCCAATTCATACTGTCAAAACTCATGATGTCCCTATTAAGGGTGAAATGCCAACCTTTATGCATTCCCCTAGGATTCATTTCAAGTTATCGAGGTTTTATCCTTAATTCCACCTTTAAAAGATACTTACACTCTTCCATAGATAAATCAAGTCATATATACTTGATAGATTACCTTATTCAATCATTCTCACTTCGATAGTCTATACTTAATTTCACAATAGCATCCTTATTCAAACTGAGGTCAATCCATATGGCCTCCAGAATATAACAACGGTTTTTTTTTCGCTTTGCTTGCCTAATTTGGTAATGACAACAGGGATGTTCTGGAAGATATTGGTCGTGTTCAACGTGAACTTCTTCTTAATAATTCCTTATTTACTTTTATTGTTTATCTCAACAGTCATCTCAATGTTGGGATATCTTTCATACCTGGCGTCTCCCTTTCTGGGTATCAAGCCACCGGTCTTACACTTCACATTCTTGAAGGTCACTTCCTCCATCCAATTTTCCTAATTTCTTACTTCCTTGTCTCCTCAGTCTATCCGCGTCTCATTATTTATCCTTCGAACTATCTCAAGGTTTCCTCAAATCCTCCCAACTTACAGGGGATAAAATATATGTATCTCTTATGCCTTCAACCATCAATTTTAACTCATGGTGAATCACCCTCATTCTGACGATTACATACTTTTCTATTTCTATTGCTACGAGTCTTTAGGGTTTCCTCATACCTAACTCCCTTATCATTCCTCAAACTCTATTGCCTTTATATTCCTTTCCACTTCAGTTTCTTTTTATTTTCCTTTCTCTTATCATTATTTCATGAACCAACACAACATAATCATTGATTTCAAACATCCCGTCATTCTGGATTCGTGTCCTCAGAATGAATCTTGACAACTTTTACAACTTAGATTCATAATTCATCATACTCGTCTGCCTTTGTTCTGGCTCTAAAGCTTTTACACTATCTCCATAACCTTGGGAAGTACTTTCCTGAAAACAATTGACTGAACTTAAATCAGTTTATTATAATCTCTTGCTCTGTGCCTTCCTTGGCCTTTCACCAGCGGGTGGCCTCTCTCTTAGGAGGGTAAGTAACAAAAGCAGTCTTTTGTGATTCGTCAATCATTTAGAATCTCAAATGATTCCTATATTTTTATTTTAGCCAGGCTCTTGCCTCGACTGGGTCAACTTGTTCCTTGGAACTCTGAGAGCTTAGCGACTTAAAGGTCCTGAAAGAATTTCTCACCGTATTGTTTCCTCGGGGTGGTGGTTGGGGATAATAGTCTAAGTTCTGTCTAGAAAGGTCCATAAATTGTCGTATAGGAGTACCGTCTCGGGTCTCCTTTCCTTACTCGACTTCTGTTTCCTTAGTCTGAACATTCCCTCCTCTTCCCCATAATCGGGGTCATCCTACATGTTTTAAATCCTCATTTTCCACTTCATTATGTTATGGGTTCCTTCTATCTTGATGGCGACCTCCCTGACTATCACGTTCAGGGTTTTCTCTAAAACTTATTCCTCAAACTAGCTTTCATCTAAGATCTTATCTTTAAGCTCTTGAACATTTGGAACCCAAATTCTGTAAGAATACCTCATTATTCCCTTATCATCTTTCTCTGTATTAATCTCTTATCTATTTTTTGGCTCTCTGCCTTCATTCATCACTTTTTCTGGCACAGTATGTTCTTTTCCAATAATTCGGGTTGTATTGCAATCTCAAACAGCTTTTCAGTACCGGCTCCGGTTACCTTCACTTCTATTTCCATTTTCTCAAAATCTCTTATAAACTCTCCCAAAGACATTATCATCTTGAGTCTCTCCTTTTTACTAAGGGCATCAGCCACCACATTGGCTTTCCCCGAATGATAAAGAATCTCCCAATCATAATTCTTGATTAGCTCTAACCGCCTCCTCTGGCGTATGTTGAGCTCTTTCTACGTAAAAATGTACTAGAGTTCCTATGGTTTGTGTAAATCTTGCACTTCTCTCCATACAAGTAGTGCCTCCAATCTTTAGGGAAAAACTATTTCCACGAGCCCAACCTCATGGGTGGGGATATCGAATTTTATATTCCCTTAATTTTCTTGACGCGTACGCGATTACCTTGTTGTGCTGTATAAGAAGCACCCTAATTCCTTATGCGAAGCGTCACTACACATCAAAAAATCTCCTTTTCCATCCGGCAACGCCATCATAGGGGCCGTCACCAATATTTGCTTCAGTTCTTGAAAGTTGTTCTCGTATTTCTCTGTCCATTCGAACTTCTCAGTCTTACGAGTAAGCGCGTTAAAGGGGCTACTATCTTTGCGAACTTGAACGAACCTCCGATAGTAACCGGCCAATCCTACCTCTGGTAGTCGCCCTAACCATAGTCATCAATTCCTCAGTGGTCCTTTATTCATTCTTGTTAGGATCCTCCACAGGATTCTTCTCAGCAACAATCCCTTATAGGACAACATCCTCAACCGCAACATCCTCAATATTAACATCATCCGGTCCCGCGTTAGGACGCTCTATCGGATCCATAATCTGATCTCCAATAAGTAATAAAACATCATCGCGTTGTTGCTCCTCAACCTCAGGGTTCGGACTCCCGCTACCATATACGATAACGAACTACGCTTCTATCACGATATTTATAAGGGTTCCCATAAGGGTTTTAACTGTTAGTACTACGTTAGGTACTCCGACTATGAACTTGGCAAGAGTTCTTATTATCTTAGTGAACTTATTAATTTAACGTCATATCATCTCTGAGGTTTATAACGCTTAGCTCTGATACCATTTCTGTAACATCCCCAAATCCGGGGTCGGGGATCCTGGTTGTCACGAGTTCCATTTCCCTTAATAACACCCAATCTTAATAAACAATCAACTACTCCGTACTGTGACCCCACAATAAACACACACACCACAAGTTATAGTCTTAGAGATGAATATCAAAAAATAACACGAGTCATTTTATTCCACAATTATATGCCATTACACCTTAAAAGGGATTCTGAATAAATTTACATTTCTTTTCCATTATTACAATTCATAAAGATACATAAGTCTGGTACATCAAAAGTTGAAAGCCTAGCCTATTGGTAGTTCCTACCTCAGCTACAGCGACATCAACGCCTATAGGAAACTGCAGAACGTTTCCTATCCACTCGCGAATTGGGAGCTTGGTCTTGTTCATCTTGTCTATCTGATGTTGTGTGATGAAAGAAGAAAGCAAGGGTGAGCAACAAGCCCACCGAAATAGTATGTATAATAATGTACAATATATGAGCATTCTCATAGTACTCAAGAAAGTCTTGGTTAAGAAGAAATGAACCAAGTTGATATCTTAACGCGACCAAGTCGTAAAATATTCAATATATACATATATACTTTTCAAAATCTTTGAAATACTCTGCCAGGCATAATATACACAAAGTTCCAGTTTATAAATGTATAAAAATATCGTTGCAAGGTAATCTCATATATCTGACCTTGTCTCAACATTTTTCTGAAAACCTTTGTCATTCATAAGATAATCATTAACTAGATATAAGTTGAAAAGATGAAGTTACAAGATACTCCAATATACTTATATCTTTTTCGAATACTACTTGAACTACCACCATTCAAGTTATAATTAGTTCATCCCATAGATGAAGCTACACGACAAAACTTGTATAGAATTAATCTTTGAAATATCATCAAAATGAAATGAAGTTACGAGATACTTCATTTGATGAAAACATCATTTTGAAAACTCGACCCTTCCAACACTTAACAATCGCCCAGCCGTAGCCTTTCTATCGAAGTGCTCTGGGTAGTGTTGCAGAAATATCCAATTGGATGATGAACTCATTACAGGAGTTTGCCGCGCCAGGAAGACCACTCACGATGATCAGTCGCAGTAGTGCAACCCCACCATTTTCTACATGTAGAGCAGAACAGTCGGATTTACTTGTCAACCGAACACTGGACTCCTAAGGAATGGACCGTCTTAGCGGAACTTTCGGGCCATTTGGGCCGATATAATAAGGATGGGCCGGCGCCACTCGACCACTCACGCCACTCCTAGTTCAGATGAAATCCATGACTCTGAAACGTAAAGCTCGTCCCCACTTTCCCCAAGTAGAAACTTGTTGATACGGCTCCACCAAGAAGTCGTATCTATTTGGAAAGGAAAACTCACCGATATTTCCCAGGCGATGTCTGTTAATGGATTAACTTGTTCCAAGAATTTTACTTCCCGAGTGTTGTATAAGTAATCAAAAACTATTTTATCAAAACAGCAACCTTGTTGCGAATATAAAATACATCACAGAGCCGGATCCCTCAGATTTTTGAGCGAGTATTCAAGTCCCCTTCGAAGGAAGATCTTAAATTTGAAAATGAGTTTTGGGATCCGCTCTAACTTTTAAAATCATTTTGAAGACTCGAAAACATTTTTGAGAATGTTTGGAGTGATGCTGATTTAATAAAATAAATTAGTCCCGATATGTTGGAGAATATCTGAATATTATTATTTAAATAATATTCCCATAAAGGATGATCTTTATAAAAATAAATGAAGTGAAAGTTTTAAAAGCTCATACTTGAATTGAATAATAAATAACCAAAGATATATTTATATACGAAAGTACGATCTTTATTCGAATAATCGAAAATAAGTTTGAAATATCAAAACCTTATTCTTTAATCAAAATAAAGAATATTATTTAATAAATAAGCGGAGTCATAAGTCCTAGAATGAATGTTCAAAATAATATTCATTAAATAAAATAAGCGGAGTCATAAGTCCTCGAATGAATATTCAAGATAATATTCATTAAATAAATAAGCGGAGTCATAAGTCCTCGAATGAATATTCAAAATAATATTCATTAAATAAATAAAGTTATCGAATAAACCTTATTCGATTAATAGTTTTGAAAACTATTTATATATATATATATATAAATGTACATATATTATACTCGGGAACACCGACTCCCGGTTTAGAAAAATGTTAACCTTCGGGTCCCCTATACTAAAGGTATGCGCAATTACTGCTTATCTCTAGCATAGGTATTATGCAACTTATAAGCAATTGAATCAACAATTAGATATCAAGATTACGAAACAGGCATGCATATATATCATATCAACATGCTCCAATATATCACAAGATTTGCTAATAACAATAATGCACTTATCAAAAGATAATGCATATATATATATACTTCACAACAACAGTATAACGGGTAGAAAACTTGCCTGAGTGCTCCGGGGTAGACTTAAGCTTAGAGTGGGTCCGGTAACCTATGAACAACAACATAAGCCGGAATTAAACCACGGTCGCTTAAGAAACTAGACTTTAACCAATTGAACCCTAACGTTTGCTTATGGTCATTTCTACGCTTAACAAATCACATAAGTCGTTCGAGTACCCTCGGCTCCACCATTTTTAATAAATTAATCGTTACGAATTTTAAGGCGACGCTTTCACGAATACCCTACCAACTGCCTAGTACACTTTACATAATTGTTTCATACTCCAATTAGGCATTTAAGGGCCTTAACCAAGGTTTCAAAGTAAGGCGAGGGGTAATGGTTCATTCGCGAAACGCCGTTACTTAAAACGGTCGTTTCTCCTAAACCGTACATCGGATTCAAGCGAACCACATATCAAAAAGAAGCTCGTAACATGAACTATCTAAACATGACAAAGGTTAGAATCTTTCAGTAAGTTCACGGGTCCTAAAGTTAAGAACAGAACAGTAAAGGAAAATCGGGCATAATGACGTTTATATTTACGCGATTTCCAATTTAATTAACACCTTAAATTATCATCAATTCACTCACAACCACCAATACAACAATATTCAACCATTATAATACAAAATCAGTCCCCAACTCCAAGTTTTACCAATTTATCCAACCAATCAAAGACCCAATATTCAAAACCAACACAAATCCACCAAAAACTACTTATAATCAAAGATCACGCCTTAATACTAACAATGCTTCAATAAAACTTAATGGAATCATAAAATCAAAGCTAGGGTTTGAAGTTGATATCTTCCTTGGTAGGTGTTAAGTTTCTAGGAAGCCTTAGGGAGCCTTAATCTAACCTCCTACAAGCTTGATCTTTCCAAAGAAATCAAGAACACAAAGTTAGATTTTGAAGTTTCTAAAAGTCCGATTTAAAGAACTGCAAAAATGAGGGTCTTACCTTACTTATTTGGACGCGACTTGTGAACAAGAGTTGTAGGCCATCTCAATACCTTTCCAACGAGCTATATACCACAACATTTGAGTGAGTATTGAAGGATATATGGTAGTTTTAAGTTGCTGCTCTGGTTTTGGCCGAGAGCAAGGGAAGAAAAAGTGAGGTAAAAATGTTTCTAGTTTGATTAAATGATTTGTGTGGTGTTTAGCTTGGTTACTTCCTTTTGTTGTTAATTAGATTGTTACCATGGTAAAAATTGTGTGGCTCACAATCAACCAACCAATCCCTCCATTTGTCATGCTTATGTCACTATGCCTATGTCATCTTTCTCATGTCATCCTCTTACACTTGTCTTCTTCTTGTTGGTGTGATGACATCATCATCCACTAAACTCTTTGATTAACCCCTAATTACTCGGCTAATGACCGCTTATCTGTTATACGGTTTGCTTAACTTTCGTTCTCGTTTATCGTTTGAGGGATCATACATGGGATCTTATTACTTAGGTTCTCTAAACCTTTCTCAATATTTTATATTCCTTTTATGATCCTCTCTAAAAATCCTTGAATTTAAATCCTTTTTATCATGTTACCTTATACTCAATTCTTTCGGTATCTGGTGGATTTTCGGGAAAAATCAAAGTGTTCGGATTTGGATTATGACGATCTTTACATACACTTATATACCATATAGAGTACTAATAAGACCTCAGAATATCAATAAAAGAACTACTACATTGTGTGGCATGAAAAGTTTTCTTATTCAGCATAATCAGTAAAATCACTATTCATAAGGTTTACAAAAAGTCCAAAATGTTTGGGGTTATTACAATTAATATATGAATAACTATTGATTTAAATTGCGTAGTGGAACAGAACGTTTTAAGTTACGTATCCCCCGTATTTGAAAATATCTTATTTAAAATTATTTTTTGGGGAAAAGTAACTTCTGAAAATGCCTATATCTAAATTATGAATAAAATTGGAAAGGTTTTGAAAAGTGTGTTGTGATAAATTGTTTAAAAAAGAGATAGATATCAGTGGTTTCGGAAAACTGGATAAAACGAATCAGATATTGGATAACGATTGTAAGTGGCTAAGTCGGATGCACACCCTGTTTTCACCGATTAGTCCAGCGTAGTTTATCAAAGACCTAGGTAGTCTCTATGGATCCGGTTGAATTGTGTGAAAACCCGATCAGCTTTCCTAGATGAATTTTGTGGTAGCCCGGCCAGCTATCCTAGATATAATGTGTGGAGGACTGATCAGCCGTCCCTAGATAACGTCCAATATCTATCTGATTTTGGTTTTGTGGTTCCCGTAACGGAACAGATGATTTTGTGTTCCTATAATGGAACAGTGGATTTGGAAATGAAAATGGCATGCTATAATTGGACTTCGGTATTTTCACACAGCACACGACTGATGTTATTGTATTGCAGAGCTTGCTAGTTTTGGATATCCAGCTTATACATGTTTTACTTGCTTTTGTAACAAGTTATGATTTATGTTCCCATAACTGTTTATCATAAACTATTTTACTTGTTATTCATATATTGGTACTGCTGAGCAATTGATTGCTCACCCTTGCAAAATGTTTGGTATATACATACATTGCAGATGCCTAGAAGACCTCTCCGTGGTAGTCATGACAGAGTTCTAGTTCCTCCCGTACCAGGCTCCTCTTAGGTAGTTGTGTCAGGCCATATGTGGTCTGTTGAGTTGCTGTAATAAGTTAGTGTGTCAGATTTGTTAAATAAGTTTGGTTTTGTAATAGTTGTAGCCTAAGTCATACTTAAACCTGGCAAAGATTTTGGGAAGAAGGGGTCGTGTTTATGTATTAATATTGGGTTGGATTATATTATGTTTGTTGTTATTGTTATTTATGACATCAACTCCTGACCCTGGGGTTGAGGCCGTCACAGGTTGATATCAGAGCCACAGGTTCAAGTCCCTGATTTAGGATAGGAGTAGAGTCAAAAGAGTGTAAAAAGGTTTATATAAATGTGTGAGTCAACAACTCAATTAGAGGAGAGATTCTAAGAGTCCATTCGAGGGTTTTGAAGGCGTAACCCTGGCATCTATTGAGGGTTTGCTGGAACTGCCCTAACTTTTAGTGCGCCTCCCTCGTATACATGTATTATTGTCAATGTCCGATAGAGATTTCTAGTTCTCCCTCTAGAAAGAACGAGTTTGATCATGAGCGTTTGGATTCTGAGCGGAGCCTTGATATCTTGGATGAAGGGACACAAGTGTCATCCCCACATGTCACTTATTCAATACATAGTGATGTGGTTGGACCGGGTGTGCGACCTCGGTGAGTTCAGATAGTATGTTATGAAAGCAATCGGTGGCTGCTATGATAGCCAAGTTTTGTAGTGTATGTGGATCAGTACTGTTGTTCATATCTTGAACCTTTACACGCATTTTTTGAGGCATATTTTGTTCCAGAATGATTGTCTATTATCTAATAAGTTGCTTTTTTTCCCGCAAGAAGGTCAAAACTCGAAGTAAGCAAACCTAAGGTTGTGTTGATGTCATCATAACCCAGATTCTCCTCTTTACCCATTAATTTTCTATTTAAACATTGATTCTTTCCTCTGTAATTTTATCAGCTGATTGAGGCAAACAATACATATGATTTGACTATTTGTCTTTGTGAAAAAAGATCAGGTGGGATGTTACAGAATTATGTATTGTAAACTGTATGGTACTAAGACTGGCCATCTTATATACTTATATGATTGTTCTCAGTCATATTGATATATTCTTCACCTTTCTTTCTTTTATAATTGATCTATTGACTTTGAAATTCCATTTGATATTCCATGGTAATGAATTTCATTTGTAACCTCTGTAGTTGGACAGTCCTAGTTATAGAAAGCAAACAAAACTTGACTGTCAGGACGAATTAAAGTTATATATCAGGTTGTTATTTCAGAATAATGGCAGTAGAGAGGATTTAGGATCCAATGGGGAAGGTTGCATCTTTAGAAAAATAAATTCAGTGGTGGACGAGTCATGTGCAGGTGATAGGATATCGCCTTTAGAGGAATGGTTGGTTGAAACCCGGACTAGTGCCAAGCAGAGTCCAGAGTTCTTTAAGTTTGACTCATCTTACTAGTTTACCTATGTAGCTTGTGGAGGATATAGCCAGCCCAATTTTGCTGTGTATTGGATTAGCTAAGTTGTTGTGTTGAGAAGCTACACTATGATGTTTAGTAAAGTTATATTCCAGTTTTCCTGCACTGTTGTTGATTCTGCTATTGTCATTGTTGATATGGTTGTGAGTGTTGTTAATCTAGATATCTCTTATAAATGGACCCTGATAACAAATACATGGGAATTTTGATTGGTCATCATTTTCTTGATACAGGTTCCCCATTTAAACGATGATATTTTCTGTCATACATTCTCGTTATGTTTTTGAATAAATCCATTGCTATATTTTAGGAAAATTCCACCCAAGAAAGTTACCCAGTCTAAAGGAAATAGTAGTAGTTTTGCTGAGGGTCCATCTATAAACGAAATTCTAGATTTCTTGCGCCAGAAGCAACAATAAAAGTAACAGTTAATCCAACAGATTCAGCAGCAGCAACAACTACTGTTATAGCAGCAACATCAAGGAGTGAACCATACCTTTAATTTTAAATCCTTTCATAAATTAACCCTCGGGGAAAAAGGAAGTAAGAAACGAAAATTGGGTGTTGTGGAAGAAAAAAAATTAAGGGGGATCTAGTCAGAAGTTTCAGAAAAATTTTGGAAGGAATGGGGATAAGGGATTTAGAAGATAAAACATTTCTCAGAACAAGCCTAGTAACACCTCAGTCAGTTCTAACCAAGTCAAGTCGGTCAGGTTACCAATAACAGAGTGTAAGCAATGTGGTAAAAGGCATGTTGGAGTGTGCAAAGCAAATATCAAATGTTTCAGGTGCGGACAAAAAGGACACTATGTGTTTGAGTGTAGAGTAGAAAATCGAGGAATCACCTGTTATAATTGTGGCAAGGTAGGACATCTTGCCAAGAACTGTAGGAGTATTTCTCAAGATAGTATGGTAGGTAGTGCATTGAAAGGGCCGACATCCAATATACCCAAGACTGGGACTTTTATGATGACTAAAAGGTCAACTACTCAAAATTCTGATGTAGTAGCAGGTACGCTCTTCCTTAGTTTCATACATGTTAAAGTATTTTTTAATTCTGGAGTATCTACGTTATTTATATCAAATGATTATGTGATAAAATGGATTTAATGTTGGAAGACTTAGCTGAACCCTTAACCATAGAAGTGGCTAACCAGGATAAAGTGTGAGTGAGTCAATTTTGTCCTAAGTGTCAAATAGAAATTCTCGGGCATTCTTTTCGACCGGATTAATACCTTTCGAGTTAGGAAAATTTGATATAATCTTAGAAATGGATTGGTTGTCCAGTCATAAGGCAAATATTGATTTCCAGAAGAAGCAAATTATAATGTTTGCGGAAGCCAATATTAAGGTAAGTTTCCACGGGCAAAAGCAAGATAAAAAGTTCTTTCAATCATATGAGCAAATGAGTTATTAAGATAGGAATATAAGGCATACATATAGTAGATATTAAAAAGGAAGCACCTAAGTTGGAAGAAGTTCCAGTAGTAAATGAATTTCCCGAAGTCTTTCCAGATGAATTTTCAGGACTACCCCTGGACCGTGAGATAGAATTTTTCATTGATTTAGTAACCGAAGCCGAACCAGAGTCAAGAGCTCCATACCGTATGGTTCCAATAAGAAAGATGTAATTAGCTAAGTAACTTGAGGAATTATTGGACAAAGACGTGTTCAAATCAGGTATATCTTCGCGGGGTGCACCAGTGTTGTTTATAGGGGAGAAGAATGAAAGTGTGAGATTATATACCGATTATCGGAAGTTTAATAAGTTGACAATTAGGAATACGTAACCCCTACTTAGAATTGACTATTTATGTGACCCACTTAAAGGAGCGTGTTATTTCTCAAAGATTGACTTAAGGTCTGGCTATCGTCAGTTAAAGATTAAGTCTGAGCTCATATCAAAGACTGTGTTTAGAACAAGATTTGGACATTACGAGTTCTGGTGATGTCATTTGGATTAGCAAATGCACCAGTCGCCTTTATGGAATTAATTTACAGAGTATATAAGGAGTACTTTGATAAGTAGTAATTGTATCTATTGATAACATCCTCACCTATTCAAGGACGAAGGAAGACTATGCCGAACACCTGAAGATTTCCCTACGGAGGTTGGGAAAGAAGCAACTGTAAGCTAAGTTTTCAAAGTATAAATTCTGGTTAGAATTGATTAAGGATTATGATTGTTCTATTACTACCCCCCAGGCAAGGTCAATTTAGTGACATATGCATTGAGTAGAAAAGAAAGATTAAATGTAATTAAGATTGTTGAGGAGTTAGCAAAGGAATTGGAAAAGTTAGAAGTTGAAGTTCGAATACCAGGAGGTGATAAAGAGCAATTATATGAGATTACTTTCCAGCCAGAAGTAATGTAAATGATTAATAAGTGTCAGGAAGAGGTAATGGATCACGGATTAGATACTTTTTCTGAAGAAGAAATTTGTACCCAAAAGGATAGCAGAGAGGTGTTTAGATTTTCTTCAAGAATATGGATTCCTAATATGACTGGGCTGAAGATTGAGACTTAGCAAGAAGCCCACAATTCTAGGTTTTCTATTGACCCTGGAATCACTAAGATGTACCAGGAATTGAAGCGGAAATTTTGGTGGCCATGAATGAAAAAGGAGATAGCGGATTGGGTTAGTAAATGTCACACTTGTCAAACAGTAAAGGCCAAACATCAAAGACCAAGTGGATTGTTACAAACCTTAGAGATTCCACAGTAGAAATGGGAAACATTGTGATGGATTTTATAGTAGGACTATGAAGAACGAAATTGAATCATGTTGCTATTTGAATAATTGTTGATAGGTTGACGAAGTCTACACATTTCATCCGGATCACTGAAAGATTTTCTTTGGATAAGCTAGTCAAGTTGTATTTGAATGAAATTGTGACCAAGCATGGAGTCCCTATTTCAATTGTGTCTGATTGAGATCCAAGGTTTAACTCGAGGGTTTGGACAAAATTCCATAAATGTTTAGGCACTAACTTGAAGATGAGTACAGCCTATCATCCCCAGACGGATGGTCAAAGTGAGAGGATAGTGCAGACAATAGGAGACATGTTGAGTGTTCATGCTTTGGATTTTAAAGGAAATTGGGATGATCACCTGCCGTTGATTGAGTTATCCTATAATAACAGTTATCATGCCAGTATAGGAATGCCACCCTATGAAACCTTGTATGGACGTAAGTGTAGGTCCCCACTTTATTAGGATGAAGTGGGAGAAAAGAAGTTGTTAGGTCCTGAGTTAGTTCAGCAAACCAAGGACGCGGTGGTATTGATTCGAAAAAGATTAGAAGCAACTCAGGATAGACAGATAAAGAACATGGACTTGCATCAAAAGGATGTGGATATAGAAATAGGATCGTTGGTATTGTTGAAAGTGTCACCTTGGAAGGGATTGGTTAAATTTGGATTGAAAGGCAAACTGAGTCCTAGGTATATTGGACCGTTCGAGGTATTGGAAAAGGTAGGTAAAGTTGCCTATAAGTTGGCGCTGCCTCCGCAGCTGCAGCACGTTCATAACGTATTCCATGTATCTATGCTGAAGGAGTATGAACCAATCGAACGTCAGCCATATTTGTCTTACGTGGAGTAGCCAATCCGGACCCCAGACCGTAAAGAGCGAGTCCTTAGGAATAAGTCTATTCCTATAGTTAAAGTACTTTGGAGAAATCCTCATGTAGAAGAGTCTACTTGGGAGTTAGAGTCAGATATGCTTGACAAATATTCTCACTTGTTTAACTAGTTAAGATTCTGAGGACGTAATCTTTTTAAGGGGGAGGATATAAAGAATGGTATTTCTGTATTATTAAAAGTGTAATTATTGCATAATTATATAAATAAAATATGTGTATTGGTTTCTCCAGCTGTGTGTTGCCTTTATTTCAAATTGTGTGTGATTTACTAGTGTACGGGGATTATTTGTATAATTAGTTGCTGAGCAGTATTGTTTTGTTTTCACTTTTAAAAGTGATTTTATTGAAGATTTATTTTCATAAATATTCTAATTGTCTCTAAAATTATTTTTATGCTTTTATAATTTCAATAATTATTTTTTGGGAATTTATAAATTTTAGAAATCAATATTTCATTGATTATTTATCTCTGAATGATTTTCTGATTGTAATTATGAGTAGATTCAGTATTAAATTCCCGAATGTTTCAAAAAATATGAAACTCATATTTTCTTATATTTTTTAATATTTTGAGAATTTTAAATTATTTAAGAAATTTTTCAGATTAAATTCACCTGCACGTTTGTTCGTTAAATCGTTAAATGCGGGTATGTTGCACGTTTCAAAAATGCTTTAAAAATTATGGAAAATTTATTTTACTAGTTTTCCAATATTCCGAAAATTTTAAAATTTATTTGGTAATTTTTCAGATTACTTTTACCCATACGTTTGTTCATTAATTGCGAAACGCGGATAAAAAATTGGGCCTATAGTCAGTTGTAGAATACGTGTTGGCTCCCTGTAAATTGAAAATATACGTGGCAGCTTCTCATTCTTTTTGCTGCTACGTGTAGAAATATATAATAAAAATAAATAAATCAAAACAACACCCCCACCCCTATAACAACCACCTCCCCCAAATCAATTCCCTATCTCTCTCTTTTCTCGATCACTAGTCTCTCTCTTGTTTTCTCTCCTCCCCCTCTTTCTTCCCCCTCCTTTTTTCTTCCTGTACTTGCCTTGCTGAGCTCACTATTGATCAATTATGCATAAACACATACTTTTTTCTCTTTTACTTTTTCTTTTTCCTTTTTTGAATCTAAATGAGTGTGTTTCGCTGAATGAGTGCGTTTCACTCCATTCCATTCAACCCTAGACTACTCATAAAAATATGAGCCGACTATTAGCCAATTGACGCCTAGCCTTATATATAAGTAGCAATGAATTCCAAGTTTTTCTCCAGTTTTAAAAATTCAGTGCTCCTACGTCATTACGAGAATAACAAAAATTCTAAATATAACCAAGTAATTAAATTTTAACAAATAAACAAATATGATCATGATCTAGCTCAAAAGCAATCCCATAAGACTTTATGAAAAAAAAAATTCGTGTTTCTGGAATGAAAATCAATTCATTAGTACTTAAACATCCCTCTATTTGACATCACTAAACTCAAATTAACATCAACAAATCAATCAGAAACAGCTCATCCTATGGGATCATGTTATATGCATGCACATGCAACTATATGAACTCACATAAAACACACGAAATATATGCAAACAAAAATGACCTATATGAACAATCCTGCAAAAATATGAATGACTTAACAAATATACATGCAATATTGTAACGCTCCCAAATCTGGGGTCAGAGGATTTGGTCGTCACTATGAAACCTCAATCCAAAATAATATGTTTAACCAATAAATAAATGCCAGCGGAAGATATTTATCATTTATGACCCCAAACTAATCTAAGACCTTTTAAGGTTACAGTTCTAGAAACAAGAATTCCAAATTCCATAAATAATTTTTCACTTCCTTTTAAAACTTTTTTTTAACAATTTCCAATTCAATACTAACCCACTAGTATAACTTCGAAAAGAAGTATACTAGGCCCAACTATAAAATAACATAATTATAATATAATATAAACAACTTTACATAATAGAACTTACACTAGTTCGTAAAGACTAGACCAACCACCTCCAAGAACTTCTTCTTTGCTTCCTCGAATTACGCGGCTAAACAGCGCAAGCTAATCCTCACTGGAGGTTAAATTTAAAAACAGGCAAGTATGAGTGGAAGAAATACTCAGCAAGATCATTGTAATATATATAGGGTCTTTTTATATAAAACTGACATCTGCATTAGAGCAGAACATTTAAAATCATAATTGCTAAATCATTAAATTTTAGTTGAGGAACCCTAGAATTGGTTCCTTAATTGGATTCAAAACCATTTTGATATTTTTGAGTGAAATGCTTCAGCAATACTTTGAATCTTGACGAGAATAAAACTCGTAAAACGGTGTTTATGGAAATATCGTAAATAACAATAACATGAAACAATGATTATGGATTGAATTATAAAACTTTACTCAAAACCGAACCCTTGAAATGAATACTTATTTTGCTGTCATATCAAATTAGATATCAATACGAACTTTGATGCTCACAACATCCAAAACATTTTTAAATCCAGTAAGTTGATAAGTAAAATCACTTAGCTATTCATATAGCTAAGTGAATGTCGACGAACTGCGCGTCAAAATCCTAATATCTACCCATACGATAGCCCAGATATAAAGGAAACAGTCAAACACAAGACGCTTGACCCACGTACGCACATAATTCAAATAACACGTAAGCACATAACTCACGTATCACATAATTCATATAACACATAACTCGGCTCGTCAAAACAGTCGACTCGGTACTTTAAGAATTTAAAACGGGTCAAAATATGATTTATTGATCAATAAACGACTCAGAATGATTTGAAAAAACAATCGAGTCCCCGAAACAAAAGAATTTAGGTTTAGAAAATATTTTTAATGAAATCGGAATATTTTTCTGAGTCTATACGCGTTTGTTTCGTATTAAACGGACGAACGGTTTATTTAATATAAATAACATAAGAATAAATCAAAAAAAATATAAATAATTGAATCAAATTATGATTTTTGAAAATAATAAAAGATAATAATTTGAAATCGAAATAAATATTTTAGAAAAAATTTCGAAATAACGTCTTTGTAAAACGGACTTTTCCCGGGTTCATACCCCTCAAAATCAATCCCAAACAACACAATCCAACTGTACTCTAATAAAATCAGTAAATTTAAAACACACAATAATTTATATTTGGACGTATAAACACGCCAGAAATGAAAAACACGGCCAAAAGCGACTTCTACAAAAACTTCTAAAAATTATGAAATAAATATATAAACACTAACATGCTATAATATACACAAGTACGAAGGCGGAAGTTTGGAATCGTACCCAAAATAAATTCTGATCACCCCGAGGAGAATATCTGATGTCCGAAAAATATCTCCATAAAAATCCGAGATTAATAGCGATAGATATATACACGCTGAGATGCCATGTGGAGTAATCAACACTGTCAAACTCATTTTCTATGCCCCGAAAATAAATTAAAACGGAAAATATGCTCCGCAAATTTTCTTCTCAAAACCTCAAATTATATATACCTATGCGTAGGTATCGAAGCGTTGATCGTTTATATATATAACAATTGAAATTTGGACGGACGGTTGAGGAGATATGAATTTTTGAAAATTAAAAGTATAGAAATATACGATAGAGAGAAGAGACAGAAGAGGTGAGGGAGTACTCTGTTTACCAAAACAAACAAATGGGGGAAGGGAGTATACTGGGGGTCGGGGGTGCGTGGCACGTTTTTTTTTCTTTTTCTTTTAACTAAAAAATTAATACGACATAATTAAAATTAGCCCAAAATTAATAAATAGCGGGGAATAATATTAAATTAAATAAATATAAAATTTATACCAAAATTTTCTAAAAATTATGAATATTTCAAAAATGCGAAAACATAAAATATTTGAAAGTCCCACGATTTTATAAAAATAAAAGTCTGATTTTTGTGGGGTTTTACGTCTCGATAGGGGCCCGGTCCGATAATTTTTATGAGACTGAAATATTTCTAAAATTCTCAGAATATTTAAAAATTAATAAAATAAAATTTTCATAATTTTTAAAACATTTATAAATCAAGCGTCATATCCGCATATTACGATTTAACGAACAAACGTGCGGGTAAATAAAACCCGAAAAATTTCCAAAACAATTTTAAAATTCTCGAAATATTCAAATACTAATAAAATATAAGTTTCATAATTTTTGAAACATTCTGGAATTTAATAATGAATTTACACTTATATATCGGATCCAAAAATAGATTACTTAGCCGCTAAGTAACTATAAAAATGATATAATTTAATACCAGATTTGGATAATTATCAAAACCCAGCTTCTTATAAAACATCCTATGAGAAAATAATGTAAAAATATCTCGTCTCCCGATAATACGGGTTTTATTGATCTACCGAAATGATTATCTTACGAAAATTTTGCGTTGGGACGCACACAGGTCAAACCGTAATCTGGATCGAAAAAGTTAAAACACGGAAAATGTTTGGAATTATCAGATTAGGTTAGGAAGGAGTTTTCCGAAGAGTTTTAAGTCGTAAAAACGCAAAAATGATTGATGTTGGATGATTCCCGGCTTTATAATATAGTTTTATAATTACTCAGAAAATAATTATTAAATTTATAAATCCTTATAAAATCATATAATAATCCAAAAATTACCAGAAAAATATCATAATTATCTATACTTTATTCTGGACATATTAAAATAAAATACTTCCACTATATCACATGTAAACACCCAAATATAAATAGCAATCATCAGATAATTCACCAAAACTCCCATAATAATCACAAAAAAATATTTATTAATAAAAATAATTGCATGATATTTTCCGGATATTACAAAATAATTCAATTTACCGATATCAATAAGATCGGCTTTCAATAACTTTTAAAAAATAATATATTTAAATAAATATTTTCAGAAATTAATAAGGATCGATATAACACTTAACAATTAGCACATTACCATTTAATAACACCAACTCGTCAAACAGGAATAAAATATCCACCATTTTATTCCTTTTTAAATTATAAAAGCACATAAGTATATTAAAATAAAAGTTATAATAATTCTGAAAAATACGGGATATCACAAACATGAATCTATATGAATCTATATGGACATACACAAACTAATCCTTACATTATCACCCTCAAACTTAATTCTAAAAAGGGGGAGATGGCAGCCAAGACAAAATGTGCACCTGAATCAGTATTGAGGAAAGAAGATGCCAATCCTGATAATGATAGTGCAGGGACCTCTGATGTTATGGTGGTTCAATCTAGACTGGAATTCAAACTCAAACTCAAAGCACACAGTCAACTCACGTCTCTCAAGATGGTTCAAAGACTGTAAAAACTCAAACAGTTACTCACTCTCAGTTCCTGATGGAAAAGCAAATTGTGTCTGCAATTCCTGATGAAAATGAGGTGAAAGATCTTCGTCTCCTTCGTTGTATTATGCTATTAGGTCTTCTTATTGCTCTCTCCTTCTTCTCGTTGTTATCAAGAACGTCTTCAAAAGGCTTTATATATAAGCCCAATACGATCTGGAGTCTGAAAAATCATTATTATATTGCAGTCAAGATTCTGCAATCCCGACCCAGCGCGGTCGCCCCGCATACCAGCGCGGGCACGCTCGCTTTCTGACAAATGGGCGCTGCCGCTCCCAAGACTAGCACGGCCGCCCTGACCTTCTAGAAATTATGATCTTTCTTATTTCTTTGACTTCAATTGATGGTTTCTTTCATGCTAACTCCCGAGGCTCCATCCTAACACTCTTTTAGCATGGAAACAATGTAAAATCTATCATTTCTTCCAAATATACCCTGAAATGCAAAACACTATAAAACACATCAAAAACACAAATAACTTTGAGTTCAAATCACCAATTCGAGCCTTTACGAATCCTTCTGAGTGGATATAAATTCCACTTATCACACCCCCAAACTTGAATCGATGCTTGTCCTCAAGCATAAACAGACTCAAAACTACAAAACAACCTAATGCATGATTGCAACTACGTGAATGCAACTAAATGACAATGCAACCGATCCCCTCAGAATAACCATAACCGACCAACAAGCTAACGCCTCTAAGAATGCCATGACTTAAAATAGAGTTCAAATAAATCCCAAAAACCAACTCACAACCAGAAACGCGCGTGTGTGGATGCTTAATAGTTATACTCTCGATACCAGATCAATAACCATAACTTATCTATCATCAAAACAATCACAAGTTTATAAACAGAATAGACGATGAACACATAATGACTCACAACACTTTCATTTTACTAGAGTTATACAAGGATTCATGCCATATTATTGAACACATGACAAAAATGCTTATTTGACCGTGCAATGAATGAGGTCCCACAAGACTTATACAATAATACCCATGTAGTGAACGTTAGATTAGCGGATCCCGGACTATCAAAGCATTACGTCACTAGGCACAAAGTCCCCTAGAACTTAATAACTCGAGTATTAAAGAGCTCACTATTGTTCAATTATGCATAAACACATACTTTTTTCTCTTTTACTTTTTCTTTTTTTCTGAATCTGAATGAGTGTGTTTCGCTGAATAAGTGTGTTTCAATCCATCTCATTCAACCCTAGACTACTCATAAAAATATGAGCCGGCTACTAGCCATTTGATGCCTAGCCTTATTCATAACTAGCAATGAATTACAAGTTTTTCTCCAGTTTTAAAAATTCAGTGCTCCTACGTCACTACGAGAATATCAAAAATTCTAAATATAACCAGGTGATTAAATCTCAACAAATAAACAAATATGATCATGATTTAGCTCAAAAGTAATCCTATAAGACTTTGTGAAAAATAATTCTTGTTTGTGGCATGCAAATAAATTCATTAGTACTTAAACATCCCTCTATTCGACATCACTAAACTCAAATTAACATCAACAAATCAATCAAAAACAGCTCATCATACGGGATCATGTTATATACATGCACATGCAACTATATGAACTCACATAAAACACACGACAAATATGAAACAAATATGACCTATATGAAAAATCATTCAAAAATATGAATGACTTAACAAATATACATGCACCATGAATCTATATGAATCTATATGGACACACACAAACTAATCCTTACATTATCACCCCCAAACTTTCAATGTCCTCATTGAAGGTAATAATAAGGATTCAATGCATACCTAGTCGTCAGGAGGGATCACCCTCCTCGGGTGGAGGATAAGATGGCCAATCAACCTCGACACCAGTGTCTCGAAAAACAGTACCGAGAGCGTGTGTCAAATCTTCAGCAAAACATCGGTGGATGTCATGCATGGCCTCAGTGTTGAGATTCATGACACAAATGCAGCGAAAAAATCAAAAATAAATATGAAAAATGAAACCTCAAACGCAGGATCCATGCGAAATAAGACATTTAATTCAGAGATTAGATGTTTACCTTAATAAAGCTTTCCTTTTGATTGTGATGAATGTACAGATCTTGATGAAACAACACAGCAACCCTCCTTTCGAAGGTATGCTCTCCAAGGTATCCACACGAACTCCTGATTGTCCAACGATCACCGGAGCCGATACTAGCCAATTTGGTTACCTCTTTTCTCCCTCTCTCTAGCCTCTCTAAGATGCAGAGCTGCTAGGGTTTTCTCAAAAACATGATGTGTCAACTAAACCCTAAAAATATACATCTTAATGTATATATAGGGATAGAGGATTTGGGCCTAACCCTAATCTTAATGGGCTTCTAAAAGGATCCATTCTGATTTTGGGTTTATATTATTATTAAATTCAAATTCTAAATGTTCTTTGTGTGTGACCCTTTAGGTTATTATTACATTGGAAATAATTTTATTTTCTAATAATAAAATTATAAACAATGAGTGGCATATAGTAATACATCATTGCTCCCCAAGTAGTAATAGTAATTGGTGAATCAATTAAACCTTTCGTGAATAATGTACAATGTAATATAACCCCTTTAGCCTTATATTATAGATCAAACTCAAGGTATGCATTGTGTCATCCTCTGCAAGCGTTTAATCCTTCTTTCCTTGATCAATGAGTAAACTATTAAACAAATAACTATTTGAGCACGACCATGCATTTTATAGTCTTACTCAATCAAGAGGCCAATAATATCAATCCTTTAATAAAGGATGGCTAAATTCCATCTAGATCATTCATATTTCTCATACGATTCATAATATACCCAATGTCTACTTTTATTATTACCCGGTCAAGGATAACTTTCAATAGTATCAAAGTATATCAATTCTCGTATTGAAATATAATGATTTCAGGTCAAAAGACCAATACATTATTATCACTGTGAGATTAACTTATGACACTTT
Organism: Apium graveolens; assembly: GCF_009905375.1. Lineage (NCBI taxonomy): Eukaryota > Viridiplantae > Streptophyta > Magnoliopsida > Apiales > Apiaceae > Apium > Apium graveolens. The sequence goes on from NC_133648.1 coordinate 190,728,869, forward strand.
AAATATGTAGTGTATCACAACAGGTCAATTCAGCACCATGTATTTAATACATGTGCCTATGTTTTGACTTTAGTATCACCACACCTATGATCAATGAGATGTGATCATTAGTCGACAAACACACTAGTCTCAACGTATTTATTATCGTCCCTAAACAATAATACTTGACTATGGACCTTTAGGAATATCATTACTATTCTCAGAATCTCATTTCTAAGTCACGTACTTAGAGATACAGAGATACATATCATATTCCAAGGACATTTATTAATCTAACATTTTATCGCAGAAAATAAAGATATAATAAATAACTAAAGAATAATCCTTAGAATCATAATTAATAATCCAAATGTTTCATAATATAAACATAATAGTGTTGTCTCTAGGGCACAAATACTAACAATCTCCCACTTGCACTAGAGCCAATCACCCATGTATCTAATACCCATGGAACTAGTATGACCTTCGTGCATTTTCTGCGATAAAGCCTTAGTCAGTGGGTCTGCAACATTATCATCAGTATGCACTTTACATATATGTATATCTCCTCTTTCATTAATATCTCGAAGAAGGTGATATCTCCTAAGTATATCTTTTCCCCGGGAGTGGGACCTTGGTTCTATAGTGTAATATCCGGGATATATCGTGTAATTATTTTTGCTATTAAATAATTATTATATGTGTGTTCAGTAATTATTCTGTGTATTAATTGTTAAGTGTTATCTGTGTGTGGATATTCAAAAATAATATTAATTGAGTATTTTAATTTTTATATGTCCAAAATAAAATATAGATAATTGTCATATCTTCCTAATTATTTTTATGTTGATTTATGGATTTATAAGGATCATATGAAATTTATAAAATCTTTTTCTAGGTATTTAAAATCTATTTTATAAAAACGGGAACCAACCGACGTCATCTGTTGTTACGTTTTTAGAACCCGAAACTCTTCCGAGAATTCCTTCCTAACCTAATTACAATATTCCGAGCATTTTCCATGTTTTGACTTTTTCGATCCGGCGTACGGTTTATCCTGCGCAGGTCCTGGCGCAACATTTTCGATACAATATTCGTTTCGGTAAATCAATAAAACTCGTATTTTCGATAAACGGGAGCTTTTTATTAAACTATCACAATTATCACCTCGTAATACGTGTAACTAGGCGCTGAGACCAAGACCGCAGTACAAATTATACTGATTTGGATAATTATCCCGAAAACCGATACCGTTTGGATCAGTTTTTATAAATAAACGTACCGTTTTATATCCGGAATGATCCAACGGGATACTAATTTTCCGTAATTATAAATAGCCTTTTCCCGTATTTTATTTCGTATCAAAATCATTTGCAGATAGTAATTATATAATTTTCCAGAGAAAAACCCTAATTTCATAAATTGTTCTAAGAATCAAACAGCAAAACGAAGGCGTTATCGATCTCTGTTTTCAAAGCTTGAGTAACCAAAATGAAGGATTTGAAGAGTACTATCAGATTCTGAGCCTCGTTTTACTGCAGAAATCAAGGTTATTTTTCTATATTTTTATTTAATTTCGAATTATTTTTATTAAAAATATGAATTTTTGTTCGGATGATTGTTTGTATGATTTAATGATCGCATGTTGTAGAGCTTGTTTTCCTGATGATTTTGATATATTATACGTCTGATTTGGAGTTCAATAACATGTTCAAATTTGAGTTTGATTTTCGAATTTTAAAATTAGGGTTTATAACCCGTATGAATATTTTCAATTGAAATTTGGGGGTTTTTGATTTAAGGGTTATTAGCTGTTGATTTATAGTGGATTGTGTTCCTTATGAAACTTGCAATCGATTGGTATATAGCTCGTTAACAGAGGATGTCTGAATCGAAGGGAGTTGTGTTTTTAAAATTTTTGATGTTCGCCGGAAACCGGCGATGTTCTTGGCCAATTTCCTGCCAAGTCTGGGGTTATTGATGTATTTTGATTGCAGATATAGATTCCTGGTGATATGTAGTTTAATTCTAGAGCTTGTGGTGGTGTGACTGTACCTGGGACGCCTTCTCCGGCGAGATAGGAATTTTCCGGCGAAGTTCGACGGTGAACTTTGCCAAATTGCATTTCAGTCCCTGAAGTTTTGAAAACGAAACAGTTAGGTCCCTGAGGTTTTTAGAATTTGCAAAAATTGGATTCCTATTTTAAAAATGTTCAAAAACCATATATCCTATTTATTTTTATTATAAAAATTTATTTTTAATTTCTGAAAATTCTAAAAATTATTATTTTAATTCCAAAAATTATTTTTAATTCAAAAACAAATCTGAATTAAATAGTTAATTAATTTCAGTTAATTTTTAATTGATTAATTGGTCAATTTATTCTAAAATTAATTGATTAATTAATTTAATTAATTATTAATTGATTTTAATTAATTATTTAATTAGATTTAATTATTTAAAAATGATTTAAAAATTCCGAAAAATAGTTTCGAGCTTTAAAATATTATTCTAAATTCTTTTCAAGGCTTGATAATATTATAAAATTGTTTTGAAGCCAGAATTGGTCAACTGAACCCTGTTTAATATTCCGAAACTGATCCAACGACCTGTTTTAATTCCAAAAAATGTTTTAAAAATTATTTAAATACCCGAGAGCCTAGTTATGAACCGAGTCTCCTTTATAAATGATATATCATTGATTATGTGACGTGTTATGTGTTATATGTGACTTGTTGGTTGACTATCAGTCTGTATATTTGATGTTTATTGATATATTGCGTAACTTTCAATCCGTTAATCGGATTTGGGTGAAATGAAGGGTAGATAGAAGTATGCGTTGAATAGAATCGTATGAGTTGAATATTGATAGATGCTTATGATATGTGAGTAGAGGAGGCAAGACGTAGGAAAGGAAAATAGGTAGTTGAGGAGTAAGACGGTTGGAATTGGAAGCGAGTGCAGTATAATAAGCTAATACCAGGCAAGTGTTCTGAACTTTCTCGAGATATTGTAGTACTTGGTAGTCCTGTTGATATTGCAAGTGCTTTGAAGCACTGAAACCCAAACCCTGATTCCAGTTATTGATCTTGAACCGTAAACCTTATTCTTTCTAAGCCATTGATTATTGCATACCCAAATACGAACCTCAAGTATACGATACTACTCCACAAATACATACAAACTAAATACCGAACACTGAATCGAATTACCTACATACTCAAACCATTGTATCCTATACTTTGAAAGGCCATTTGTGCGATGTTGTTTATGTTCTTTCCAGTTAAAAAGGAACCAGTTGGTAACGAGGATCCCCAGTCCAACGCGAGAGCTAGGGGTTCAGGTTGATCCATTTGAGCTAGTAGGCTTCTTTTGGGACAATTTAAGTTGTAAAAGTTTGTAATAATGTTTAATACTCAGTTTTGAGTTGGAATATTTGGGATTTGAACGTTTTGTAATATAATAGTTTGTTTCGCTTGTGTGCATACTTTAACCTGTTGCGGTCCGTGGTGGTTGGTAAGTAGGGTCACTACATATTATTATTATCTTTATTATTGTTATAAGCAGGTTATAAATAAGGTGTGTCTGTGGACCCCAAACTTCTGACCCGGGTCTGGAGGGCGCCACATATAGCATGCACGATAGCTCTATTATTATCACAATAAAGATCAACTGGATCTATGATTGATGGAACCACACCAAGTCCCGTTATGATTTTCAGTATCCAAACAGCCTCCTTGGTTGCTTCACTGGCAGCAATATACTCAGCTTCCATTGTAGAATCAACTACTGTCTCTTGCTTTGAACTCTTCCAACTTACAGCACCTCCATTAAGGTAATACACACAACCTGACTGAGATACCAAATTGTCTCTGTCTGTCTGGAAGCTGGCGTCAGTGTAATTCTTTACAACCAGCTTCTGATCTCCTCCATACACCAAGAATGAATCTTTAGTCCTCTTCAAGTACTTAAGAATATTCTTGACAGCTGTCCAGTGACCCTCACCTAGATTAGACTTGTATCTGCTCGTCATACTCAAGGTATACGAAACATCAGGATGAGTACATATCATCGCATATATTATAGGTCCAATTGCCAAAGCATATGGAACTTTGCTCATATGGCCCTTATCATCTAATGATTTAGGGCAGTTGTCTTTTGAGATTAATATCCCATGAGACATTGGGACATATCCTATTTTTGCCTCTTGCATCCCAAAATGATGCAGTACTTTGTCAATGTATGTACTCTGACTTAGGCCGATTAATTTCCTTGATCTATCTGTATCGATCTTAATCCCTAATATATAGGTGGCATCGCCTAAGTCCTTCATCGAGAAACTATTTCCCAAGCAAGTCTTAACAACCTGTAGAGAAGGTATGGCATTCCCTATTAGTAATATGTCATCTACATATAGTACTAGGAATGCCACATGGCTCCCACTCACCTTCTTATAAACACATGGTTCATCTTTATTTTGAATAAAGCTAAATTATTTGACTGTTTCATTAAAACGACGATTCCATCTCCTTGAGGCTTACTTCAATCCATAAATAGATCGAAGCAGCTTACAGACCATCTTAGCAAACTTGGGATCGACAAAACCATCAGGTTGTATCATGTATACATCCTCTTCAACGCTCCCATTTAAGAAAGCGGTTTTGACATCCATTTACCAAATCTCATAGTCGTAGTAAGCAGCTATTGCTAGAAAAATCCTGATAGAATTGACCATAGCAATAGGTGAAAAGGTCTCATCATAGTCTATACCATGAATTTGTTTGAAACCTTTTGCCACTAGTCGCGCTTTATAGGTCAGTACTTTACCATCCATGTCAGTTTTCTTCTTGAAAACCCACTTGCACCCTATAGGTTTTACCCTTTCAGGTGGATCAACTAAAGTCCATACTTTATTTTGATACATGGATTCCATTTCGAATTTCATGGCCTCTAGCCATCTCTCGGAGTCTGGACTGTTCATAGCTTCTTGGTAGGTAAGAGGCTCATCATTATCTATGAGCATTAAATCATCATATTGAGTCAAGAGAAATCCATAATATCTCTCCGGCTCATGACGAGCCTTACTAGATCTACGAACAACCTGTGTTTCCCGAGCAGGAACATTTTGATGTACTTCCTGCCCACTTTCCAACTCTGGTTCAATATTATTTTGTACAACACGATCTTCATAAAGATCTAAAGTCCTCCCACTAATTTTCTTGGAAAGTAACTCTCTTTCAAGAAATACAGCGGTTCGAGCAATAAACACTTTGTTCTCAGTAGGATTATAGAAACTATACCCATTAGTTTCTTCAGGATATCCCACAAAATAACATTTATCCGATTTTGGTCCCAGCTTGTCAGACACCAAGCATTTCACAAATGCTTCGCATCCCCATACTTTCATAAAAGACATGTTGTGACGTTTCTCAGTCCATATCTCATATGGAGTCTTTTGAACCGATTTAGTTGGAACTCGGTTTAGTGTATATGCAGCTGTTTCTAGAGCATAACCCCATAAACTTATTGGAAGATCTGCTAGACTCATCATCGATCACACCATGTCCAATAAGGTACGATTTCTCCTCTCAGAAACTCCATTCCATTGAGGCGTTCCAGGATGAGTAAGTTGTGATACGATACCACACTCCTTCAAGAAACCTTTAAACTTGAGGCTTAAGTATTCTCCTCCATGATCTGATCGTAGAACTTTTATACTTTCCCCTGTTTGCTTTTCCACTTCGTCCTTGTATTCTTTGAACTTTTCAAAAGAATCAGATTTATTTTTCAAAAGATACACATATTCATATCTACTGAAATCGTCAGTAAATGTAATGAAGTAGTAAAAGCCACCTTTTGCCATCATACGCATTGGACCACATACATCACTATGTATAAGTCCTAATCATTCGGTGGCCCTTTCACTTTATCCGGTAAAAAGAGCTTTAGTCATGCCAATGAGACAAGATTTGCCTTCTTCGTATGATTCAAAATTAAACTTATCCAAGTAACCATCTTTATGTAATTTGGAAATACATTTCTCATTTATGTGACCTAAACGACAATGCCAAAGGTATGTTTGATTTGCGTCTTTCATCTTAATACGTTTATTATCATTATTTATGGTATGGACAGGAGTATCTAAATCAAGAACATATAAACCATTAAACAAACGTGCAACCCCATAGGTAACATTATTGAATGAAAAGGAACAACTATTGTGCTGAATCAAAAACAAAAAACCTTTCTTGTCCAAACAAGAAACCGAAATAATGTTTCTGCAAATTGTAGGCACGTAAAAATAGTTATCTAGTTCTAAAACAAGCCCAGTGTGCAACGATAAACAATAAGTCCCTATAGCTAAAGCAGCAACCTTTGCTCCATTTCCAACTCGTAGGTCAACTTTTCCCTTCATTAATGTCCTACTTCCCTGCAGTTCCTGCACATTTATACAAATGTGAGAACCACATCCAGTATTTAATACCCAAGATGTAGAAGTAGACAAGTTGACTTCTATAACATAAATACCTGAATCAGAAGCAGCAATAGCAGCCTTCTTCTTCTTCAGATCCTCCAAATAAACATGACAGTTCCTCTTCCAATGACTTGGTTTCTTGCAATAGTGACAATCACCAACCTTTGGAACACCACCTTTAGGCTTCAAAGCCTTGGTTAGAACAGGTTTCAGATTGGCATTAGATTTAGATCCCATCTTCCTCTTGCCTTTCTAGTTACCCTTTCCTTTGGCCTTCCCCTTATTCACCATCAACATGGGAGCAGGGGACGCCTTTTGAACGTTGGTCTCAGTAGTTTTCAACATAGCCAACATTTCGGTGGGGTTCTTATCTATCTCATTCATATTGTAATTCATCACAAATTGAGAATATCTTTTGTTTAAAGATTGCAAAATAAGATCAATCTGGTGCTCTATAGCAATTGGGGCACCCAACTTGGCAAGGTACTCCATATACCCTATCATTCTTAGAACATGCGGTCTAACCAGATAGCATTCTCCCTGCTTACATGCATGCAACGATTTGAAAGTATCAAACCTCTCCTGACGAGCCTGTCCTTCAAATATAAGTTTAAGGTGCTCAATCATATCATAAGAATCCACATTCTCATGTTGTTTCTCAAGTTCAGCACTCATGGTCGCCAACATGAGACATTGAATATCCGTGTCATCATCAATATGTTTCTGATAAACATTATGGTGAGCATGGGATGCTACTTCAGGGAGAGGTGCAGGGCGAGGGATATTAATTACATAGAGCTTGCGCTCTTGTTTGAGGACAATCCTCAAGTTCCTCTGCTAGTCAAGGAAGTTTGTTCCTGTCAGCTTGTCCATCTCAAGGACTGATCGCACAGAGAAGTTATTTGAATTGTTTGCCATTTTGATATCTACAATGTTTAAGTGAACATGATAAATTAGTCTACAGATGATTATTAAATTATGTTCAAGTGATTATTTATATATATTCAAATATATCTATATCTCGCACTATTTTTATCAAATAAATAGCCCTAACTATTAATTCGGAAAGAATATCTTCTATATACTTTCTAGTGAGACAAGATCCAAATTTCACAACGTTTTAGTTCAGCTTTGGCTTTACTCCTAAAACATGATTCAATAAGGTAGACAACATTTGTCAATTATATCAACTATATAACTCTTGAATAGTTTAGTGGAATAACATTTATTCATATTTATCCAATAAATCACACTAAACTCCATGCCTCTAAGTTCATAAACCTATTATGGTAACTTAGTTAAGTCAAACCCAAAGGTCTAAAAAGTATCATATACTTCAACACACCGTCCCACGAAAGATGGGAGTACATTGCTCTAGAGAACCCACTCCTTATCGATCTTGGGGTTAACGCGTTGGACATATTGGAAGGCATCTAAACAACTTAATATAAACATTAGGGTTTTGTTAGTAATATAACGATAATGATCCCATTATAAAGAGATTTTCAATTTTTCCTTGAATAAAATACTTCAAATCAATACTCGTCAATGGTTTGATTTCCAGGTAGTGGAGGAGTCACATCGGTCTCGCTTAAAACCCACAGCCTTATAAGTTCAATGAACACGTTGACAAAATCGCCCCATGTCGGAAATAAAGAAGATTCGTATTTCATTCCGTGTTTCATAAACACGAGAATCTGTTAGTCCCTTAACAATATGACAAGAATTACAGAAGGGGGGTTGAATGGAATTCTTAAAACTTTTTCTTGAAATAAAAATGTTCTAACTCGAATATATCTATAAGTGTGAATTAATTAGCACAATGCGGAATAGTCACTTAAATGAATCAAAACACAAGTAATTATAAATAAGAGTCTTTAAAAACTTTCTGGTGGATTTGAATGATTCCACCAGAGATATATATTATATATCGAGAGAACTCTGTGTGCAAAATACTCACAACTGCTTACAAATATTGAACAACTAAGAATGCAGAGAAACACTAAGAATTCAGCTTACAAATGTTTCTCTCCTTCTATCTCAGATCAATTCACTTCTAGTTGCTACTTCTTGGTTTATATATATATCACCAAGATTATAAAGTAATGAGACAGGATAATAAAACAAAAACTATCTAGTCTATTACAATGCTACTTCATTACTTTATTCCAGCATCATTGAATATCTTCATAATAGTATGGAAATGGCAATGCTTCTTTGTTCTCGAAAACCTAGTTGAATAGGATACCACATTCCATTTGCATCCACTCGACGCATGTGACTGTGTTATCACTATCAACAGATATTTGAATTCTTTATCCGTCGGGTTCATGATCATCCGTCGAGATTATGATCATCCGTCGGGTTGTTGATCATCCGTCGAATTCATTGTTTGTTCATCCGTCGGGTAGCAATCAGGCACTTGACTTCATTTCATTTATACAGAATTATAAGACATCATCTATGTACAATTAATCAACCTATTCTGCATATCTAACTGAGGTCAACATGACTCAAATACTACTACAGATTCTAAACATTGTATATGCAGAAATGTGCTACAGACTTATTGTTACATAAACTACTCACTCGATGGATAATAAGTCATCATCCGTCGGGACTAAATTGAGTCATCCGTCGGGACTATAAATCTTATCCTTCGAGTGCTATATAATTTCACTAAGTAAATTCTACCAAGGTGTTTTGTTCATGTAATCATCAAGTACACAACATATACACAATAATCTCCCCCAATTTATGTCTACTTGAATTGTAGCCATAAATTAAGAGACACTTGATGATAACAAAACACCTTAAAAATACAAATTTTAAAAGACAGTAGATAATACTGAAAAGTGCTTCAATTTACAAAATATACAAAGTTTTGCTCATAGTCATTTTCAAGATGCTCCTCAAGCCCGAGCAGATTTATCTAGTTCCTTGAAGGTCTGGATCTCTTTCTAAGCTTTCTGTTGTTTTCCTCAATCTGATTTTGGAGCTTCCTGTGGAATTCCAGTTCATCAGATTCTGAGAGATTTAACTTTCCTTGCATTTCCAAAAGAGTCTCATTGCCGGAGATGCTCAATTGGTCTTCTAATCTGAAAAATCTTCTCACTCCTTTGTCATCCATGAACTCCATCAGCCAGTAGGGCCTTAGATGCACTCTTCTCCCTGTGTAGGGGATAATTAGAGTCTTTGGGAGTGCATCTTTAGCTCTAACACTCCTTAGTTCTTCAATCTTCTTCAGTACCAATCTTCTTGCAGTAATATTGAACCCAAAGTTCTTCTTGAAGGATGAATAAACTTTAATCAGTACAACTTGGCTTTCTTGAAGGATCATATGAAGTGGCTATTGAATCTCCTTTCCTCCTTTATACTTGAACACTAACCTTTCAGGTAGGTTTCTGTATGCATCAATTCCTCTCACTTCATCTAGTTCATCTAGATAGAGGTTTAGATCAGAAAATTCTTTGATGTCACACAAGTACATGTAATCTCCCTTGTTGGCTTTAGATTGAGCTTTGACTAGAGATTTGGATTTGAGAGGTGACAACTTCACTTTCTTGACTGCTCTTGACTTTGTTCTCTTTGGCTTGTTATGGATTGGCAAATAGAAGTCAGGAATTGGTATGTTCTCCTATTCTACTGGTTCATCCTTAGGCACTATAGGTTCACCACGGATGTTCCTGTAAGGATCCACCACTTTGATATCTTCAAATACCACAGAGGGTTTTGATGTTTGAGTTGTAGTTGGAGTGGATTCCTTGGGAAACTGATTCTCCAATTCCTTATCAACCATGTCCAGTTTCCTTTTAGTTCTTTTAGCCAATTCCTTGATTCTTGGAGATTTCTTCTGTTGTTCAACTTGCTTCTTTGATTCAATAACTTCAGATGGCTGAGAAGGAATTTGTTGTGATGAATTTACAGCATGTAGCTTGGCCAAGATAGCAATTTTCTCTTTCTTTTGTTTAGTCTTTTTAGCATCCAGAGCAGCTTGCTTCTTTTCCTACTTCAATCTATCCTTTTCTTCTCTCTTTGCTTGAGCAAATTGAGGATGTCCAGCTACCACACAAATTTATTTGCCATTCCTGAAAATTTTAGCAATTCTTCTTTTTGAAGCTGAATCAGCTGGATCTTTGTAGAAAGCAATTGATCTTGACAGAAGCTTCTTTTCATCAGGCTTAGGTATCTCATACATAGTATCCAAAGGGTTCTTCAATGATGATTTTGAGTAGTTTACCCTTGGTTTCAGAATTGTTTCTTCCTTTAGAGATTTGATGCAGGATGGATGTCCTATTTCCAGATAGTTCATGCTCATCTCATTCACACTAATTTGCTTGACTTGAAAGTGATGGATGGCTGACTTAACTGGCTCCTTGACAAGTTCAAACTTCTTCTGTATTTCCACATCAATCTTCTCCCAATTGACTAAACTCAACTTCTCCTTATCAGCTGCTCTTATGTTGGCTGCTGCTGCATTGATCAGATCAATACTGTCTGTAACTTGTGGCTTTGAGATAGTAATTGAAGGCACAATTACTTTACTGATTTGAATCTGAAGCCTCTCCCCCTCACTTCGTCCTTTCTCCCCCTTTTTATTATTATCAAGTTGAGTAGAGGAGGAGGTTTGAGCAGCCACCAATTTTTGAAGTAGATCTGTCTGTTGAGCTTGATGAAGATGAATGGCTATTAAAGATGCTTCCATGGCTGACATTCTTATGTCCAAGGCATCTATCTTGGTTGCAAGATCAGAATTTTTTCTTAATTGCCTCTTGATGTCAAGCATTGTAGCTTCTGGAAGTTTAGAATCTATCTTGTCTAAAATGGCCTTCTTCATCTCCTCAATATCACCCTTCATGGTGTTTATATCCCTAGCATGCTGGAAGCCCTGGATTTGTTGAAGTTGAAGGGAGGCTAGATGTGCCTGAAGGAGCTTCTTGGTGGTGGCATTAGTAGTGGTTTGAAGAGCAGTATTTTTCTGATTGATTAGTTGGATTAGGGTTGACTTAAAGTAGTGCTCATCACAGTGCTTTGAGAATGCCCATGATGGCATACCTGATCTTGAACTTGAACCTACTTCTCCCCAATGTCCATGGCCTCATCTTCACTATCCCCACTCCCATCACCAAAGAAATCAGATGAACCACCAGTCTCATAGTCCATATCACCAGCTGTAGAAGGCAAAGTTGTGATGGCATCCTTGGCTCTTAGCATAGACTGAGTGGTATGCACCAGATTGAGCATCCTTTCTACATTGGCATTGCCCTGTTCAGCTAAAAGTTGATAAGTAGGAACAGGGTGAGTAAATGCCTCAGCATCAAGAGAAGTGGAATCTATAACAGCTTTAGGATGCTGAGATAGTCCTTCCCTTTCTGCATCCTGGACATTCATTGACTCACTAGCAATGACATCCATCCTTATAGCTCCAGTACCTGCATTTCTCTCGTGGCTCCCCACCCTCACCTTCACCTACTAAGGTGGGACACTTCTCACTCTATTTTTCTAATCCTGAAGAAATGGATTGCTAGTTTCACTCATTTCCTCTCCTTTTTCCTGGGAGCAACCCAGACTCTCACTCAAAACACTCTTCTCTCTCAATCCTAAGAGTGACTGTACAACCACTAAATCTTCTGCACTTGAAAAAAATGAAGTTTGAAGCTGTGCAGTGATACTCGACGGATGAGTGATATCTATCGAGTGAGTGGTTTTGCTATCCGACGGATAACCACTGTTAAGCTTATCCGTCGGGATACAATCACTACTCGACGGATGAGCAATATCCATCGAGAGAGTAGAAATGAATGAACTGGGAAAAGAAACTATTATTGACTCTATGCTGATTGAAGATATTTTGGGCACAGATGATACAACAGTTCCTGAAAGAATTGGCAAGTGAGCCAACAAATCATCTAAAAGATGATGCTCACTTGCACTAGATTTTGGCTTCCCCAACAGAGTTAAAGAAGGGGAATCAGGGATTGATGTGTTTATCATATCCACATCCAGAGAATTTGTTGGTGAGTTTGGTGTTTGAGGTGCTTCTATAACTAGAGATTTTGGCTGTGATTCCACATTTATTGGAGCCACATCAAACTGAATTTGTGAAGGTGCAGTGACTGTGTCTTTTGTACCAGTTTGCACAGTGTGTGTACCCTGTGCATCCCCAAAGGTTTTAGACTTCTTCTTTATGGGATATGTTTGGGGTGAGCTTGTGTCCCTAACCCTCTTGGCATGTGCTCTTGGTTGAGAGCTTTGTTCAATAACTACAACCTTTTGGGAGGATGCAGCTAGAAATGAGTTTTTATCATTTTTAAGCACTGCAGTTTGTTGGGAAACTACAGTATGGCTAGGATGGGATCCACTCAACTCTCCATCCTTATCCTTAGGGTTTCTTTTATGTTCTCCCCTTCCCTCACCTATCTCGCCCTCCTTCACACTCCCCTATTTGGTTTTAGTGGATTTTAAAACTGGCATCTTTTGAGAGATACCAGAGGGGGCTTTCTTTGATTTGGGTTTGAAATTTTTTGCAGTTTTAGTAGCTTGGGTAGACAATTGTTGGGTCATTGACAGTTGGCATAGCCACACTAGAACTCAAAGAAATTATTGAGGTTGGAATAGGGGTAGGGATAGATGAACTTACCTCACTTACCTGAGGTGTTTGCATTGCAGGAAAATAGAACAATGCCACATCCTTGTGATGATTGGCCCTGTTTAAATCTGCAATGAGCCTTCTCTCTTGAACCCAACAATCTAGTTTGTTGTTAGGGTTCTCAAGCACAATCTCTTCACAGAGTTGGTTAGCTAACATCATAAAGAATCTAGCATAATACACATGTTTACCTCTTTTATTTAACTCTCCTAATTTAAAGCCTAACTCAAACAAGATAAGATCACTGAAATTGTAGAATTTATCTGTAACTAGCATGTAGAGCATGTTAAGCATAGATATATTGACTGAATCAAAATTACTGATTTTTCCTGAACAGACCTTTGTCACAACATCACACATAAAACTCTATTCTTTCCTAAGACCCATTCTCCTAATATCACTTAACTTAGAAGTAGAAATAGCATAGTTCATGGAATTAAGCATATTGATTATATCAGTGTCAGTGTGTGGTGAGGTCACAGTGTTATCAAGAATCTTGAAACATGCTTTTATAATATCACTATTGATACAGAATTCTTTACCTTTAATGGTGAGTGTGATGGTTTTATCTGTAGAACTATAGGTAGCAGTTGTCCACATCTCTTCAACAACTTCACAAAAGATTGTGAGTGATTCCAGCATGGCATAGCTGAGCTTGCAATTCTTCACAAAGTCCATCATCTTGTGATAGTCACCAGATTGCTGAATACCCGTGTTAACCAGTGCAGTGAAATTGTTCTTCTCATAAATGAACCCAGTTTGAGACATAATCTTTACAACAGGTGCCATTGTTAGAGAATAAGAGCTTGAAGAGAAAGAGAGTAAGTGCTTTGAGAGAGAATGAAATTAGAGCAGTTGAATTGAGAATGATAAAAGAAAAGTGATTGAAATGAAATAAGCTTTTATACTATCTCAAAAATAACTGTTAAAAATAATAAAGTAACCAATAAAAATTGCCTAAAATAGCCGTTTAAAAATAAACTGTAAAAATTCCACCCATTATCCGTCGTGTTATGCTTACAAACTGTAAGTATACTCGATGGATAATGTACAGGGAATTAACGCCTGAGATTAAGACAATTCGACGGATGAGGATAAACGGTTATCCGTCGAGTCATAAAATTTTCCAGAAAGATAATTGATTTTTATTAGCAAATAGTATACCGACGGATGATCAAATTCGATGGATAAAGATCATCCGTCGAGATGTAAATTTTGACTTAGCCAAAATTTCATCCCAAACTGAAAAATCAATTAAATTTCTGGCTGCATTTCAACTTGTAAATTAACTCATATAGATTTAAGAATAATTAAGCATACCTAACTCACTTACCAACCTTGAAAAGGTGGATTCATCCAGTGGCTTGGTAAAGATATCTGTAAGCTGCTTCTCACTTGGAACAAAATGTAGTTCTATAGTACCATTCATGACATGTTCCCTTATGAAGTGGTACTTGATATCTATGTGCTTTGTTCTTGAGTGTTGTACAGAATTTTCAGTGATGGCAATTGCACTTGTGTTATCACAGAAAATAGGAATCCTCTCAACTTGCAAACCATAGTCTAGCAATTGATTTTTCATCCATAATATTTGTGCACAGCAACTACCAGCACCAATATATTCGGCTTCAACTGTGGAAGTAGAAACTGAATTTTGTTTTTTACTGAACCAGGACATAAGCTTGTTTTCTAGAAATTGACAGGTTCCTGTTGTACGTTTTCTATCAATTCTACAACCTGCATAATCTGCATCTGAATAACCAGTTAGATCAAAACCAAAATCTCTAGGGTACCAAATGCCAAGTTTTGGTGTTCCCTTGAGATATCTGAAAATTCTCTTAATAGCTATTAGGTGAGATTCTCTAGGATCAGCCTGAAATCTAGCACACAAACATGTAGCAAACATTATATCTGGTCTACTAGATGTTAAGTACAGAAGTGAGCCAACCATGCCTCTATAACTTGAAATATCCACAGACTTTTCAGTAGTGTTTAATTCAAGCTTAGTTGTAGTGGGCATGGAAGTTTTTACAGATGTGCAATCCACTAGATCAAACTTCTTTAAAAGATCAAAAATGTATTTAGTTTGACTAATGAAAATTCCATCACTAACTTGCTTAACTTGTAAACCAAGAAAGTAAGTCAGTTCTCCCATCATACTCATTTCATACTTACTTTGCATCAATTTGGCAAACTTTTTGCAAAGTTTCTCATCTGTAGAGCCAAAAATAATATCATCTACATAAATTTGAACAAGTATACTAGAGCCATTAAAATTTCTAAAGAATAAAGTTTTATCTACAATACCTCTTGTGAAATGGTTTTCCAAAAGGAACTTTGATAAAGTGTCATACCAGGCTCTAGGTGCTTGCTTTAGTCCATAAAGTGCTTTCAAAAGATAATAGACATGTTCTGGAAAATTTGGGTCTTCAAAACCAGGAGGTTGACTGATATAGACTTCCTCCTCCAAATCTCCATTCAGAAAGGCACTTTTGACATCCATTTGATAGACCTTGAACTTGGCATGAGCTGCATAGGCTAAGAAGATTCTGATGGCTTCAAGTCTTGCAACAGGAGCAAATGTTTCATCAAAATCTATTCCTTCTTGTTGACAATAGCCCTTAGCAACCAATCTAGCTTTGTTCTTGACTACTATGCCATTTTCATCCATCTTGTTTCTGAATACCCATTTGGTGTCTATTGGATTCTTTCCTTTAGGCTTGGGCACTAACTTCCATACATTATTCTTTTCAAATTGGTTTAGCTCCTCCTGCATAGCTAAAATCCAATCAGGATCCAACAAAGCTACTTCTACCTTCTTTGGTTCTTCCTTGGAAAGAAAGCTACTGTATAGACATTCTTCTTGAGTTGCTCTCCTCGTTTGAACTCTAGAAGAAACATCACCAATAATTAGCTCAAAGGGATGATCTTTTGTCCATTTTCTTTGTTGAGGTAGATTAGCTCTAGATGAAGAGGCCTCACTGTTGTCTTGATGTGTGATTGAGTTTTGATTGTTAGAAACTCCCCCTGAGTTTGTGGATCTTTGATTTGAGAAAGGGGAACTTTCTATAGGTGATCTATCTTGATTTCCATCTTCTCTTGATAACCCGACGGATGGTGAGTTTTGAGTACCGACAGATGAGTCTGGTTGTCTCCCGACGGATAAAGCAGATTGCCTCCCGACGGATGAAGCATTATGCAACTCGACAGATGTTGCATTTTGTGCTTCATTTGTCGTAGATTTTTCTGCATTATCCTTAGATACTGTTTGTTGATCACTTTCATCATCACTGTCATCACTAACCATCTCCACATTGTCGAATTTTAGGCTCTCATGGTAATCTCCATCTTATAGTCCTTCAATCTTTTTATCATCAAACACAACATGTATTAATTCCACAACAATGTTAGTTCTTAGATTGTAGACTCTATATGCCTTACAAACAACATATCCAACAAAAATTCCTTCATCTGCTTTAGCATCAAACTTCCTATTTTGATTAGTTTGATTTCTCAGAATATAGCATTTGCAGCCAAAGACATGAAGAAAGTTTAGAGTTGGCTTCTTGTTCTTGAACAATTGATACGGAGTCATGTATCTTACTTGATTAACCAGAGAAATATTCTGAGTGTAGCATGCAGTATTAACAGCTTCAGCCCAGAAATATGTTGGCAGTTTAGATTCTTCAAGCATTGTCCTTGCAGCTTCAATAAGTGGTTTGTTCTTCCTTTCCACTACTCTATTCTGTTATGGAGTTCTTGCTGCTGAAAACTCATGCAGAATCCCAGTTTCCTCACAAAATGCTTTCATGACAGAATTCTTGAACTCAGTTCCATTGTCACTCCTGATTCTTCTAACCTTGAAATCAGGATAATTATTGACTTGCCTTATGTGATTGATGATTATTTCACTAGCCTCATCTTTAGACTTTAGGAAATATATCCAAGAGAACTTTGAGAAATCATCTACAATTACTAGGCAAAATCTTTTTCTTGAGATAGACAACACATTGACTGGTCCAAACAAATCCGTGTGTAGCAGTTGCAAAAGTTCTTCAATTGTTGAATCAAGTTTCTTCCTGAATGATGCTTTAATCTGCTTCCTTTTTTGGCAGGCATCACACAGTCCATCCTTGGAAAACTTCACTAGAGGAATGCCTCTAACCAGTTCTTTCTTTACTAGCTCATTCATGGTCTTGAAGTTTAAATGGGATAGCTTCTTGTGACATAGCCAACTTTCATCCTGACTTGCTTTACTGAGAAGACAAGTAACAGATTCTGCATTAGATGAGTTGAAATCAGCTAGGTACACATTTCCTTTTCTTACTCCAGTGAGAACCACTTTGTTGCTTCTTTTATTAGTCACAACACATGCTTCTGAGTTGAAGGTTACTGAATTGCCTTTATCACAAAGCTGGATGATACTCAACAGATTATGTTTGAGACCATCCACTAAGGCAACCTCCTCAATGATGACATTGTCCTTTGAAATCAAGCCATATCCCACAGTATAACCCTTGTTGTCATCTCCAAAAGTAATACTTGGACCAGCTCTCTCCTTAAACTCTGTGAGCAGGGTAGAATCACCAGTCATGTGTCTTGAACAACCACTATCCAAGTACCAAAGATTCTTTCTGTTTCCCTGCACACATCAAAATCAAATCAAGTTGATTTTGGTACCCAAGTTTCCTTAGGTCCTGCCTTGTTAGCTTTCTTTTTCTGTTTCTTAGGCTTTATCTCATTTGACTTAGGGATATCAAATTCATCCTTGGTCATTTGAGTTGGGCCTTTGAAATCATTCATTGCAACAGAATTATCATGCATATTATAATCAACAGGGAATCGCATGCTATTAGTAAACATGTTATTCCAGTAAGGCATGCTAAATGGCATTTATGGCATACTAAATGAAACATAATAAGGATTAGGTGCAAATGGCATGTTAGCAAACTGTGCATTCATATTCTGTGTATACATAGCATTCATAGGCATGGGAGGCATGGCATTCATGTTAGGAAAGTGAGGTGGCACAGACATAGAAGTAGGCATGGCAGATTTGCAATTAACAGACAAATGATTTACACTACCACACTTGACACAGATTTTTCTAGGAGCATATTTATCAGGTGTGTAGTTATTATGTTTGTTAATCCCTACTTTACCATTTCTATTATTTTTCTTTTTAGCCTCTATTTTTACCTCAATCTTTTCAAGTCTGTCACTTAATTGTTTGACAGTCATGTGACCAACATTGGCCTTTTTCCCTTTCTTAACTTGACTCAATTCTCCTGAAACAAAGTTCTTAGAAACAGACCCATACTTCTCATTCAGCTTAACAAGTTTGGCTTTACTGATAGGCTTTCTCACAGCCGACGGATGAGGATTTTCATCATTCGACGGATAACCCTTTTTGTTATCCGATGGATGATCGTTATCATCCGTCGAGTCTACATCTGTTAGCACTCCATCTACCAAATTTGGTTCTAGTTTCTCTTTCTTCTTTTTCCAGGATGCATCACAAAAAGGCTTAATTCCTTGAACTTTGGTGATTTGAGCATGGACATTCCTGGATGTTTTCCATGCCTTAATCACCTCTTGTTCACGCTCGAGCCGCTTCTTTAAAATTTCTTCTTTCTTCAAGGACTCGGTTATTTCCTCCTTGGCAATCTTACACTCAATTCTTAACTTTTCAAAATCAATGAACTGACACTCAAGCATATTATTTCTCTCACTCAAAAACAAATTGTTATCTTTGATTTTACCATTTTCTTTAGTAAGAGACTTAAGTGTAACACGCAAATGATATAACTCTGTAGACATGTCATTTATGGCATCACTACACTGAGCTTTAGATAAATGTGCAAGGTTTCTAGTAATTACCTGATTACTTGAAGAACTTGTTTCTATCTCATCAGACTTGGCCATTAGGGCTAGATTAACATAGCTGACATCTTCATCTTCATCCAGACCATCTGCTGCCCAGTCATTTTCTTGTGTTATGAAAGCCCTTTTCTTTTGTTTGTGGAGCTCAAAGTATTTTTGCTTATAATCCACATGCTCAAACTTTTTCTTACTGGAATCTGACTTCCTACACTCATTGGCAAAGTGTCCTGCCAAGCCACATTTGAAACATTTGAATTTTGATTTATCCACCATGTTTATATTTGGCTTGGCTGCTCCAAAGTTCTTCTTGAGCTTGAGCTTGGCAAATCTCCTGGAAAGAAATGCTAGGTGTTCATCAATGTCATCCATGTCATCTTGGCTCAAAGAATCTTCATTTTCAGCTGCAAGCCCCTTGCACTTGCTTTCATAGACCCTTGAAGTTGACTCAACAGCTTCCATCTTTACTTCCTTCTCTTTTTCCAACTCAGCAACTAGTGCAATGGATCCTCCTTTCTTCTTTTCTCTCTCCATCCTCTCATCTTGCTCTGTTTCAAGCTCATAAGTTTTCAGGATGCCATACAGTCTCTCCAAAGTAAACTCCTTATAATCTTGTGAGTTTCTTAATGAGACTATCATTGGTTTTCATTCCTTTGGAAGAGATCTAAGGAATTTCAAATTGGAGTCTTTTGTCTGATAAACCCTTCTATGCAACCTTAGAGCATTTAGTATTTTTTGAAACCTACTAAAAATGTCAGTGAGAGACTCACTTTCTTCATTATGAAAATGCTCATATTGCTGAATCAGGAGCTGCATCTTGTTTTCTCTAACTTGCTCAGTGCCATCACAGATGATCTGTATTGTATCCCAAACATCCTTGGCAATTTTGTAGTTGATAATGTTATCAAACATATCTCCATCAACTCCATTAAACAGGATATTCATGGCCTTTTTATCCTTCCTGACTTGTTCAATGTCAGGATCAGACCATTCATGCCTTGGCTTGGGGACTGATGACTCGTTTCCTGTTGCAGCTCTCATTGGAACATGAGGGCCTCTTTCTATGCAGTCAACATAGGCCTCATCTTAAGAAAGCAAATGAAGATGCATCTTTATCTTCCAATGATGGTAATTATCTTTATCCAGAAAAGGGATCTTGACTCAAACATCCTTCTTGTTCATCTCGCTGTATTATTTTGATCTTTAAACTCTTTGTAAGTTAAGAGCTTGGTCTGATACCAATTGTTAGTCCCTTAACAATATGACAAGAATTACAGAATGGGGGTTGAATGGAATTCTTGAAACTTTTTCTTGAAATAAAAATGTTCTAACTCGAATATATCTATAAGTGTGAATTGATTAGCACAATACGGAATAGTCACTTAAATGAATCAAAACACAAGTAATTAAAAACAAGAGTCTTTAAAAACTTTCTAGTGGATTTGAATGATTCCACCAGAGATATATATTATATATCGAGAGAACTATGTGTGCAAAATGCTCACAGCTGCTTACAAATATTGAACAACTAAGGATGCAGAGAAATACTAAGAATTCTGCGTACAAATGTTTCTCTGCTTCAATCTCAGATCAATTCACTTCTAGTTGCTACTTCTTGGTTTATATATATATATATCACCAAGATTACAAAGTAATGAGATAGGATAATAAAACAAAAACTATCTAGTCTGTTACAATGATACTTCATTACTCTATTCCAGCATCTTTGAATATCTTCATAATAGCATGGAAATGGCAATGCTTCTTTGTTCTCAAAAACCCAGTTGAATAGGATACCACATTCCATTTGCATCCACTCGACGCATGTGACTGTTTTGTCACTGTAACCAGATATTTGAATTCTTTATTCGTCGGGTTCATGATCATCCGTAGAGACATTGATTATCCGTCGGGTTGTTGATCATCCGTCGAATTCATTGTTTGTTCATCTGTCGGGTAGCAATCAGGCACTTGACTTTATTTCATTTATACAGAATTACAAGACATCATCTATGTACAATTAATCAACCTATTCTGCATATCTAACTGAGGTCAACATGACTCAAATACAACTACAGATTCTAAACAATGTGTATGCAGAAATGTGCTACAGACTTATTGTTACATAAGCTACTCACTCGATGGATAATAAGTCATCATCCGTCGTGACTATATTGAGTCATCCGTCGGGACTATAAATCTTATTCGTCGAGTGCTACATAATTTCACTAAGTAAAATCTACCAAGGTGTTTTGTTCATGTAATCATCAAGTACACAACATATACACAACAGAATCTCATAATCGTTTGTAAATTTTAAAATCTTGAGTCATTACAGATTTTATCTTGTTTATCTAATACATACATTCATGCATGATTAATCTAATTAAAACATGCATCATTAGTTATTCTATACGTACATTCATACATCAATATGTAAAGTGCGGTACGTAAACATGCTTGGTTATGGCCTTTATCCTATGTGATCCTTTCAAGCTAATGAAAGGATCAAGGTCAATCTATGGTATAATATAAATATAATTATAATTAGAAGTCTTCATTCTTCTTGTCTCGATTGCTACTTCTCCTCTTGGATCATGCCTCCTTGAAGTAAATTTCATTAAAACAACCTATACTACTGTACTTACATAAGAAAACTCGAGTTACATTCGAGATAAATGAATTACAAAGAATAAACGACATGCAAGTCGTATTTAGAAACCAAAACCATAAATAAAAAACCATTAACTAAAGGGTCTTAAAGCCATAACCATACACCATGATATCACATGACACATAACAAAACACTTATAATCTTAACATGGTATCACATATCATAGTTTAGACTATATAATCAAACACAACATATTTTCTAAAATCATAAAATTAAAATTAGCTTTCTAAAAACTAAAAAATCGTTGTTTCGAGGCCTGTAACGACATCCATTGGCTTACAGACGCGAACCTGATTTTGTCAGTCTTGATCAGTAAACATACAACCAAATTAAAATATTTCCCAAGTAGCTCTGATGCCATTGTAGGGATTCATGACACAAACGCAGTGGAAAAATAAAAAATAAATATGAAAAATGAAACCCCAAACACAGGATCCATGCGAAACAAGACATTTGATTCAGAGATTAGATGTTTACCTTAATAAAGCTTTCCTTCTGATTGTGATGAATGTACAGATCTTGATGAACTAACACAACAGCCCTCCTTTCGAAGATCTGCTCTCCAAGGTATCCACACGAACACCCGATCGTCCAACGATCACCGGAGCCGGTACTAGCTGATTTGGTTGCCTCTTTTTTCTCTCTCTCTAGCCTCTCTAAGATTTAGAGCTGCTAGGGTTTTCTCAAAAATGTGATGTGTCAACTAAACCCTAAAAATATACATCTTAATGTATGTATAAGGAGAGAGGATTAGGGTCTAACCCTAATCTTAATGGGCTTCTAAAAAGACCCATTCGGATTTTGGGTTTATATTATTATTAAATTCGAATTCTAATATATATACAATTAATCAAGTCTCACTTAATTAATTATATAATTAAATTCAAATTAACAATATAATATTTAAATTCTTAATTTAAATAACACTCCGTTTTAAACGTTCTTTGTGTGTGACCCTTTAGGTTATTATTACGTTGGAAATAATTTTATTTTTTAATAATAAAATTATAAACAATGAGTGGCATCTAGTAATACATCATTGCTCCCCAAGTAATAACAATAATTGGTGATTCAATTAAACCTTTCGTGAATAATGTACAATGTAATATAATCCCTTTAGCCTTATATTATAGATCTAACTCGAGGCATGCATTGTGTCATCCTCTAAAAGCGTTTAATCCTTCTTTCATTGATCAATGAGTAAACTATTAAACAAATCACTATTTGAGCATGACCATGCATTTTATAGTCTTACTCAATTAAGAGACCAATAATATCACTCCTTTAATAAAGGATGGATCAATCCCATCTAAATCATTCATATTTCTCATACGATTCATAATATACCCAATGTCTACTTTTATTATTACCCGGTCAAGGATAAATTTCAATAGTATCAAAGTATATTAATTCTCTTATAGAAATATAATGATTTTAGGTCAAAGGACCAATACATCATTATCATTGTGAGATTAACTTATGACACTTTAAACATGTAGTATCTCACAACAGGTCAATTAAGCACCATGTATTTAATACCTGTGCTTGTGTTTTGACTTTCGTATCACCATAGCTATGATCAATGAGATGTGATTATCAGTCGACAAACACACTAGTCTCAACGTATTTATTATCGTCCCTTAACAATAATACTTGACTATGAACCTTTAGGAATATCAATATTATTCTCATAATCTCATTTCTAAGTCACGTACTTAGAGATACAGATTTACACATCATATTCTAAGGACATTTATTAATCTAACATTTTATCATAGAAAATAAAGATATAATAAATTACTAAAGAATAATCCTTAGAATTATAATTAATAATCCAAATGTTTCATAATATAAACATAATAGTGTT
This sequence comes from Apium graveolens, assembly GCF_009905375.1. NCBI lineage: Eukaryota > Viridiplantae > Streptophyta > Magnoliopsida > Apiales > Apiaceae > Apium > Apium graveolens. The sequence goes on from NC_133648.1 coordinate 190,752,393, forward strand.
TTCTCTAGGACACAAACACTAACACTCAATACACCGAATCAACTTTCTATACTGCGCATCACCAATATCAAACCTATCAACTGTCTTTGGTGCACGAGAGGGACCCTTTGTAAGCACGGGAGGAACCGGCCGTTCACCATTTAGATTATCATAAATATATTCCAAGCCCTTGTCAGGGGGTGCACCTAAAATAGCATAACTCAAATGACCTGGCAGCGGTTTGAGCCCAAGTGTAAGAGCTTCTTCAATAGACGGCTTGTTAGGTCACACACACTGTAGAAGGGGGTTGAATACAGTGTTTGTCACAATCAAATCAAATTAAAGAACACAAATAACATAAAACAAGCTTTATTAAACTCTGTTACAATATAGAACTTTCCTCTCTCGGTGATGAACAAATTATCACGAGAGCTGCTAGGGTTACAATAAATAATAACTTCGATTATGATAACATATATAGTGTAAACCCTATGTATATGTTTATATACTACACAGTTACAAGATAATCACTAATTGATATAGAATATAATTCTGCTTCCTAAAATATATCAACTAGTTATCTTTTCTTCCAAGTATTCTATTCTTCATAGAATTCTTCTCCATGTATATCTCTTCTTGCGTTTATCTTGATCTTCTTTCCTTTCAATCAGCCGCCTTCCTTATCTGAAAGTCTCCTTAAGTCCTGATATTATCTCCTAATAAATATCTCTTGATAACTTAAGTTCTGACTTCAGTATAAGTGCTGATTTCCAGTTAAGTACTGATTTGTCCTGTTTAAGTAAGATCTGAAAACTAAACACAAATCATATTAGACATGACATTATCAAATATATCTAACAATCTCCCCCAACTTGTAAATTAGCATAATATACAAGTTTAACTGATATTTGATGATGTCAAAAATATTAAGTACAAATGCATGAGAATTTGACTAGATAACTACAACTTACAGTCCTTGTAGCTTTACCATCTTTAACTTCTGATAACAGCTTCAGTCTGTATATACATCAGAATTTGAGCAGTTGTAGATCTTGACTTGGCTTCAATTAATGATCTCTTTGATGTCAGGAGTTGTTCTGAGATAGTTCTTTAATAAACATCTCTCAGCATATTTAAGTTCATCAATCATCCTCCTTTTAGCATTCTTTAATTCAACTGTATCTTCACCAATTTGAAAGATAGCAGCCCTGAGATCATTTATTCTAGCTTTTCTTATGTCCTGATCTAGTCTGATCAAATATGCCTTGTCAGACTCAAGATTGAATTCCACAGCTTTATAACCCAGAAAGGTAGTTATAATCTTAGCAGAGTTAGGCTTCATCTCGACAATATCACCCTTGTGATCTCTGTACTTGGGACAGTATGTGTTGTCAGACTTCACAGAATAAAGCTTCTTCTGTGTCTGAATTTGAGTCTTTAAATATTTTACAGCACCATCTGTTAATCTGTTCTTCACTTGAAATAAGAATAGAACATGTTCTAGTTCCTCATAATATTTCAGTGGTACAACATTCTGTCTAATATGGTATACCCTTCCATCTGTCATAAAATATAACAAGATGTGTTCTATTAAGAAGGTATGGTAAACCATCTGTACAGATTCAAGCTGATTCAATCTTTCAGGAGTTGCTCCAACACCTGGTTCACTTAAAGAAGTTGGATTATTGGTTGTGTTATGTATTCTTCTTTCATCAGCACTACCCAATCCAGATTTATCTCTTGCTTCTTTTCCTGTAACCACTCTTGCTTCAAAACCACTTGTTACAGTCTTCAAAGGTTGAGTCTGTTTAGCTTTAGTGAATCCTGGTAGGAGTAACTTTGAAGGTTTAACATTAGCAATGTCAGAGGTTTCCTTTAACTTATCTTCTGATACCAAGCCAACTTGAGCTATGTCAGAGGTTGCTTGCTTCAGTGTCATATCAGAAGTTACTATATCTTGACTCTGAACAACTTGAGCCATGTCAGAGGTTGTTTGAAAAATCTTCCTTGAAATCAGAGTAAGATTAGCATCTTCATCAGATATTTCTTCATCCATAGCAGGCACATAAACCTTTACAGGTTCACCAACTTTTTCTTTGCCCTTGGACCTTGGATCTATCTCCATTTGTGATTTGGCCTTAATTGCCTCAGGATTTATCCTTTCTTTTATCACAATGCCTTTAGCCTTAGGAATTTTCTTTTCATCAACAGAAGCTTCAGATTTGGAGTTGACTTTTTCTAACTTAAGTCTAGCTTCTTCTTCCTTTAGACTCTCAAAGTCCATTCCTGGATTTTCTTTCAAAAATAACTGTCTTGAAATTTCCTCATCAAGTTCCAGATGTTCATCAGATCTTATCATTTTACCAGTATCAGAAGTTATTCTTCTTCCAGTATTAGAACTTGTTCTTTGACTTATAGTTCCAGTTCTACTTGATGAAAGACCTTTACCTTGACCATGACCTCCACCCATTCTAGAGTTTCTGTGGTCATCTTTTTCATCAACCTTTCCCTTCAGTGTCTTAACAGGTTTGCATTTGGACTTAATTACTTTCTGCCCCTTTTTGGCATCAGCAGGTAAAAGAAGAGAGAGAAGCAATTACACTAAGGATTGGATCTCATTGAGTTGAGATTGCTGAGAAGCTTGATTCTTAAGAATATCAGCAATCTGAGCCTGTTGCTTCTCTGGAGTTTTCTCAATGTACTCAATTCTGTCAAAGGTAGGTTTAAAAAACCTTTTCTTGTCCAGCTTGGCAACCATATCTTGCTGATTTAAGGATTCTTGAATCTTGTCTACCTTGGCTTGAGTTATAGATTGTTGACTTTGAAGGTGTCTTGTACTGAGTGCAGTAACCCTGAGCTGTATCTTGAAATCATCATTGACTAGCATCTCATCAGCCTTTGCCAAGTGCTCAGCAAGTATGTTTGAAGTAGGAATGAAATTAACTTTGTTCCATTCTTTGGTCCACTCCCTTCCTCTAGGAGTTTCACTCCAAGGTACTGGTGCATCTCCTCTAACAAACTTTTTAACAAGATCAGCTTTTGAAGGAGCTTGTGGAAGTGCATTCCCAGATGGACCAGCTGCATTAGCACCTACAGTGGCAGCAGCTTCACCAGTAACTTCATCATTAGTAGCATCAGAACTTGTAGAATCAGCATCATCAGCTTCTTCTGATAAAAGAATAGTATGAGTGGATATTGAGGCTTCAACATCATCCTCTAAGTACTGATCTCCAAATAAGTTCTGATCAACAGCCAAATCTTGATATCCAACTAAAACCTGATTTTCATCATCCAGATTTAGAATAGGTGTAGTAGGAATATCTTCATTAAAATCAGCATCCAGAATTGGGGTTGTTGGTGGAGTGATTTGAGCTGGTGGAGCTTCCAAGTACAGAACCTCAGGCACAATCAGGTTATGAATATCAATCTCAGCACTTGTGCCTGGGTCTTCAGTATGTACTGGTTCATTTGCAGGAGACACGGGAGGAGTAGGCAGTCTTTCTTGAGTAGTTTCTGGTTATGCTAAAGGAAGTAATTCAACAACAATTTGATTCTGTTGGGATCAGAGATTCCTGACCCCCTTCCTTAGCTCCTTCTTCCAGAGTTTCTTCAGAATGTGATTATACACTGACAGCCCTCCCGGCTCTTTGCTTTTTATGTCTCTTTGCAGAACTAGAGACTTTGGGAGCTTCATCAGAATTTAGATTTCTAAGCCTTTTTAGGGGCCTAGAACTCCCAATTTCAACATCCTTCTGAGAAGAGACCTTCTCAGCTTCTACAACAACATGTTCTGATATTAGAACCTGTTCCTCATTGTCTGACTCATCCCTCAGAACAATCCTCCTTCTCTTCTGTTGTGTCTGAGGTACAGTCTTTGTCCTCTTAGGTTTGGAAGATGAAGGCCTTACAGGATGTGCTGATGGTGAAGGTTGAGATGTCTGTGATGGTTTAAAATATGTCCTGATGGAGGGTTGAGTAGGTTGAGGTTGGGATGTTTGAGGTGTAGGTGTGGTATGTTCTGATGGTTAGTGAGGTGGCTGGGATGTGCTGGTGGGTTGAACATCAGGGTAAACAGATGTGTAGGTTTGAGGATCAGCATTTACAAGAATCTGTTTTATAGACTGAGGTATCTGTAAGGGTCTAACCATTTTCTTCTAAATGTCAGCATTTAACAAATCATTAAAAGCCTTTTTTGCAAGCTTAAAAGGTGGAATTGAATCAGTGGTAGGTTGGGGTTCATCAGCACAACAAAAATTATATATAAGCTGACAGAATCTAGAAAAGTATACGACATTCCTATCCTATGTCATCCTATCCCCTATAAATCCTAGCACAACACTTGCAAAATCAAAGTGAGTTTGATGAATAAGAGCATACCCGATTTGCTGACTCATAATTGGAATGGCATCAAAGTTGGAGCACTTATTGGCAAATGCCTTAGTGATACAATCGAAGAAAAAGCTCCATTCCTTCCTGATATTTTCCCTTTTCAACTGTCCAAGCTTGCCCAAACTTTTCTCATAGCCCAAATTGGCCATGAGCTACTCTAGAACAAGGTCCTCCACTGTTGAAAAGGTATAGCCTTCTGGTAATTGGAGAGCTTTGCGAACTGCTCCAGGAGTAACTACATGCTCAACATGATTGACTTCAAATACGTTGCTTGGAGTACCAGTAGCACCACCATCATAAAAAATCCCAGTCCGCCAAAACGTCAGAACTTGTTGGCTTGAAATAGTTTGAGGTTGGGTCAAAGCATACCCAATCTCACTATTTGCTAAAAAATCTTGCATAAAGTGCAAATCTGATGGAGCTTCAGCCTTGTTCAAGATTGCAGCATAGTTGTTTGGTACAAACTTGGCTCAATCAATAATTAAATCCTTGGGTGCCATGAGAAATAAGTGAGAAATAAAATTGCCTGTAAGGTGTTTGATAAAATGTCTGTAAAGAAACCGTCAGTAAAAAATGAGAGAGAATAAGAAAATAGAGAGAGTAGAATAAAACTGAAAATAAAAGATTTAAAGTCTTTTATCTCTTTTACTTAGACACCCCCACGTGACGGCAGTTAAAAAGTAGTGAAACAGACCTTTAACCCTGTCAAACATGCAGCAGTTAAGGCAAAAATTAATGGGCACGGTAAATAAGCAATTATTACTTAGCACATGCAGTTTTTCAAGGAGAAAAACCGTCCCACTAACCAAGTAATCCCATTAAATAAATGATTATTACTGCTTTATCTCTCATAAACCAATATTCAAAAAATATGACCGTTGAGGTAATGACCAAAAATAAACCAAGTAAATAAATACTACCACGTCAGCATCAGAACTTGATTATTATCAGAATTTAAAAGGTCATCAGAACTTGATTATTATCAGAATTTAACAGGTCATCGGAATATGAAACGACTCATAGACAGAATCTTGCAATAAAGTAAAATTTCATTAATATATCAAAAAAATACATTCGATGAAATTTAGCAATTACATGCAAAAGTTGCAAGACAGTCCTAATCTACAATTCCTAACATCAACAGCTTTAGTCCTAGTCTAAGAAGATCCTATCGACTAGTTCCTGTTGCTGGAGATGAAAAGCACTGCAAGACGGATGATTCTCTCCTGCTGACGAAGAGAACGGAGATGAAGATTTCTTTGGACAGTCAACAAGTCATTTTGAATGATTTCTGGAAATTGAATCCAGAGATTATAAGGAATGTTGTTGATAGGATATGCAGTCGGAATACCATTTTGAAAAATATGCATTGTGCGAGTGCCATTGTTGTAAAACCAACCAAACTGAGCCATTGTTTGAGAAAGAATTGATTTTTACTGAAGGATTATTGGTCAGTTATATAGACAAGGGAAGACCAAGGGATGCAGGGAATGTGAAACGAATAGAAGTAAAGCCTCGTCTCCCTAGACCGATGAGTAATAATAACAGCCGTTGGAAGCTTAAAACAGGAGTTAATGAGCACACGAAACAAGTAAAAATTATTGTTCATATATGAGTACCACTAACCCAAATTATGTTGACTGTTTATATCTCACCCAAACATATTCTGATTTTAAATATGACTGTTTCAGATTGAACCACAAATAAGTCAAGTAAAGAATCAGGATTTAATATCAGAACTTAATAGTCATCAGAACATGACTCCTTAACTCGAAAAGTGAATGCCTATTTCTGTAATTCTACACACAAATACTGATTTCGTTTCTTCAGAACTTAACCATCAGAATTTCCATCATAACTTGTCCTCAGAATTTATGCAACTAACACTTAATCTGTTCATCTAAAATAACATTTATCACCACAGTAATTTTCATTATTCATATGAAGTGTATGTGTGTGCAGTAAGCTAAATATCAGATAAAGATTAAAGTCTGATTCACTTTAGTACATCTTAGGGATAAGGCATAACTAAGAACTTTGCTCAAAATCTGTCATTATTCTGAAGTCTACTATAGTATGAGTTCATGCATGAGTCCTCCTCAATTGTTTTGTGCTCATTTTATGCATCTTTTAAAATTCCATTTTACAGTGGCTTTTCAGAGTAAGTGAGTCACGACTCCTTATCAGAATTTATGCTATTATCAGAGTATTTCTTCAGTAATCATAGAGTGTGAAAAGTCACCAAGAAAATATTTATCTTGCTTTTCTAATGCATATTACTTAATTCCAAAAATGCACTTGGGTCTTCCCTTCCATATTTTTTACTCTAGATCTCAAAGGAGTACCTGATTTTTATTTCTTTTCTTTTCTTTTTCTTTTGATAATTGAGGCTTATCAACACTTAGTACATTCACCAGATTTACTAACATCAGAACTTAACAGATACGAAGCACTATTCTAGTTTTTGACTTAGTAATAAGATACACAAAGTAAACTTAACTAAGCTCAATATCAGAATTTGCTTGTGTTAAAAGATTTCCATATAAACAATTACTTCAAACATGGGATTTTTAGAATATTAAAGACTACTAGTTCAGCATCTAGCACAATTATCCTCATTGGATTGAATAATCACAGAGACATGCATATCACTATCAGAGTTTAGAAATTCACATCAGACAACAATCAACACTTAAGCAAATTTCAATTTAAGCACAGAATACACAAAGATAGTAATATCTGTAAATACTGATCATAAAATCTGATGTATCAGAACATAAACTAAGAAGATTTAGAGAAGGAACCTGAAACCATTCCAAGTTCATTTACCAATCTTGTAAAAGTAGCTTCACACAGTGGTTTTGTGAAGATATCTGCTAGTTGTTGATCTGTTGGAACAAAATGCAATTCCACTGTACCTTCATCCACATGTTCCCTTATGAAGTGGTACCTAATGCTGATGTGCTTTGTCATTGAGTGTTGAACTGGATTACCTGTCATAGCAATAACACTTTGATTATCACAGTAAATAGGAATTTTAGAAAATTCTAACCCATAATCCAGTAACTGATTCTTCATCCAAAGAATCTGTGCACAACAGCTTCCTGCAGCAATGTATTCTGCTTCTGCAGTTGATGTGGATATTGACTTCTGTTTCTTGCTAAACCAAGAAACTAATCTGCCTCCAAGAAATTGGAAGCTTCCACTTGTGTTTTTCCTGTAAATTTTGCATCCTGCAAAATTTGCATCTGAGTAACCTATTAGCTTAAAGTCTGATTCTCTAGGATACCATAATCCCAGATCAGCTGTTCTCTTAAGGTACTTGAAAATTCTTTTCACAGCTGTTAAGTGAGGTTCTCTTGGATCTGCTTGAAATCTTGCACAAAGACAGGTAGCATACATGATATCAGGTCTACTAGCAGTTAGATAGAGTAGTGAGCCAATCATACCTCTGTAATCAGTAATATCTACTGATGTACCAGTATCCTTATCCAATTTTGTTACAGTGGCCATGGGAGTGGATGCACTTGAACAATCTTGCATTCCAAATTTCTTCAGCAAATTTCTGGTGTACTTGGATTGACAAATAAAAGTGCCTTCTTTATTCTGCTTGACTTGAAGGCCCAGAAAATAGCTAAGTTCCCCCATCATACTCATTTGAAATCTTGACTGCATCAGTTTGGCAAACTTCTTGCAAAGTCTGTCATTTTTAGAACCAAAAATGATATCATCAACATATATCTGCACCAAAAGTAAGTCATTTCCATGGTTGAGGTAGAACAATATTTTGTCAATAGTTCCTCTGTTAAAATCCACTTTCCAGAAAAAACTGAGCTAAAGTCTCATACCATGCTCTTGGAGCTTGCTTAAGGCCATAAAGTGCTTTGTCAAGTCTGTAGACATGATTAGTAAATTTTGAATCTACAAAACCTGGAGGTTGTTCAACATATACTTCCTCTTCCAACTCTCCATTGAGAAAAGCACTTTTCACATCCATTTGAAAGACTGTAAACTTTTTGTGAGCAGCATAAGCCAAAAATATCCTTATGGCTTCCAATCTAGCAACTGGTGCAAATGTTTCATCATAATCAATTCCCTCATATTGAGAATATCCTTTTGCAACCAGCCTTGCTTTATTCCTTGTAATTATGCCATCACTATCAGTTTTGTTTCTGAACACCCACTTTGTACCAACAACAGATCTGTTCTTTGGTCTTGGTACTAGGGTCCAGACTTTGTTTCTTTCAAATTCATTTAACTCTTCCTGCATTGCTTGCACCCAATCAGCATTTTGAAGAGCTTCTTCCACTTTCTTCGGTTCAGTCTGAGAGAGAAAATAGTGCTAAAGACATTCATTTGATGTAGCTGTTCTAGTTTTGACACCTGTATCAGGATTTCCAATAATTAAATCAAGTGTATGTGCTTTAGTCCATTTCCTTGCAGATTGAAGATTTTCTCTAGAACTGGATGCTCCCCCATGATCCATGCTGTCTTCATCAAAATTTTCTGATGCTCCCCCTGAAATTATGCTCTCTGAGTTGGATCCTTCAGAATTTGAGTTTCCAGAATTATCAGAACTTCGCCCATCAGAACTTGAAGAGCCTGTTGTAGGTTCTGATGCTTCTTGAAATGTGGTTGTATCTTCAGTATGCTCCCCCTGCACAGGTGTATCTCCCTTTGACGTAGTCACCACAGTTTCAATAACATCAGAGTTTAATCCATCAGAGTTTGCAGTATAAGGATTTAGATTGTCAGGATTTAGACTGTCAGGATTTACAGTATCAGAATTTAAAACTTCATTCTCAAATCTCAGCTGATCATGATCATTGAAATCTTCAAGTCCTGTAATCTTCTTATCATCAAAAGAGATATTGATAGATTCCATGACAACCCTTGTTCTTAAATTGTAGACTCTGAAGGCTTTTGTGGAAAGTGGATATCCAATAAAAATTCCTTCATCAGCTTTTAGATCAAATTTGGATAGCTGTTCCGGATAAGTCTTAAGAACAAAACACTTGCATCCAAATACATGAAAATACTTCAGATTTGGCTTCTTTTTCTTCACCATCTCATATGGTGTTTTTCCATTCTTGTTGATGAGTGTTGTATTCTGAGTAAAACAAGCAGTCTGCACAGCTTCCGCCCAAAAGTAGGTTGGCAACTTTGCTTCATCAAGCATAGTTCGTGCAGCTTTAATAAGAGTTTTATTCTTTCTTTCAACGACTCCATTTTGTAGTGGAGTTCCAGGAGCAGAAAATTCCTGCTTTATTCCATGGTCTTTGCAGAACTCTTCCATGATCAAATTCTTGAACTCAGTGCCATTATCACTTTTTATGATCTTCACAGAATCTTTGACCAATTTATCAAGTTGCTTGACATGATCAATCAAAATAGATGCAGTTTCACTTTTTGTGTGCAAGAAATACACCCATGTGTATCTGGTGAACTCATCCACTATGACCATAGCATATTTCTTCTTTGCATTAGACATGACATTCACTGGACCAAATAGATCAATATGTAGTAGGTGATAAGGCTCAAGAATTGATGATTCAGTCTTGCTCTTGAAAGAAGATTTTCTTTGTTTTGCCTTCTGACATGAATCGCAAAGGCCATCAGGAGCAAATACTGATTTTGGTAGTCCTCTCACAAGATCTTTCTTGACTAGTTAATTTATATTGTTGAAATTTAAATGAGAGAGTTTCTTGTGCCAATTCCAGCTTTCTTCAATTGATGCTCTACTTAACGGACAGATTGTAGAACCTTCAGTACTTGTTGAAAGTTTGGCTTCATAAATGTTACCATGTTTGTATCTTTTCAGAACAAATTTGTCTGTAGATTTGCTTACAACTTCACAGTGTTCTTCAAAGAAATCCACATGATAACCTCTGTCACAGATTTGACTAACAGTCAGCAGATTGTGTTTAAGTCCTGAGACCAGAGCTACTTTTTCAATGATGACATTCCCCAGATTGATATTGCCATATCCCAAGGTTTTTCCCATATTGCCATCTCCATAAGAAACACTTGGGCCAGCTTTCTCCACAAATTCTGATAGCAGGGCTTTATTTTCCGGTCATATGTCATGAACATCCACTGTCCAGAACTAGGATGTTTTTCCTGTTGCCCTGCAATCACAAAGACCATTAATGATTAGTTTTAAGGACCCAGACTTTCTTGGATCCTTTGGCCTTATTAAGTTTGTTAACATTCGCAGCGGATTTACCATTAGAGTTTATGTTAACATTTTTCTTATCAGCATTTACACTATCAAGCTTTGTATCAGAACTTACACTAGAAGGAACAATGCTAACTTTCTTTAAAGAAGGTTTTATTTGATAATAATCATAGTAGAAACTATGATATTCCTTACAAGTATAAATGGAATGTCATAAACTACCACAATGAAAATAAGGATTTTGTGGCCTATATCTAACAGACTGACTCTTAACTCCTGACTTTGAAGGTAAGGAGTTTATGTTCTTATTTTTTCTGCAAAAAGAAGCCAAATGGTTAGAATTTCCACAGTTATGACATGTTTTTCTAGGAGCATTAGGAACAGGCTTATAATCATTACTTTTATTCACACCTTCCTTTCCATTCCTATTTTTCCTAGGTGGATTTACCTTGTTTACATTCTTAACATTTTTCAGCTTATGCTTAATCTGCTTCTTTGTCATTAAGCCAATATTAACTTCAGTTGGCTTACCCTGTTTTGGTTTGTCAGAAGTTAATTTCTCTTTAACTCCTGATTTATCATTATCAGACTTTACAGCTACAAACTTAACAGGATTTACCTTTGGCTTTTTTTTAACAACTATAGGCTCAATCTCTACAATTCCCTTATCATTCTTATCATCTCCATAACCTAAGCCTTCTTTCCAGTTTCCACTACTTAACAAATTCTGAGTTGTTTTGCCAGAGTTAGTCCAAGTCCTGATTATCTCTTTTTCCTTTTCTAACTCAGTTTTTAGAGATTCATTTATTTTAAGTATTTCATCCCTAACATAAAAGGCATCATCTCTATCTTTCTGAGTTTGATGGAACATGACTAACTCTTTTTCTAAATAATCATTCCTCTTCTTATAAGCAAGATTTTCAGAAGTTAATCTTTCACATGTTAAAATTTGATCTCTATAACTAATGAACATGGTTTTAAGATATCTTCTCAACTCATTAATATCATCAGTATGAAAGGCATAAGTAGTTTGAGGTACCTTTAAGTCAGCAGTTTCAGAACTGCTATCAACATTTGCCATTAAGGCATAGTTCACCTCACTTTCAGAATCTGAAGTGTCTGTCCAGCTTTTCTTCTTTGTGACAAGAGCCTTGCCTTTGTCACTCTTCACTTTCTTGCAATCAGGAGATATGTGGCCTTTCTCACCACAGTTGTAGCATTTGACATTTGAGTAATCTCCTCTGTCAGACTTTCCTCCTTTGCCTTCAGATTTTCTGAAACTCTTCTTATCAGAACTTGCACCTTTCCTGGAAAACTTCTTCCCTTTTCTGAATTTCCTGTATGCAATCCTTGTGATTCCTTTCACCATAAGAGCACACAGCTTCATCATCTCTTCATCAGGATCCATCTTAGGTAAGCGTTCAGTTTCAGAGTCATCATCAGTATTAGAACTTGATGATTCAGTATCAGACTTTGTGATGAGAGCTTTTCCCTTGTCGTTCCTTGAGGCAGCTGCTTTGGGGGATTCCTCCCCAGCCTTAAGAGCAATTGTCCTTGACTTTCTTCCTTTTCTCTTGTTTCTTTGTTCCATCTCAAGTTCATGAGTCTTGAGCATCCCATAAATTTCATCAAGAGTTGTTTCTTCAAGATTATAGTTGTCTCTTATAGTGGTGGCCTTCAAATCCCAACTTTTAGGAAGTGCTAATATGAATTTAAGATTTGAATCCTCAAGATCATATTCCTTGTCAACTAGTGACAAATCATTCAAGAGTTTGACAAATCTGTCATATAAACCAGTTAATGACTCATCAGGCTTTAAGTCAAAGTGTTCATACTCTTGAGTGAGTATTGTCTTCCTGTTCTTCTTAATTGATTCGGTTCCCTGGCATCTTGTCTCCAAAGCATCCCATATCTCCTTTACAGTCTTGCAGTTGATTACCCTGTTTGACATTACATTATCAATAGCACTATGCAGCAAGTATCGTACCTTAGCATCCTTAGCAATTGATGAGATATCTTCAGTAGTATAATCACTCTTCTCCTTTGGTACAGACTTTGCTGGTTCACCTGCAACTACAATAGATAGTTTGGTTGGCTTGTGTGGTCCTTCATTATTCTATCAAGGTATTCTGGATCAGTAGCTTCCAGAAACATAGACATCCTCACCTTCCATATGGAATATTCAGATGGTTTCAGTATGGGAACTCTAATAGTCTCATATCGACCATGGATTTGAGTCTTTGGAGGTTCTTCAGTTTTGGTGAGCTTAGTTGGAGTTTGTTCTTCTTTAGACATAATTGTTTTCAGATCTTAAACTGTTTATGTGTTAACAGATCTGCTCTGATACCACTTATTACGTCACACACATTGTAGAAGGGGGTTGAATACAGTGTTTATCACAATCAAATCGAATTAAAGAACACAAGTAACATAAAACAAGCTTTATTAAACTCTGTTATAATATGGAATTGTCCTCTCTCAGCTATGAACAAATTATCACGAGAGCTGCTAGGGTTACAATAAATAATAACTTCGATTATGATAACACATATAGTGTAAACCCTATTTCAGTGTTTATATACTACACAGTTACAAGATAATCGCTAATTGATATGGAATATAATTCTGCTTCCTAAAATATATCAACTAGTTATCTTTTCTTCCAAGTATTCTATTCTTCATAGAATTCTTCTCCATGCATATCTCTTCTTGCGTTTGTCTTGATCTTCTTTCCTTTCTATCAGCCGCCTTCCTTATCTGAAAGTCTCCTTAAGTCCTGATATTATCTCCTGATAAATATCTCCTGATAACTTAAGTTCTGACTTCAGTATAAGTGCTGATTTCCAGTTAAGTACTGATTTGTCCTGTTTAAGTAAGATCTAAAAACTAAACATAACTCATATTAGACATGACATTATCAAATATATCTAACACGGCTCAAGGCGCACCTGAGAAATTTTCAGCTTTGCGAACCCAAGAGGATCGAATGGCATATCCAACTTCCTCTTCCACGGAGGTACATTCAAAAATTGTAGTTGCTCTGCTTCTTCTTCATCTTCAATAACTGATTACCCTATTAAGGATCTCTCTAAGGTATCTGACTTTGGAAATTGCTCAAGCTCCGAATTTACTACAGAATCAACCCGCTCTACTTTAAAGCATTCATCTTCATCAGTTGGGAATTTTGTTGCTTTGAACATATTAAAGGTGACTTCCTGATTTAGAATCCTCATTGTAAGCTCTCCCTTCTGCACATCGATCAGAGTTCGGCCTGTAGCCAAGAATGGTCTTCCCAAGACGATGGGAATCTTCTTATCTTCCTCAAAGTCCAAAATTACAAAATCAGCAGGGAAGATTAGTATGTCCACCTTAACCAAGACATCCTCCACTATTCCTCGCGGATAAGCGATGGAAGGATCAGCTAGTTGCAATGACATGTATGTCGGTTTCGGATCAGGTAGACCAAGCTTCTTGAAGATAGAAAAGGGCATCAGATTGATGCTAGCTCCCAAATCACACAAGCATTTGTCGAAAGACAAGTTTCCAATAGTGCAAGGAATAGTTACACTTCCAGGATCTTTAAGCTTTGGAGGCAATTTCTGTTGCAGAACTACACTACACTCCTCCGTTAGAGCAACTGTTTCCAACTCCTCAAGCTTCACCTTCGCGAGAGAATACCTTTCATTAACTTCGCATAGCTCGGCATTTTTTCTAGAGCTTCTACAAAAGGTATGTTGACGTGCAACTTCTTGAAAACTTCCAGAAACTTGGAAAATTTCTTATCTAATTTATGTTTTTGAAGTCTTTTAGGATATGGCGGAGGTGGATAGACTTGTTTATCCCCTGTATTACCCTCATGAGGATTGTTTACAACCAATTTCTTCTTTGGTTCCACCTCGGCATCCTTCTGCACAACTTTTTCAGCTACAATCTTATTTTCTTGAATTGGCAAGGGTACAGACGCGCCTGCATTCTGGACAGAATTTTCAGACTCTTCATCTTGTTGAATTTGGGGGCTTGCGACCTTTCCTGACCTCAAGGTGACGGCGTTCACCTGTTCTTTAACTTCCCTCTTTCCTGGATTGGCTTCTATATAACTAGGAAGCGTTCCTGGTGGTCGATTCAATAAGGCGTTAGCAATTTGCCCTATTTGGTTCTCCAAAGTCTTGATAGAAATAGCCTGGCTTTTGCATATAAGAGCCAGGTTTATGCACATAAGCCTCAACTCCTCCTATTCAGATTTTTCAATCGAAGATTGACCTGCACCTCCATGAGTTTGATGTTGCATTCCCATTGGCTGAAACTGTTGCCTTGGTGTAAATTGTTACTGAAAACCAAGAGGATTGAATTGCTTGTTTCCAAACTGCTGGAATAGTTGTTGCATCGCATTCTGATTGTTACTCCAGCTGAAGTTAGGATGATTCTAGTTATCAGGATGATAATTGTCTGGAACTGGTTGTTGCGATCTCTGAAAGTTTCTCACAAACTGAGCTGATTCACTAGATATAGTGCATTGCTCCGTCACAGCGAACCAGCACACAATTCACAAACACTGGTTATCTGATTAACACCATAATTAGCTAGAAAATCGATCTTCATAGACAACGCCTTTAGCTGAGCAGCTATAGCAGTAGTTGTATCCACCTCCAGAATTCGTGCTACCTTACCCTGTGGTAGTCTCTGAGTTGGATACTGATATTCATTAGCAGCCATCAGTTCAATTAGATCATAAGCTTCCTCATAGCTCTTTGCCCATAATGCTCCACCTGATGCTGCATCAAGCATGGGTCTTGACTGTACTCCCAAACCTTTATAGAAGCAATTGATGATCATCCAATCAGGCATTTCATGATGAGGATACTTTCTAAGCATCTCCTTGTAGCGCTCCCAAGCTTCACATAGAGATTCTCCCGATTGTTGTGCAAATTGAGTAAGAGCATTCCTGATTGCAGTTGTCTTCGCCATAGAGAAGAATTTAGTGACAAAATTTTGACTTGTCCCTCAGAGAGTGTAACCAGCTCTTAGCCTTGTCCCTCAGAGAGAATGGGAACAGTCTCAGTTTAACTGCATCCTCAGACACACCATTGAACCTGAAGGTGTCGCAGATCTCTATGAAATCCCTAATGTGCGTATTGGGATCTTCCGAACTGGACTGAATTCTGTACCCATTGAATTAGGCCAGGCTTGATCTCAAAGGTATTAGCTGCGATAGTTGGCCTGACAATGCTAGATTAAATGTCCTTAATCTTTGGTTGAGAATAATCCATCAAAGCTTTCGTATCTGCTGCTGGTTCTCCCATTGTAATAAAAAGTAGAGTACCTGAAATACACGACTAAAGTAAACCTTGTAAGGAAATAATCCGAGTCAATGAACTTTAACGACCACTGATGACAAGCACATAAACTAAATATAACACCGAGTCCCCAGCAGTGGTGCCAAAAACTTGTTAGGGCGAAAACACGAGCTAAAGTTACACGCAAGTATACGCATTCGCAAGTAGTATAAGATATAAATCAGATTCGTACCCACACAGACTCTTTTTAGTTAACTTAAAATCATGCACCTATGAAATAATGGGTTGGTTATCGCTCAATGCTAAGACAATAACAAGTTGAGATGTTTATAACTAAAATTAAACAAACATGCAATTAACTTAGAATAAAAGTGATTGAATTAACTATATCAGACAAACATGGGATTCCAAATTCATTAATAATTCATTCAAAGTCATTGTTCTTAACCTTAGCATGTAATGATGATGACAACTAATCATATAACACGGAACTAGTAAACGCCAACTTTCATTACATGAATACCCTACTACTAGACATCCACAAAAGATATAGAAGCTAAGTAGACACCAATTATGCTTAGACCCTATATGTCTATAGAATTTGAAAACATAACGGTTTAATGCGCAAGTTATGTATCGTGATTACATAGGGCAAGTAAGATGGTTAAAATTACCTACGAATCATACATAACAATTATACATGAACCTATGCTAGAATGGCAAGTTCTAAACCTCTATATTCACTTTCACTTCAATAAAGATTAACACACTATCTTATATGTTAGCTACGCACATAAGATGAATAAACACAACCAATACTAGGATATCAATCAATCACCACACACAAAGATATTGAAACAAATTAACTATAGAAATCCACAAGTAAATCTGTTAGAACCCCACGATAACGATTAGTTCATAACCGAACTCATCGTCACCATGGGTTCCAATAAAAGTATGGTATAAAAACTAGATCTTTATAAACTGAATGATAATCGAAAGTACTTTAACAGGAGTGTAAGGTTCAAACGAATAAGAAAACAAGCATCCAACGTAACAACTTAAGCAAAGAATCACAAGTAAAAACAAGGTCTTCATCTCCTTCGTTGTATTGTGCTATTAGGTCTTCTTACTGCTTTCTCCTTCTTCTCGTTGTTATCAAAAATGTCTTCAAAAGGCTTTATATATAAGCCCAATACGATCTGGATTCTGAAAAATCATTATTATATTGCATTCAGGATTCTGCAATCCCGACCCAGCGCGGGCACGCTCTCTTTCTAACAAATGGGCGCGGCCGCTCCTAAGACTAGCGTGGCCGCCCTGACCTTCTGGAAATTCTGATTTTTCTTGTTTCCTTGACTTCAATTGCTGGTTTCTTTCGTGTTAACTCTCGAGGCTCCATCCTAATACCCTTTTAACATAGAAATAATGTAAAATCTTTTCTTTGTTCCAAATATACCCTAAAATGCAAAACACTATAAAAACACATCAAAAACACAAATAACTTGAGTTCAAATCACCAATTCGAGTCTTTACGAAGCGTTCTAAGTGGATATAAATTCCACTTATCAGAATTAACAGGTGAAACCAGAGAAATAGAGGGGGATGGGAGATATGAGAAGAGAGAAGGCGAGAGAGAGGAGAGATATGCAAGAGAGAGAGAGAGAGAGAGAGAAGAGGGTTTGAGGGAGATGAGAGACGAGAGAGACATGAACAGGGGATGGGGTGATATGTTTTTATTTTATTTTTTAATATAAATCAACAGATGTTGCCACGTATCATTAGGAGTACAGAATTCGAACACGTGTCCTTAAGGGAAAGATATGAACCCCCCGCCGCCTACTTTCGTCAGACGATTTGCGTTTTAACGAACAAACTTTTGGGTAAAAATAACCCGAAAAATTATCAAAATAATTTTAAAATTCCCGAAATATATAAAAACTAATAAAATATAAATTTCATAATTTTCAAAACATTTTTGAATTTAACATTGGACCATCAATTAGATACAATCAGAAAATCATTTAGGGAAATAATTGACGAATATTATTTTTTAAATTTTATAAATTCCTATAGATAATTATTAACATTCTAAAGTCCTAAAAATAATTTTAGAGATAATTCCAATATATATGATAATAAATTTTCAATAAAATCACTTTTAAAAGCAAAAATAAAATAATACGACTCGGCAATTAATAATACAAATAATCTTCACAAAACACTGAGTCACACCCAATTAATATTAAATACAGCACATAGCTGAAAGAACCATAGCATATTATATTTATTTATTTAATAATTATACTTTTAATAATACAAAAGTACGAGTCGTTATAACCTTCCCCTCTTAAAAGATTCTGTCCTCAGAATCTCACCTAACCGAACAAGTGAGGATATTTGTCAAGCATATCTGACTCTAATTCCCAAGTAGACTCTTCTACTCGAGGATTTCTCTAAAGTACTTTTACTATAGGAATAGACTTATTCCTAAGGACACGCTCTATATGATCTGGGGTCTAGATTGGCTTATACTCAATGACTTGGTTCGAACCAGGGATATATTTCTTTAACATAGAGATGTAAAACACACTATGAATAGGTTGCAGCTGCAGCGGAAACGCTAACTCATAGGCAACCTTACCTACTTTTCTCAATACCTCAAACGGTCCAATATACCTAGGACTCAACTTGCCTTTATGTCCAAATCTAACCAATCCTTTTCAAGGTAGCACTTTCAACAATACCAACGACCCTATTTTTATATCCATATCCTTTCGATGCAAGTCTGCATTCTTCCTTTGTTTATTATGAGCTACTTCCAATCTTTTCTGAATCAACCCCAATGCGTCCTTGGTTTGCTAAACAAAATCAGGACCTAACAACTTCTTTTCTCTCACTTCATCCCAATAAAGTGGGGACCTACACTTTTCTCATACAATGCTTCGTAGGGAGGCATTTTAATACTGGCATGATAACTATTATTATAGGAGAACTCAATTAATGGTAGGTGATAATCTCAGTTCCCTTTAAATTCAAAGCACATACTCTCAACATATCTTCTATCATCTGAATCTTTCTCTCACTTTGACCATCTTTCTGGGGATGATAGGCGGTACTCATTTTCGATTTAGTGCCCAAACATTCCTGGGGTTTCTTCCAAAACCTCGAGTCCAACCTTGGGTCTCGATTAGATACAGTTGAAACAAGAACTCCATGTTTGGTTACAATTTCCTCTAAATATATCTTAACTAGCTTACCCAAAGAATATCTTTCGTTGATCGGAAGGAAATGTGTAGACTTAATCAACCTATCAATAATTACCCAAATAGCCTCATGATTCGATTTAGTCCTTGGTAATCCCACTACAAAATCCATCGCAATTTCTTCCCACTTCCACTGTGGGATTTCTAAGAGTTATAACAATCCACTTGTCCTTTGATATCCTTTTAAGTACAAATTTCTTTTCCTATCAAACTGTGTAATCATTGATCCATTATCTCTTCTTGACACTTCTTAATATTTTCCCTTAATTCTGGCTAGAAGGTAATCTCATATAATTGCTCCTTATCACCTCCTGGTATTTGAACTTCAATTTCTAATTTTTCAAATTCCTTTGCTAACTCCTCAGCAATCTTAATTATATTCAATCTTTCCTTTCTACTCAAGGCGTCTGCCACTACATTGGCTTTGCCTGGATGGAAATTAATAGAACAATCGTAATCCTTAATTAATTCCAAGCAAAATTCATACTTTGAAAACTTAGCATACAGTTGCTTCCCTCCTAACCTTTGTATTGCAATCCTCGGGTGCTCTGCATGGGCTTTCTTAGACTTTGAATGCATGAGGATTTTATCAATAAATACAATTACAACTTATCCAAGTACTCCTTATAGACTCTATTCATTGAATCTATAAGGCGACTGGTGCATTTGTTAATCCAAATGACATTACTAGAAACTCGTAATGTTCATATCTCTTCCTAACCGCGGTCTTTGGTATGACCTCAGGTTTGATCTTTAACTGATGGTATCCCGATCTTAAGTCAATCTTCGAAAAACAACACGCTCATTTTAATGGGTCACATAATTCATCAATTTTAGGTAGGGGATACTTGTTCCTAATGGTCATTCTATTCAACTCCCAATAATTGATATATAACCCTATACCTCTATCCTTCTTCTCCATAAACAACACTGGTGCATCCCACGGGGATACACCAGGTCTGATCACTCCCTTATCCCATAATTTCTGAAGTTGCTTAGCTAATTACTTCATTCCTACTGAAACCATACAGTATGGAGCTTTTGACACTGGTTCGGCTCCAGATACTAAATCAATAGGAAACTCTATCTCACGATCTGGGGGTAATCTTGGTAATTCATCTGAAAAGACATTTGGGATTCATCTATTACCAAAATTTCATCCAACTTAGGTGCTTCCTTCTTAATATCCGCTACATGTGTTAGATGTGCCTTACATTCTTGTCTTAATAACTCATTTACTTGCATGATTGAAAGAAACTTTTTATCTTGCTTCTGCCCTTGGAAACTCACCCTAATATTAGCTTCCGTAAACATTACAATTTGCTTCTTCTGGAAATCAATCTTTTCCTTATGATGGGACAACCAATACATTCCTAAGATTATATTAAATTTTCCTAACTCAAAAGGTATTAAGCCGGTCATAAAATAATGTCCTAGGATTTTGATAGGGCATCTAGGACATAACTGATTTACTGGTACTTTATCTTAATTAGCCACTTATAATTAAGGGTTCATTTAAATATTCCAACATTAAATCCAATCTACCCACAAAATCCTTTGATATAAATAACTTAGATGCTCTAGAATCAAACAATACTTTAACATGTATGGGATTAAGGAAGAATGTGCATGCTACCATATCAGAATTTTGAGCAGTTGACCTTTTAGTCATCTTAAAGTCCTAGCCTTGGCTATACTGGATGTCGGCCCTTTCGATAAACTACCTACCATATTATCTTGAGAAATACTCCTACAGTGCTGGGCAAGATGTACTACCTTGCCACAGTTATATCAAGTAACTCTGGGGTTCTCTGTTTTGCATTCCGACGAATAATGTCCTTTTCGCCCGCATTGAAAACATTCAACATTCGCCTTGCACTGACGGCTATGTTTCTTTCCACACAGCCTATAATCTGTCACTGGTGGCTTAAACAACCTGGTTGGAGTGGAACCAACTGAGGTGGTACTGGGTATGGCCTGGGAAAAATTCTTCCTTCTGAATCTTCTATCTATATTCCTTCTAGATCGCCTATGAAACTTCTGACTGGATTCTTCTTGATCTTATTTTTCTTCCACAACATCCATTTTTCGCTTCTTACTTTCTTTTTCCCTGGAGGTTAATTTCTGGAAGGATTTAAAATAAATGGTATGGTTCACTCTTTGATGTTACTGCTGCAACTGAAGTTGCTGATGTTGAATCTGGTGCTGCTGTTGGATTAATTGATGTTGTTATTGTTGTTGCTGCTGGAATTGTTGTTATTATTGGGTAAATTGGTTCGTCTGTTGGCGCAAAAAATCTAGAATTTCTTTTATAGCTGGACCCTCAGCAAAACTACTGATATTTTCTTTAGACTGGGAAGCTTTCTTGGGTGGCATTTTCCTGAAATATAGCAGTGGATTTATTCAAAAACATAACGAGGATGTATGATAGAAAATATCACCGTTTAAACAGTGCACATGTATCAGGAAAATGCTGCCCAGGAAAAATTCCCATGTCCTTATTATCGGGGTCCATTTATAAAAAAATATCTAGATTAAAAACACTAGCAACAATATCAATAATGACAGTAGTAAAAACAACAGTGCAGGAAGACTGGAATATAAAGACGCTAAATACTGTAGTATGGCTCCTCAATACAACAACAGACTAACTTCCCACCACTACTAAAATACAACAACTAAACTAATCCGATATACAACAAACCTTCGTTGGCTATACTAACCACAAACTACCTGGAGCAGACTGGTATACCGAGTTAAAATTGAGAAACTCGGGACTCTACTAGGCACACTAGTCCGAGTTTCAACCAACCATCCCTCTAAAGGCGATTTCCTATCACCTGCAAATGACTCTCCAATCACTGAATTAACTTTTCTAAGACTGCAACTTTCGCCATTGGATCCTGAATCCTCTCTGCTGCCTTTATTTTTTAAATAGCAACCTGATATGGAGCCTTTATTCCTCCAGACAGTCAACTTTTGTTTGCCTTATATTACTAGGATTGTCTAACTACAGAGGTTATTGATGAAATTCATTGCCACAAAATATCAAATGGAATTTTGAAATCAATGAATCAATTATAAAGGAAGGAAATGTGAAGTATATGCAGATATGACTGAGAGTAACCATATAAGTACATAAGATGGCCAGTCTTGGTACCATATAGTTTATAACATATAATTAGGTGGCGTCCCACCTGACCTTTTGTCACAAAGAC
The DNA here is from genome assembly GCF_009905375.1 of Apium graveolens. Classification (NCBI taxonomy): domain Eukaryota; kingdom Viridiplantae; phylum Streptophyta; class Magnoliopsida; order Apiales; family Apiaceae; genus Apium; species Apium graveolens. The sequence continues at coordinate 190,774,717 of NC_133648.1, forward strand.
AAATAGTCAAATCATATGCATTGTCTGCCTCAATCAACCAATAGAATTACTGAGGAAAGAAATAATGTTTAAATAGAAAATTAATGGGTAGGAAGGAAAATCTGGGTTATGATGAAATCAACACAACCTTGGGTTTTCTTACTTCGAGTTTTGATCTTCTTACGGGAAAACAAGCAACTTATTAAGCGATATACTAACATTCTGGGAATAAAATATAACTTAAGAAGCCTCAATTTGCATATAAGGGTTTAAGATACAACAACGGTACTAATCCACATACACAACAAAACTTGGCTGTCATAGCAGCCGCCGACTAATATCATAACATACTAACTGAACCCACTGAGGTCGCACACTCGGTCCAGCAACATCACTAGGCATGGAATAACTGACAGGTGAGGATGGCACTAGTGTCTCTTCAGCCAGGACATCAACAGTCCGCTCAAAATCTAAACTCTCAAAGTCAGACCCAATCTCTCGAGAGGGAGGACTGGAAATCACTATCGGACGCTGCCAATAATATATATATATATATATATATATATATATATATATCAGGGAGACACGCTAAAAGTTAGGGCAGTTCCAACAAAGTATCATTAGCTGCCAGGGTCATTGCCTTCGAGACCCTCGACTAGACTCTTAGACCCGCTCCTCTATATGAGTTGTTGACTCACACCTTTATATAAAATTTCCCACACTCGTTTTACTCTACTCCTAACCTAAATTAGGGACTTAAACCTGTAGCTCTGATACCAACCTGTGAAAGCCTCAATCCCGGGGTTAAGAGTTGATGTCACGATCAACAACAAACCACAAATATAATACAACCAAACTCATTATTATTACACAAACATGACCCCTTACCAAGACATTTTCCAAGTTTAAGTATGATCTAGGCTACTTATCTATTACAACACCAAGTTTATTTAAACAAGTCTGACACAACTATCTTATTACAGAAACTCAAAAGACCTACATTAAGTCTGACATAACTTCCTCATAAGAACTCGATAGAGGAGGAACTGGAACTCTGCTCTGGCTATGACGGATAGGTCTCCTAGGCATCTGCGATATATATATAAAACATTTTGCAAGGTTGAGCAATCAATTGCTCAGCAATATCAATATATGAATAACAAAGTAAAACAATTTATGATAAAAAGTTATAGGAACAGAAGTTGTAAAATCATTCATGAAAACAAGTAAAACAGGTATAAACTGGTAAAAACGGGTAAAATCTGGTGAAACCGGATATCAACAACTAGCATGCTCTATAAAACATAATACCAATCGTGTGCTCTATAAATACCAAAGTCCAATTTTAGCATGCTATTTTCATTTAAAATCATATGTTCCATTACAGGAACCATAAATCCATTTGTTCCATTACGAGAACAACAAAACCAAAATCAGATATATACTGGACATTTTTTAGTGACAGCTGATCAGTCTGTCACACCACAATACTTGTTCCGGAACTCAGAGACTAGCTAGGTCTCTGTTATGCTAGACTAATCGATTCAAATAGGGCACGCAACTAACTTAGCCACTTACGACCACTATGTTGGGCCGTTACGGGCCACTTACGCAATGTCATCCAATATATGATCCATTTTATCTAGTTTTAAAAACTACATATATCTATCCCTTTTCAAAACAGTTTTTATCACAGCACACTTTAAAACCTTTCAATTATCATTCAAAGTTTAGAGATAGGCATTTTCAGAAGTTACTTTTCCCACATAAATTTACAAAACATTTTTAAAAATAGGTGATACGTCACTTAAAACGTGTTGTGCCAGCATGAAATTTAAATAAACAATTATTTATATATTACTGAACCATAAAAGATATGGTCAGAGGTACTTGCCTTGTTGAGCTCTATCGAGTAAACATTTGGCTATCCTTAGTCTGACTTCAATACTCGGGTCTTTCGACTGGAACCCTGCTGAGCTTGTCGACTGAACACTAAGCTATCCTTATTCCGACTTCAATACTCGGGTCTTTCGGCCGAAGCCTATATAATCGAAATACCCCAATTTAGACGATCGAATATGCTTGACATATCCTCGCTATCAACTCTCCCCGTATGATATCAAATCCCCGACTCGTATTTATATGATATTACAATACACGGAACAACTAGGGTCCACATACTTGAAACTCGGTTCGGTATTTGTTTTTGGAAAATACGTATCAACGTCATTTCATAAAATAGGGTTGTCAAATATTTTGCAAAATATTTAACCACGATATGCAAGTAGGTTTCGTAAAATATATATAATTATATAGTTATATATTCGATTGGTATTTTTGATAATTACATGATATGTTCCCGTATTCCCGAAATTAATTTCTCAGAAATCGAGCAGCGTTTCCTCTATTTATCGGGCTACCAGTCGATTTTCAAGTCGACACACAATCGGAATCAACACAATTCAAATCCCAAATCACCAACATACGGCTTATATATAAAATGACTAATTTACGTTTTGAAAAACAATTTTTATGAACTAAATAATATTTTTATTAGGGATGTCAAAATAATCTGATCCGACGAATACCCGATCCGAAATCCGAAATTTTAAATTTATCGAACCCGATTTTTTGGATTTGAATTTGGATATGAATTTAATTTTTAAACTCGAATTTTTTTTTGGATTTGGATATTAGGTATACCTATCTGAAACCCGATCCGAAATTCGAAACTCTATCTGAACCCGATCCGAACCCGAAATCCGGAAAAATGCTTGAATTATTATATATAAATATTTATAAATATATATATATATTAATTATATGTATATTTATATAATATTAGAATATTATATAATACATATTATAATATTATATATATATAAATATATATTATATAATATACATTATACATATTATTATAGAATTTTTAGAACATATATTTTTATATTTATGTTAAAAATTAAATAATTATAAAATTTAATGAAATATAATTATTCAATCATTTAAACGGGTGATAAGGTGATTTAGATGATTTGTTGAGCCACATTTCTGACATTGCTTCCTTGGAGCAACTGCAACTGCAACATGGGCATAATTGTTGCTTTTGTTTACACCTATTTTTCCATTTCTGTTCTTCTTCTTTTTTCATGTATTTTCATTCTTGATCTCCTTTATTGGTGTCTTAGCAGTTGGCTTACCACAGGCTTCTTCTTACATTCGGTGATATGAGTGGATTCTATATCTTTCTTCTCTTTGTCTTCATCTGCAAGTTCTTGCTTGACACATCCAGAACATGCCCTTGACTAGCTTTCAATGACTTCCTCTATAACATTTCCAACTTTTGGGTATTGAGAATACCATAAAAACCTCCAAAGTTATTCTGCCTAAATCTCTTCTCTCTCTTATTACATATATCTTTTATTTCAGGTGATCAGGAAGAGTGAAAATTTTTTTTAGGTTAACCTCTTCAACTTCATAATAGTTGTCATGAAGCTGCAAATCATTTATTAGTTTTTTGAGCCTCTCAAAAACTTCAGTTATGCCTTCCTTTTGTTTAGCCATAAAATTCTCATACTGTTAAATCAAGATTCTTCTTTAATTAGATCTCACCTCTTTTGTTCCTTCACACAAGATCTCTATTTTCTCCCGAATCTGTTTAGCTGACTCACAATTAATAATGTTATTGTGCATTACCTTATCAAGAGACTCAGTTAAAATGAGTTGTAAGCCACTGTCCTGTGCAACCTTCTATTTCCCTGGTTTTGTGTAGGTAGAGGGATCTTTAGGTGCAAAGTGTGCAGGTATGACCATGTCTCCATCAGTTGCTTCAGGAACCCTTTCCATAGGAATGAAGGGTCCATGCCTCAGAACTTCAATGTATATTGGATTGGCCATCCTTACGAACAACATCATTTTCTTTTTCCATAAGGTGTATTTTATCTTGTCAAAGACAGGTATCTTGATACTGTTTATTTTTTGTGCACTCATTCTTCCAAGATCTTTATCTGTTTTCTTTTAGATTTTGCTCTAGTACCACTTGTTAGATTTTAAGTGCGGTGAAATACAACACATTGGGGGGTGAATGTATTTTCTTGGATTTTAATTACTTGTAATGGTGTTTGACTTGTCGATATCTCCAGATCTCTACATAAACGTCTCTATATGAAGAAATAACTTGCGGATTCCTTGTTGGTTCCATGGCCATAGGTTGTGGAACTTTTTCCTAACCTCGATAATCAACATCAATATAATTACGTGTTGTAATATAATTACGTGTTTTAGAACAAAAATTTAGAAAATGACGGGTTATTATACTAGAAAATGTAATTTATTTGGAGAAATAGAATGTAAGAAATATAGAAAGATATGTAAATGATATAAACGTCGGCCATAGCCCTCGATCTGCCTAAACCAGAGAAACAGATATGTTATTCCCTAATAATCTAACAAATATTTACAGAAGGGGGGTTGAATGTAATTCTGGCTACTTTTTCAATTTCAAGAACAGTTCTACTGTGAATATGTAACTATGTTTGATTTGGCTATGGTTTGGAATGAAAGTATTGATGAAATCAAAACACAAAGTAATCAAATACAAGTATTTAAAAACTTTCTGGTGGATTGAACTTTTCCACCAGAGATGTATATTGATATGAGAACTCTGTGATGCAATGTTGCACACAGCTGCTTACAAGTTAAACTTACAAAGAACAGAGAAATTCTTTACAAATGTAGCTTTATCTATTTCTCTGGTAATTGCTTACTAACTTGGATACTATTCAACTTGCTACAATTGGTTTATATATCACCAAGTTACATGATAAAGAGACAAACAAATAAGACAAAATGTTTCTAGTCTAATCTCATGCTGTTTCATTTCTCAATCCAGCATCTTTGAATATCTTTAGTTTAGCATGGAAATGGAAATGCTTCTTTGTTCTCTAAAACCTGAATTAGGCTGCCACCTTCTATTTGCATACAACCAACACATATGACTATCAAGTCACTATCAACTGCTCTTTTGAAATTGTTCATCCATTGAACATATGTTGAGACTTTAGTTGATCATCCGTTAAAAGCTTTGTGAATCATCCGTTGAGACTGTTTTCTTGGCAGTTAACTCCATTTCATTTATACAAGATTACAAGGAATCTAATATTTACAATTAACCAACCTATCTTGCATATCAAACTAGTAGTCAACATGACTTAAACATTCTGCAACATCTAGTTCACTAAAGCATTGTAATATGCAGGAATGTGCTACTAAACTTATTATTACATAAGCTACTCTTTCAACGGATGTTGAATTGATCATCCGTTGAAAGCTACAAATTTACTGAATTAAATTTACTAAGTGTTTTGTTCAACATATCATCAAGTGCACGACATATTTCTAACAATCTCCCCTAATTTATGTCTACTGGAATTGTAGCCATAAATTAAGAGAAACTTGATGATAACAAAACACCCTATGAATACAGACAGATTTCTAGTAGATGCAATTAACGAGTGCTGCAAATTATTGACAAACACAGAGAGGGAGATTTGTAGAAAATCTCACAGGTCATTTCAAGGTGCTCCTCTAGACTGAGCAAATATAGCTTATTTCCTTGATTTTCTGAACTTCTTTCCCAATTGCATATTGTTTTCTTCAATCTGGGGTTGGAGTTTCCTGTAAAATTCTAATTCATCCTCATTTGATTTATCCAGCTTTTCTTGCATCTCCTTGAGAGTTTCATTGCTTGCAATCTTTAGCTGATCTTCCAATCTGAAGAATCTTCTGATGCATTTTTCATCCTTGAACTCCATAATTCAGTATGGCTTAAATGCACCCTATCTCCGGTAAAAGGAATTTTCAATACTCTTGGGAGTGCATTTGGTCCTCTCCAGCTATTTCTTATCTCCTCAATCTTGTTTAGTACCATTTTATTGGAAACTATATTGAATCCAAAGTTTTTCTTGATTGAGGAGAAGATAGTCACCAAAATAGAGTTGCCTTCATCGAGAATTCTGTGAATGGGCCATGCCATCTCTCTCCCCCCCCCCTTGTACCTGAAGACTAATCTTTCTGGAAGATGTCTGTAAGCATCAATAGCTCTAACTTCATCTATTTCTTCCAGATAAAGGTTTATGTCCGAGAATTCTTTGATGTAACAAATGAAGAGTTGATCTCCCTTATTGACAATAGGCTTGGGTTTGGCCAATGACTTGGATTGAAGTTTGACAGGCTTGACCATATTGACTGCTCTTTTCTTTGTATTTCTTGGCTTGGTATAGATTGGAATGTTTAGATCAGGAAGATGCAGGATGTCCCAATCTATAGGTTCATTCTTGGGAATTACAGGTTCACCATGAAAAGTTATGTTAGGATCAAACTTGAATTCAGCCTCCTCCAATGTAGGTATGGCTGATTGACTTGAAGTTGTAGATTGGGCAGGCATGTAATCTTCCTTATCATCATTGAAATCCAGCTTCCTCTTTGATTGGAATTTGTATCTAAATATCCTTGTCTACTTTGGATTTTCTTGCTTTCCTTCAACTGGATTCTCAGATGTCTCAGTTGGCAATACAGTTTCTGTGATTGCAGGCTTCTTAGCTTGGTTCTTGGCATCTAAATAAGCTTGCTTTTGTTGTTGTTTGAGCCTCACCTTTTCTTCCTTTTTAGCCTCTGCAAACTGTGGATGTCCAACCACTACACAGATCAATTTACCATTTCTGTAGATCTTAGCAATCCTTTTCTTTAGCACTGAGTCTCTGGGATCCTTGAAGAAAGCAATGGACGTTCCAAGTAGTCTCTTTTCATCCGGCTTAGGGGTTTCATACATTACGTCTAATGGATTTTTATTTAATTTCTTTGGATAAATTTTCTTGGGTTTAAAAATCACATTGGCCTCTGGAGATTTGATGGATGAGCATTGACCTTTTTTTGTATTCCCTAAGCTCATATCAGTTGCTGAAATTGGTCTTAATTGAGAAAAAATGAGAGAAAACTTTGTCTTGCTTCTCAATTGGACCAAATTTCTTCTTGATGTTTTCATCAAGCTTCTTCCATTTTTCATTTAGCTCTAACTCAACTGCTGCTACATCAAGCTTTTTCAATTTATCATTTAACTCCAACTTTGTTGCTGCTATCTTGATTAGATCAATGTTGTCAAAGGCTGGTGGGTTAGTGAAAACAATTACTGGAACAATTACCTTGTTGACTTGTATGTTGAGCACTTTCTCCCCCTCACTGGTTGACTCTCCCTGACTAACTGGAATGATAGAGTCTTTCTCCCCCTTTTTGTTAGCATCAAGTTGAGTGGAGGTTGAGGTTTGTGCAGCCACCAGTTTCTAAAGTAGTAGAGTTTTTTGAGCCTGATGGAGGTGAATTTGAGTATTAGATATTTCCAGGGTTTTGAGCCTGTTGTCTAAGGAGTCCACTTTGCTGGCTAGATCAGAGTTTTTCCTAGATGTCTGTTGATATCTAGCATTATTGTGTTAGGAAAGGTAGCCTTCAATCTTGCAGTAATATCCTTTTTGACTTGACCAATTTCTGTCTTGACCTCAGTGACATCCTAATTTTGCTTGAGAGATTGAATTTGTTGTAGTTGAAGGGATTCTAGATGTGCTTGAAGAAGTCTCTTGGTATTGGCATTTGTAGTAGCTTGAAGAGCTGTCTGAGTTTGTTGAATGATGTGAAAGAGAGTGGATTTGAAATGGTGCTCATCACATTCTTTGGAATACACCCAAGATGGAGTGTTTGATCTTGAGCTAGGGCATGCTTTTCCCCCTATATCCATGAATTCTCCTTCATCATCATCTTCATCCCCAAATATATCCTCAGAACCACCAGTTGGATAATCAACACCATCACCAGCTATGGGGGCATGGCAGTGACTGCATCCTTGGTCCTTTGCATAGAAGCAGTTGTGTGCACTAAGTTAAGAATTCTCTCAGCAGCCACATTTCCCTATTCAGCTAAAACTTGATAAGAAGGAACATGGTGAGTAAATACCTCAGCTTCATAAGAACAGAGTCTAAGACAGCTTGATAATCTTGCTGAAATAGCTAATTCTTTTCAGCCTCATTGACATCCCTTAACTCACTTACAATGGGCTCTTCCCTTTCTTTTGTACCTGCTTTTCTCTCATAATCTCTCTTTTATTGAATCAAGGGCTCGCATTGGCTTCCCACCCTCACACCCTCACATTCACCTACTAAGGTGGGACTCCACTCACTCACTTTTGCCAAGCTAGAAGAAATAGCTTGCATAGATTCACTCTTTTACTCTCCTTTTGTCTGAGAGCAACTCAGCCTCTCACTCTATTCACTCCCTTCCCTCAATTCTAGGAGTGATTGTACAATTACTAATTCATCTGCACTTGTAACAATAGTTGAGATTTTACGTGGTGCAGAGACAGTCAACGGATGAGAGACATCCATCGAAGTAGAAGTTAAAGGGTTCGACGGATAACTGCTGTTAAGCACATCCATCGAGATACAATCACTGGTAAACAGATGAATAATATCCGTCGAGATAGTAGAAATGACAGAGTTTGGAGTTGAAACTAATGTATAATCTGTGGTGATTGATTTGAAATTTTGCACAGATTTCTCAGTAGAATCAGAATGAAATGGCCAGTGAGCCAAAAAATCATCTAAAAGATGATGCTCACTTGTTTGAGATTTTGGCTTCTCCATGAGAGTTAAAGATGGAGAATCAGGAATTGATGTGTGAATCATGTCCACATCCAGAGAATTTGTGGGTGAATTTTATGTGTGAGGTGCTTTTATAACTAAAGATTTTACTGTGACTCCACATTTATAGGAGCCACACCAATCTGAATTTGAGAAGGTGTTGTAACTGAGTCTTTGACTGCAATTTGCACAGTCTATGCACCCTGTGTATCCCCAAGGGTTTTAGATTTCTTCTTTCTTGTATAAGTCTGGGGTGCTTGTGTCCCTAATCCTCTTGGCCTGTGCTCTTGGCTGAGTGCTTTATTCAATAGCCACACCCTTTTCGGAGGATGTAACTAGCAATGAGTTTATATCCTTATTAAGCACTATAGAGTGTTGGGAAGGACACACACCTCCCCATCCTTATTCTTAAGGCTTCTTTGATGTTCACCCTATGCCTCACCAGACTTACTTCCCTTCACACTCCCCTCTTGGTTCTTGGTGGATGTTACATCTAGCTCCTTTTGAGAGGAACTAGACGGGGCTTTCTTTGACTTGGATTTTGAAATTCTTGGTTTTGTGGCTTGGGTAGGCACCTGTTTGGTCACTATCACAGATGCCATAGCCATAATTTTCTACAAAGAAACTGGTGGTAGAGAAGTAGTATGGACAGAAGTGTTTACCTCACTTACCTGAGGCTGCTCCATAATTGGCATTAAATGAGGGGAACATCCCCATGGTGATTGGCCATGTTAAGATCAGAAATAATCCTTCTCTCTTGGACCCAATAAACTAGCTTGTTGGTTGGGTTCTCAATGATAAGATCTTCAGAAACAAAATTAGCTAGTAACATAAAGAATCTAGCATAATATATGTTTTTAAACCTTTTCTTAATGTCTCCTAGCTTATACCCTAATTCATACAGGACATACTCACTAAAGTTATGGTATTTGTCACTAAGCAACATATAAAGCATGTCAACAAGTGAGTAAGTTACAGCGTCGAAATTGCTAACTTTACCAGAAAATAACTTGATAAAGGAATCACATAGAAAACTCCATTCTTTCCTAAAGCCTAGTCTCCTAATCTCACCTAACTTGGTGGCAGTAAGAGCATAACCCATAGAAACAAGCATGTTACTTACACTAGTGTCTGTGTGTGGAGCAAGAGTGTTCTTTTCAGGAAATTTAAAGCATTTTTCAATAGCATAACAGTTAATACAGTGTTCCTTACCTTTAAGAGTGAAGGTAATGGTTTTATCCTCAGAGTTGAACACAGCAGTAGACCAAATCTCCTCAACAACTTCACAGTAGATGATTGGAGACTCGAGCAAGCATAACTTAGTTTGCAGTTTAGAATGAAGTCCATAATTTTGTGATAATCTGCACATGCAGGAATCTGCTTGTTCACCAAAATGATGAAGTTGTTATTTTCATATACATACCCGGTTTGAGACAAGATTTTGACTACTGGTGCCATTTTTGTGATTTAAGAGGAATTGCAGAAAGGTGTTTTTTTCTTTTGGAGAAGAAGAGAGTTAGAGTAATTTCTTGAGAAAGATAAAATTAAAAATATGAATTGAAATTAGCTTTTATACTTACTCAGAAATAGACTGTCAAAAAGTGAAAAGTAAAATAAAGTAACCAATCAAATTAGCCCAAAATAGCAGTGTAAATATAGAGAAAACTGTTGGAATTCTAAAATTATCCATTGGCATATACATACAAGATGTAAGTAAATTTGACGGATAATGCTAAGAATTAATGGCTGAGATTGAGTGTAATTAGATGGATAAGGATAAAAGTACCCATATTAATGTTTGATACCTCAATGGATAATGAGATTCAACGGATGTTTATTTTCTGTAGATAATGAACATCCGTCGAGATGTAAATTCTGACTTAGCAAAAATTTCAACTTTAATAGTAAGTATCAAATTTTACTCTGGCTGCATTTCAATTTGCTTAGACATCAAACTAGATTAAGAGTAAGTTAGAATACCTAACTCACTTACCAACCTGGTAAAGATGGATTCATCAAGTGGCTTGGTAAAGATATCTGCAAGTTACTTCACACTTGGAACAAAATGAAGTTCCACAGTACCATTCATGACATGTTCTCTAATGAAGTGGTACTTGATGTCAATTTGCTTGGTCCTTGAATGTTGTACTGGATTTTCAGTAATTACAATGGCACTTGTGTTATCACAGAAAATAGGAATCCTATTCACTTGTAGACCATAGTCCATCAGTTGATTTTTCATCCACAAAATTTGTGCACAACAGCTATCAGCAGCAATATATTCAGCTTCAGCTGTAGACGTATAAACTGAATTTTGCTTTTTACTGAACCAGGATACTAGCTTATTTCCTAGATATTGACAAGTTCCTGTTGTACTTTTCTATCAATTTTACAACCTGCATAATCTGCATCTGAATAACCAGTTAGATCAAAACCAGAATCTCTAGGATACCAAATGCCAAGTTTTGGTGTTCCTTTGAGATATCTGAAAATTCTCTTAATAGATATTAAATGAGATTCTCTAGGATCAGCCTAAAATCTAGCACAAAGACAAGTAGCAAACATTATATATGGCCTACTAGCTGTTAAGTACAGAAGTGAGCCAACCATGCCTCTATAGCTTGAAATATCCACAGACTTTTCAGTAGTGTTTAATTCAGGTTTAGTTGCAGTGGCCATGGGAGTTTTTGCAGATGTGCAATCCATTAGATTAAACTTTTTTAAAAGATCATAAATGTATTTGGTTTGACTAATGAATATTTCATCACTAACTTGCTTAACTTGTAAACCAAAAAAGTAAGTTAGTTCTCCCATCATGCTCATTTCATTCTTACTTTGCATCAATTTGGCAAACCTTTTGCAAAGTTTTTCATCTGTAGAGCCAAATATAACAACATCTACATAAATTTGAACAAGTATACAAGAGCCACTAACATTTCTAAAGAATAAATTTTTGTCAACAGTACCTCTTGTGAAGTGATTTTCTAAGAGAAACTTTGACAAAGTATCATACCAGGCTCTAGGTGTTTGCTTCAATCCATAAAGTGCTTTCAGAAGATAGTAGACATATTCAGGAAAATTTGGATCTTCAAAACCAAGAGGCTGACTGACATAGACTTCCTCCTCCAAATCTCCATTCAGAAAGGCACTTTTGATGTCCATTTGATAGAGTTTGAAATTGGCATGTGCTGCATAGGCTAAGAAAATTCTGATTGCTTCAAGTCGCAACAGGAGCAAAAGTTTTATCAAAATCTATTACTTCTTGTTGATAGTAGCCCTTAGCAACCAATCTAGCTTTGTTCCTGACAACTATGCCATTTTCATCCATCTTGTTTCTGAATACCCACGTGGTGTCAATTGGATTCTTTCCTTTAGGCTTGGGTACCAGCTTCCATACTTTATTCTTTCAAATTGGTTTAGCTCCTCCTACATAGCTAAAACCCAATCAGGATCCAACAGAGCTTCCTCTACCCTTTTAGGCTCTTCCTTAGAAAGGAAGCTGCTATAGAGACATTCTTCTTGAGTTGCTTTCCTTGTTTGCACCCTTGAAGATGCATCACCAATTATTAATTCAAATGGGTGATCTCTAGTTCATTTTCTCTGTTGAGGTAGATTAGCTCTAGATGAAGAGGCCTCATTGTTGTCTTGATGTGTGACAGAGTTTTAATTAGAAGAAACTCCCCCTGAGTTTGTGGATCTTTGACTTAAAGTTGGGATTCTTTCTGTTTGTGATCTGACTTGGCTTTCAACTCCTATTGATGGATCAACGGATGTTGTTCTTTGCCTTTCGACGAATGATACATATTGTCTTTCAACGAATGATGCACTTGGTCTTTCGATAGATGTTGAATTATGTGCTTCATTAGTTGTAGACTTTTCTGCATTGTTCTTAGATATTGATTCTTGATCACTTTCATCATCACTATATTCACAAATCATCTCAGCATTGTCAAATTTTAGGCTTTTATAGAAATCTTCATCTTGTGGTCCTTCAATCTTTTTATCATCAAACACAACATGCACAGATTCCATAACAATGTTGGTTCTGAGATTGTAGACTCTATATGCTTTTCTAACTGCATATCCAACAAAAATGACTTCATCTACCTTGGCATCAAACTTCCCATGCTGATCAGTTTGATTCCTTAAGATATAGCATTTACAGCCAAAGACATGAAGAAAGTTTAATGTTGGCTTCCTGTTCTTGAACAATTGGTAGGGTGTCATGCATTTTGCTTGACTAATCAAAGAAATATTCTGAATGAAGCATGCAGTATTTACAGCTTCTACCCAAAAATATGTTGGTAACTTTGATTCTTCCAGCATTGTTCTTGCAGCTTCAATGAACCACTCCATTTTGTTTTGGAGTTCTTACTGCTGAAAATTCATGCATGATCCCAATTTCTTCATAAAATGATCTCATCACAGAATTCTTGAACTCAGTTCCATTATCACTCCTGATCCTTCTTACTTTGAAATCAGGATGATTGTTGACTTGCCTTATGTGATTGATGATGATTTCACTAGCTTCATCTTTGGATTTGAGAAAATATGTCCAAGAGAACTTTGAGAAATCATCCACAATTACTAGAAAGTATCTTTTCCTTGAGATGGACAATACATTGAATGGTCCAAATAAGTCCTTGTGTACTAGTTGCAAAGGTTCTTCAATTATTGAATCAAGCTTCTTTCTGAATGATGCCTTGATCTGCTTTCCTTTCTGACATGCATCACACATTCCATCCTTTGAGAATTCCACTTGAGGAATACCTCTTACCAAATATTTCCTGACTAACTCATTCATAGTCTTGAATTTAAGGTGGGACAGCTTCTTGTGCCATAGCCAACTTTCATCTTAACTTTCCTTGCTAAATAGATAAGTGACAGATTCTGCATTTGATGAGTTGAAGTCAGCTAAATACACATTTCCTTTTCTCACTCCAGTGAGAACCACTCTATTTCTTTTCTTGTTGGTCACAACACAGGCTTCAGAATTAAATGTTACTGAGTTGCCCTTATCACAAAGCTGCTGATACTCAACAAATTATGCTTGAGTCCATCCACTAGGGCAACTTCCTCAATGATGACGTTATCCTTTGAAATCAAGCCATATCCCATAGTATGATCCTTGCTGTCATCTCCAAAAGTGAAACTTGGGCCTGCTCTCTCCTTGAACTCAGTGAGCAGGAATCTCCAGTCATGTGCCTTGAGCACCCAGTATCCAAATACCAAAGATTCTTTTTATTTCCCTGCACACAACAAAATCAAATCAAGTTGATTTTGGTACCCAAGTTTCTTTGGGTCATGTTTTGTTAGCCTTTTTCTTAGGTTTCTTAGGCTTGTCCTCATTTGACTTAGGCATTGAAATTCATCCTTAATCAATTGAGTAGAACCCTTAAAACCATTCATCATTGCAGAATTATCATCCATCAGGTGATTAACATGGAAAGGCATATTTTGTGTGTTGGGAATATGTTGTGAACTTGATGATTTCATTAACAAAACACCTTAGTAGATTTAACTTAGTGAAAAATGTAGCACTCGACGGATGACTCAATATACTCCCGACGGATGACTCAATATACTCTCGACGGATGATGATTTGACATCCATCGAGTGAGTAACTTATGTAACAATAAGTCATGTAGCACGTTTCTGTAGATTCTGTAGTAGCATATAAGTCATGTTGACTTTAATTAGATATGCAGAATAAGTTGATTAATTATATATATAAGATGTCTTGTAATTATGCATAAGTAAAATGAAGTCAAGTTTCAAATAGCTACCCGATGGATGATCAACAAAGCCATCGACGGATGATCAACAAAGCTACTCGACGGATGATAATCATGTACCCGACGGATGATCAATTCAAACATCCGTTGACAGTGACAACAGAGTCATATGCGTCGAGTGTATGCAAAAGGAATGTGGCAGCATATTCAACTGGGTTTTTGAGAACAAAGAAGCATTGCCATTTCCATGATGATGATATTCAAAGATGCTGGAATAGAGCAATGAAGCATCATAGTATTAGACTTGATAGGTTTTGTTTTATTATCTTGTCCTATAACTATGTAATCTTGGTGATATATAAACCAAGAGTAGCAAGTAGAACAACAACAAGACTAAGCAATACATTTTCTCAGAGAAACAATTGTAAACTGTATCCCTTAGCATTTCTCTGTAAGTTTAGTTGTTCTTATTTGTAAGCAGCTGTGAGCTATTCAAGCTTCATAGGGTTCTCTCGATATATATATATATATATATATATATATATATATAAATCTGGTGGATACATTCAAATCCACCAGAAAGTTTTAATGACTTGTGTTTTTATTATTTTATGTTTTGATTCATTTTAACTTATCATTCCGCACTTTGAAAACCAAAACACTCACATATATATTTTGAGTTAGAACATTTTATAATTCAGAAAAAGTTTCTAGAATTCCATTCAACCCCCCTTATGTAATTCTTGTTGCATTGTTAGGGACTAACAATTGGTATCAGAGCAAACTCTTGAAGAACAAAGAGTTTAAAGATCACAACAAACAGCAAGATGAACAAGAAGGATGTTGGAGTCAAGATTCCTTTTCTGGACAAAGATAATTACCATCACTGGAAGGTAAAGATGCATCTTCATTTACTTTCTCAAGATGAGGCCTATGTGGATCGCATAGAGAGAGGCCTCATGTACCAATGAGAGCTGCAATTGGAAATGAGCCATCAGTTCCCAAGCCAAGGCATGAATGGTCAGATCCTGATATTGAACAAGTCAGGAAAGACAAGATGACCATGAATATTTTGTTCAATGGAGTTAATGGTGACATGTTTGAAAACATCATCAATTGCAAAACTGCCAAGCAAGTTTGGGATACAATTCAGATTATATGTGATGGCACTGAACAAGTTAGAGAAAACAAGATGCAATTACTAATTCAGCAATATGAGCATTTCCACTTTGAAGAAGGTGAAACTCTCACTGATATCTTTAGTAGATTTTAAAAGCAACTAAATGCTCTAAAGCTGCATGGAAGAGTCTACCAAACCAAAGATTCTAACCTCAAATTTCTAAGATCCCTACCAAAAGAATGGAAACCAATGACAGTCTCCTTGAGAAATTCACAAGAATACAAGGAGTTTACACTAGAGAGACTATATGGCATTCTAAAGACTTATGAGCTTGAAATAGAGCAAGATGAAAGAATGGAGAAAGGGAGAAAGAAAGGAGGGTCCATTGCACTGGTTGCTGAGTTAGAGAAGGAGATGAAGATAGAAGCTGTTGAGGTCTACTTTAAAGGTCTGTGAAAACAAGGGCAAGGGGCTGGTAGCAGAAAATGAAGACTCTTTGAGCCACGATGATATGGATGACATTGATGAACATCTAGCAATTCTTTCCAGAAGATTTGCCAAGTTCAAGTTCAAAAAGAATTTTGGAGCAGCTAAGCCAAATAGAAACATGGTGGATAAATCAAAATTCAAATGTTTCAAATGTGGTTTGGCAGGGCACTTTTCCAGTGAGTGTTGAAAGTTAGATTCCAGCAAGAAGAAGTTTGAGCCTGTGGATTATAAACAGAAATATTTTGAGTTGATCAAACAAAAGGAAAGGGCTTTCATTACACAAGAAAATGACTAAGCAGCAGATGGTCTGGATGAGGATGAGGATGTCAGCTATGTCAATCTAGCCCTAATGGCCAAGTCTGATGAAACAGAGACAAGTTCTTCAAGTAATCAGGTAATCACCACTAACCTTGCACATTTATCTAAAGCTGAGTGTAATGATGCAATTAATGACATGTCTACAGAAT
Source organism: Apium graveolens (assembly GCF_009905375.1). Classification (NCBI taxonomy): domain Eukaryota; kingdom Viridiplantae; phylum Streptophyta; class Magnoliopsida; order Apiales; family Apiaceae; genus Apium; species Apium graveolens. The sequence continues at coordinate 190,791,191 of NC_133648.1, forward strand.
TATATCATTTGCGTGTTACACTTAAGTCTTTCACTAAGGAAAATGCTAAACTCAAAGAAAATAATTTGTTTTTAAGTGAGAGGAATAATGTGCTAGAGTCTCAGTTTATTTTAATTTGAAAAATTGAAAATTGAGTGTAAGATTGCTAAGGATGAATTAAATGAGTCCTTGAAGAAAGAAGAGATTTTGAAGAAGCAGTTTGAACGAGAACAGGAGGTGATTAAGGCATGGAAAACATCTAGAGATGTTCATGCTCAAATCACCAAAGTTTAAGGTATTGAGTCATTTTGTGATGCAGCCTGGAAGAAGAATAAGGAGAAGCTGGACTCCAATTTGGTTGAAGGATTTCTAATAGATGTAGACTCGACGGATGATGAGAGTCATCCGTCGGATAACCAAAAGGATTATTCGTCGAGTGACATAAATCCTCATTCGTCGGCTGTGAGCAAACCTGTGAGTAAAGCTAAACTTGCCAAGTTAAATGAAAAATATGGATCAGTTTCCAAAAACTTCATTTCAGGAGAATCTAGTCAAGTGAAGAAGGAGAAGAAAGTGAATGTTGGTCATCTGTATATCAAGCAATTGAATGACATACTAGAAAAGATTGAGATTAAAATAGAGGCTAAAAGGAAAAAACAATAGAGATGGGAAAGTAGGGATTAACAAACATAGCAACTACACACCTGATAAATATGCTCCTAGAAAAATCTGTGTTAATTATGGTAGTGCTAATCATTTGTCTGTTAATTGCAAACTTGCCATGCCTCCTCCTATGTCTGTACCCTCCCCTTTTCCCAACATGAATGCCATGCCTTCCATGCCTATGAATGTTATGTCTACACAGAATATGAATACATTATTTGCTAATATGCCATTTGCACCTAATCCTTATTATGCTGCATTTAGTATGCCTCAAATGCCATTTAGCATGCCCTACTGGAATAACATGTTTGCTTATAGCATGACATTTCCTGTTAATCAAAATGTGCATGATAATTCTGTTTTAATGAATGGTTTCAAAGGTCCAACTCAGATGACTAAGGATGAATCTGATATCCCCAAGTTAAATGAGGTCAAACCTAAGAAACAGAAGAAGAAAGCTAACAAAGCAGTACCCAAGGAAACTTGGGTACCAAAATCAACTTGATTTTATTTTAATGTGTGCAGGGAAACAGAAAGAATCTGTGGTACTTGGATAGTGGTTGTTCAAGATACATGACTGGTGATTCTACACTGCTCACAGAGTTTAAGGAGAGAGCTGGCCCAAGTATTACTTTTGGAGATGACAGCAGGGGTTATACTGTGGGATATGGCTTGATTTCAAAAGATAATGTCATTATTGAGGAGGTTGCCTCAGTGGATGGTCTCAAGCACAATTTGTTGAGTATCAGCCAGCTTTGTGATAAAGGCAATTCAGTAACCTTCAATTCAGAAGCCTGTGTTGTGACAAAAAAGAGGAGCAACAAAGTGGTTCTCACTTGAGTGAGAAAAGGAAATGTGTACCTAGCTGACTTCAACTCATCAAATGCAGAATCTGTTACTTTCCTTCTCAGTAAAGCAAGTCAAGATGAAAGTTGGCTATGGTACAAGAAGTTATCCCATCTAAACTTCAAGACCATGAATGAGCTTATAAAGGAAGAACTGGTTAGAGGTATTCCTCGAGTGGAGTTTTCTAAGGATGGACTGTGTGATGCTTTCCAAAAGGGTAAACAAATCAAAGCATCATTCAGAAAGAAGCTTGATTCAACAATTGAAGAACCTTTGCAACTGCTGCACATGGATTTATTTGGACCAGTCAATATGTTGTCCATCTCTAGAAAAAGATTTTGCCTAGTAATTGTAGACTATTTCTCAAAGTTCTCTTGGACATATTTCCTTAAGTGTAAAGATGAGGCTAGTGAAATCATCATCAATCACATAAGGCAAGTCAACAATCATCCTCCTTTCAAAGTTAGAAGAATCAGGAGTGACAATGGAACTAAGTTCAAGAATTCTGTCATGAGAGCATTTTGTGAAAAAAATGGAATTTTGCATGAGTTTTCAGCAACAAGAACTCCACAATAAAATGGAGTAGTAGAAAGAAAGAACAGATCACTTATTGAAGCTGCAAGGACAATGCTTGAAGAATCTAAGTTACCCACATATTTCTAGGCTGAAGCTGTAAATACTGCATGCTACACTCAGAATATTTCTCTGGTTAATCAAGCAAAATGCATGACTATCTACCAATTGTTCAAGAAAAAGAAGCCAACTCTAAATTTTCTTCATGTCTTTGGCTGCAAATGTTATATCTTGAGAAATCAAACTGATCAGAATGGGAAGTTTGATGCTAAAGCAGATGAAGGAATATTTGTTAGATATGCTGTTGGTAAAGCATACAGAGTCTACAATCTGAGAACCAACATTGTTGTGGAATCAATACATGTTGTGTTTGATGATAAAAAGATTGAGGGACTACAAGATGGAGATTACCATGAGAGCCTCAAATTTGACAATGTGGAGATGGTTAGTGATGACAGTGATGATGAAAGTGATCCAGAAATAGTTTTAAAGGATAATGCAGAAAAATCTACTACTAATGAAGCACAAAATTCAACATCTGTCGAGTTGCAAAATGCTTCATCCGTCGGGAGACAATCTGCTTTATCCGTCGGGAGAGAACTAGCTTCATCCATCGGTACTCAAAATTCACCATCCGTCGGGTCATCAAAAGGAGCTGAAAGTCAGAATAGATCACTTACAGAAAATTCCTCATTCTTAAATCATAGATTCACAAACTCAGGGGGAGTTTCTAACAATCAACACTCAATCACACATCAAGAAAACAATGAGGCCTCTTCATCTAGAGCTAATCTACCTCAACAAAGGAAATGGACAAAGGATCACCCCTTTGAGCTCATCATTGGTGATGTATCTTCTAGAGTTCAAACGAAGAGAGCAACTCAAGAAGAATGTCTATATAGCAGTTTCCTATCTAAGGAAGAACCAAATAAGGTAGAAGAAGCTTTGTTGGATCCTGATTTGATTTTAGCTATGCAGGAGGAGCTAAACCAATTTGAAAGGAACAAGGTATGGAAGCTAGTACTTAAGCCTAAATGAAAGAATCCTATAGACACCAAATGGGTATTCAGAAACAAGATGGATGAAAATGGCATAGTAGTCAGGAACAAAGCTAGATTGGGTACTAAGGGCTATTGTCAACAAGAAGGAATAGATTTTGATGAAACCTTTGCTCCTGTTGCAAGACTTGAAGCCATCAGAATCTTCTTGGCCTATGTAGCCCATGCCAATTTCAAGGTCTATCAAATGGATGTCAAAAGTGCCTTTCTGAATGGAGATTTGGAGGAGGAAGTCTATGTTAGTCAGCCTCCTGGTTTTGAAGATCCAAATTTTCTAGAATATGTCTACTATCTTTTGAAAGCACTTTATGGACTGAAGCAAGCACCTAGAGCCTGGTATGACACTTTGTCAAAGTTTCTTTTAGGGAATCACTTCACTAGAGGTAATGTTGACAAAACTTTATTCTTTAGAAATGTTAATGGCTCTAGCATACTTGTTCAAATTTATATAGATGACATTATCTTTGGCTCTACGGATGAGAAAATTTGCAAAAAGTTTGCCAAATTGATGCAAAGTAAGTATGAAATGAGCATGATGGGAGAACTAACTTACTTTCTTGGTTTGCAAGTTAAGCAAGTTAGTGATGGAATATTCATTAGTCAAACTAAATACATTTATGATCTTTTAAAGAAGTTTGATCTAATGGATTGCACATCTTCAAAAACTCCCATGGCCACTGCAACTAAGCTTGAATTAAACACTACTGAAAAGTCAGTGGATATTTCAAGTTATAGGGGCATGGTTGCCTCACTTCTGTACTTAACAGCTAGTAAGCCAGATATAATGTTTGCTACATGTCTTTGTGCTAGATTTCAGGTTGATCCTAGAGAATCTCACTTAGTAGCTATTAAGAGAATTTTCAGATATCTCAAGGGAACATCAAAACTTGGCATTTGGTACCCTAGAGATTCTGGTTTTCTAACTGGTTATTCAGATGCAGATTATGCAGGTTGCAGAATTGATAGAAAAAGTACAACAAGAACCTGTCAATTTCTAGGAAATAAGCTTGTGTCCTGGTTCAGTAAAAAGAAAAATTCAGTTTCTACTTCTACAGCTGAAGCTGAATATATTGTTGCTGGCAGTTGCTGTGCACATATTTTGTGGATGAAAAACCAATTGCTAGACTATGGTCTGCAAGTGGAAAGGATTCCTATTTTCTGTGATAACACAAGTGCAATTGCCATCACTGAAAATCCAGTACAGCATTCAAGAACAAAGCACATAGACATCAAGTACCACTTCATAAGGGAACATGTAATGAATGGTACTGTAGAACTACATTTTGTTCCAAGTGAAAAACAGCTTGCAGATATATTTACCAAGCCACTGGATAATCCACCTTTTCAAGGTTGGTAAGTGAGTTAGGAATTCTTAATTTTTCTTAAACCTTTTCAGATAATTTGCAAGTTGTAATGCAGCCAGAAATTTAATTGATTTTTCAGTCTTGGATGAAATTTTGGCTAAGTCAAAATTTACATCTCGATGGATGATCATTATCCATCGAGTTTGATCATCTGTCGGTATACAATTTGTTAATAAAATCAATTATTTTTCTGGAATATTTTGTGTCTCGATGGATAACTAATTTATCCTCATCCATCGAATTGTCTTATTCTTAGCCGTTGATTCTCTGAAAATTATCCATCGAGTATACTTACAGTTTGTAAGCATAACACGACGAATAATTGATGGAATTTTTACAGTTTATTTTTAAACGGCTATTTTGGGCAATTCTTATTGGTTACTTTATTTTACTTTATTATTTTTGCCAGTTATTTTTGAGATAGTATAAAAGCATAATTCATTTTCATTGCTTTTCTTTTATCATTCTCAAATCATCTGCTATAACTTCTCTCTTTCTCAAGAGAAATTATCATCTCTCTCTCTGCAATTTTCACTCTCTAACAATGGCACCAGTCGTCAAGATCATGTCTCAAACTGGATTTATCTATGAGAAGAACAACTTCACGGCTCTAGTGAACAAGGGGATTCAGCAGTCTGGTGGCTACCACAAAATGATGGATTTTGTGAAGAAGTGCAAACTCAACTATGCCATGCTGGAATCACCCACCATTTACTGTGAGGTTGTTGAAGAAATGTGGGCAACTGCAACATATAACTCAACTGATAAGACTATCACTTTCACTATTAAAGACAAGGAATTCAGTGTTAATAGTGATATTATTAAAGCATGCTTCAAGTTTCCTGATAATACTGTCACTACTCCACACACAGACACTGATATTGTTAATATGCTTAATTCCATGGGCTATGCACTCTCTACTTCTAAATTAAGTGAAATTAGGAGGTTGGGTGTAAGAACCCTGATTTTTGTAATATTTTAAAACTTCTGTGAATAGTAACTTGAGCTGATTAAGTAATACGTATGGGGATCATCATAAAATGAATAGTGGAATTTTGAGAATCCGAGATCATATTCTTGTTTATCGAGGAAAATAAGTGAATGTAAAAGCCGACGGGATTCGAAGATTCACGATTATACTACGTGTTTTCGTATCCGTAAAGAATGGTGTAGAACCAGGAATACTACATGAAATAAATAATATATCAAGGGTTTCTATGATCAAAAGAAGGAATGAAATTGTTTATAGGATTATAAGCGATAAAAGAAATCGCTACGAAACAAGTCGTTATACGTGGAAACTATCGGAATGGAACGACGATTGCGTTTACGATAAATAAACGAATGAGAAATTAAATCCCATGCAAGTTGGCCATGCATAACCAAGTCCTAACTAGTAGTTAGGAGTGTAACTAGATGATTAGAAGTTAACTAGAATAGTTAGTGGAATAGTGTTGAATAGTGATGGGAGACAAACAAGTACACAAGCCATACTTCTCCCTTTTCTTACTTCACCACACAATCAAACCAACCCATACCTTTGCCAAATTATTGTCAAATCTACTGCATACATCCCATATATTCATTATACACTCCCACACTTTAGCCACAAAATAAAACAACCCCTTTTCCCTCACTTAAAGCTCTCCCATTTTTCATTCCAGTAGTTCGGGTTTTCTGAGCAAGGGAGAAAGAAAAATTCATAACTCCAAATATACTCATTCAAATATCATGAAATTTTTACCATAGATTCTCTATATCATGGGTAAGCTTCTTACCAAATTTCAGCCTCAAATTATTTTTTTCAATTTTATAAAAAATTTTGAATGAGGTGCTGAAAGGTGACTCCGAAATTCTAACTTGTTTCTTGGTTTTGTTTCTTAAGGATCTAGCCCTTCTAAGTGTTTTCTAAGCAAATAAAGCCTCAATAATCATAGAACCAACCTTACTAGTGTACAAGAAGGTATAAATTTCAACCATTTAAGGTTTTATGGTTGGATTTATTTGTTATGTTTGTTGTGGTGTTAAGATCCAAAGGATTGTGTTTGTTTGAGTTTGTATTGATTATGTTCTTGCTAAAGGATTGAGATGTTGAGTTGTAGTCCATGTATGTGGTACTAGATAGAGAATATAAGGTGTATGTAGGTGGATCTTGAGAAGTACTTGTGTTTATGATGGTTATAGGTAGTGATTGTGTTAAGATCAAGTAGTAGAAATTGAGTTTGGGCATTCTTGCACTTGATATGTTTTCTGCAAGATATCCGGCCATGAAAATGGTTAAAATTTGAAAACCACTGGCCATTACTAGATAGATCTTATTTTTTAGTTTCTATACATGTGTAGATCATCATGAGGAGATTTACGGTTTAGGAGTTATGGTCATTTTAGTGTAAAACATTTCTGCGATTAGCTAACTACACTTAAGTCCACTTGCATGGTGATTTTGAAGGACTTAAAATAATTTCGAGATTCTGGAAAAATTATGAAAAATGGATATGATAGTAGAAAAGACTGTCCAAAAAGAATTTTGAGAAAATATTAAGTTTTCGATTTTATACAATTGTTTTGGTAAAGCAAGCGCAAACGAGAAACGCATAAAAACCAAGTTTTAACGCGCATTTTCTCACGTTCGAGCTTAAAACTCGAAATGGACTTTCTAAAGCGAACGATCGATTTCAAAACTCGACCATGTTATAAAGTGAGAATATAAGTGTTGAGAATGTGAGGATCGGATATTCGTTATACTTGAGTAGTTGCGAAAGTTGCTTAATAAAAGCGAGACGTTAATCGCGTACTAACTTAGACCGTTGGTTCTTGTTTATAGATCGCCAACCAAACACTAGAGACCATACCACTTCGATTACTCGAGGCAAGTTTTCGAAACCCTATCTCATACTATCCATGCTATATATATACTATTGTGATATTGATTCCATGATTTACAGTTCAAATATATATGCTTGTATATGATATCAATGCATACGAATTATGCGATTGTTTACGAAAACAAATTTCGTTTTACACGAGTATGAGAAATTGAAACGTATTTCAAATATAATATATGATAATGGGAGTCGGAGATATTTTAATAACGATTTAATTCCGGAGAGAGCCGGACGTGAAAGATTTCTATTTCGATAAACAAAGTACGTTCACGTAATATATATATCAAGCGAACGATTGAGATTTTGACTTAAACTTCGAGAAATATTGGTTTATTCATTTAAGGGACACCCTTACTTGATTGATTATTTTATAAAGCGATACTTAAGGGATTATTAAATATCCATAAAGTATTTAAAAATATACTGAATAGTTTATAAATCATTTCACGTTATTTAATAAAGATTTAACTATTCAAAGAGCAATTATAGGATACCAAATCCTGTTTTGATAATTTGATTAAGGTGTCTCCATTCGTTGGACCTTATTCAGAAATATATTTTATTTAAGGTTTTTTATTAATTCATTGAACCTTAATTAGAAATACTTTGTACTTAATATTTTATCAATTCATTGAATCCCTCCTAAATTATTTTGAGACCTTAGATATTTAATATCTTTGGACTTCTAAAAACTTATTTAAAAATAGACATAGTTCCCAAAGGTACTTTCTAAATTATTCAAAACTCTTGAAAGAGATTAATCATTTAAAACATTTCAAAACCTTAGGGAACTTAGTCTAGAAGCATAAGAGTTTTGCTTCCTCATTCAATAAAGAACAAGTGAGTATTATATGTGTCACCCTACTACAGATAGGGATTTGAAAATGATTTTAAATTCAAAACTCCGACAACTCCCAAAGATCAATTGAGTTAAAAGTGATGAATAAATTATCTTATTTAAAGGTCAACTTTTAATGACCTATTCCTTCGAAAAAGGATTTTGAGCAAAAGATATAATTGTCTTGGGACTGGAATGTAGCCTGCCCGGCACGGAGTGGTATCGGGCAGTGACCAGGCGCGGAGTGGCGCATTATGCAAGCGCGGAGTGGCGCATTGTACGGTTATATGGTCTATGTGACCATTGACTTTCAGACTTTCATGGCAATGGGCAACCACCGTGTATTGTCTTGATGAGCCCAAAGGAGGCTAGGTTTATATTCCTTCTACTAGTAGAGAAAATTTCATATTCGGCTGATCACCGATACGTGGTTTATTCCAGTATAGTCCCTTTCTTCCATTTTGGAAAAACTGTTGTGAAATATACAACAGAGAGCTGATAAGGCTGAGTTTTAAACAAGGATATTGATGAATATATATCAAATTCATTTGAGAAATCTGCCAATAAGGCTGAGTTTTAAATTGGGATGTTGATGACTATATATCACACCCATTTGAGAATCTTGGTTCGAGTAACATCTTGAGATTTTGAAATAAAATGAGTACGAGTATAAAATGATTTTAAGAAAGAAATGAATACAAGTATCCAGTGGATATACTATTGTAGTTGATTTTGAGAATATTATAAATTTGACAAGCATATAAACTTTCAGAACGGTTTGGAGATACAAAGTATAATTATTGGTTTTATTTATCCTTACATACTTAATTATGGGGATATATACCTTGCTGAGCTATAATGTTCACCCTTACTTTTATATATCATATCACAACAGACTACCAGCATGGATCAGACCAGGACTGCTGTCCGTAGGCGGGTAAGGAATGCTCGTAAGTTCTGTAGGCTTTTTGTGTGCCAGCCCCGTCAGGTAGATAAGTGGAGATGATTTATTTGATACTGTTTCCAAGCATATAACCTGTGTGTGTGTGTGTGAGTTTGAATAAAAGGTCGAGTAATATTGTGAAAAGAGAATTATTTAATTAATAAGTGATTGTAACGACCCAAATTCACGACCTTGGATTTGGGGGTGTTATATTGGGTCTTAGGAAGGAATGAAGTTATTTGTGTGATGTAGTCACTAAAGTATTTTTTGGTAAAATTAGCAATTTTGATTCAGTTAATATCTTTATGCTTAACATGCTTTACATGTTAGTAACTGATAAGTTTTTCAACTTTAGTGATCTAGTCATATTTGAGTTGGGATTTAAGTCAGGGGAGCTAAATAAGAGGGGCAAGAATGTTTATTATGCTAGATTTTTAATGATGCTTGCTAACCACCTCTCTGAGGATATTGTACTTGAGAACCCAACCAACAAGTTATATTTTTGGGTTCAAGAAAGGAGAATCATTGCAGATTTGAACAGGGCAAACCATCACAAAGATGTGCCACTCTCCTAATTCCCAGTAAAGGAAGCACCTCAGGTAAGTGAGGTAATTTCCATTGTCTCTACTCTTCCAACCTCACATACTTCTTTGCATTCTAGTGTAGCTATGGAAACTGTGTCATGGACCCAACAGTTGCCTACCAAAGCTACCAAATCCAAAATTTCAAAAACAAAGACAAAGAAAGCCCCCTCTGGTGTCTCTCAAAACATGCTAGTTGTAAAATCCACCAAACCTAAAGAGGGGAGTGTGAAGGTGGGTAAGAAAGGTGAGGGGCATGGTGAACATCAAAGAAACCCTAAGGATAAGGTTGGAGAGGTGAGTGTTTCCCAGCCTAGCCACAATGCAGTTTCCCAACAAACTGCAGTGCTTAATAAGGATATCAGCTCATTACTGGTTTCATCCTCCCAAAAGGATGTTACCATTGAAACAAGCTCTCGGCCAAGAGCACATGCCAAAAGGGTAAGGGACACAAGCTCACCCAAAACTTACACTAGAAAGAAGAAATCAAAGACCCTTGGGGATGCACAGGGTTCACACACTATGTAAACTGGTGCTAAAGACATAGTCACTGCACCTTCTCAAAGTCAAGTTGATGTGGCTCCAATAAATGTGGAGTCACAACCAAAATCTCTAATAATTGAAGCACCTGAAACACCAAATTCTCCCATACACTCTTTGGATGTTGACATGATAAACACATTACCTCCAAATTCTCCATCTTTAACTCTCTTGGAGAAGCCAAAAATCCAAGCAAGTGAGCATCATCTTCTAGATGATTTGTTGGCTCACTTGCCATTTCTTTCTAAAACTGTTGAGACATCTGTGCCAAAATTTTCATCAATCTGCACAGAGTCCACAATAGTTTCCACTCTAAACTCATTTATTTCTACTCTCTCGATGGATATTGTTCATCCGTCGAGTAATGATTGTATCCCGACGGATGTGCCTAACAGCAGTCATCCGTCGGTTAGCAAAATTACTACCCCGATGGATATTCCTTATCCGTCGACTGTCTCTGCACAACTTCAAATCTCTTCAATTCTTACAAGTGCAGAAGACTTGGTAGTAGTGCAATCACTCCTAGGACTGAGGGAAGGGAGTGAAATGTGTGAGAGTCTGGGTTGCTCCCAAGACAAAGGAGAGGAAAAGAGTGAACCTATGCAGTCCATTTCTTCAGGACTGGAAAAATTGAGTGTGAGGAGTCCCACCTTAGATGGTGAAGGTGAGGGTGTGAGGGTGGGGAGCCAAGGTGAGACCTTGATGCAATAAAAGAGAGATCATGAGAGAAATGCAGGTACAAGAGTGATAAGGATGGAAACCATTGCAAGTGAGTCAATGAATGTCAATGATGCAGAAAGGGAAAGGCTATTTCAACAAGAATATCAAGCTGTTATAGATTCTACTTCCCTGGATGCTGAGACATTTACTCACCCTATGACAGCTTACCAAACTCTAGCTGTACAGGGCAATGAGGAGGCTGAAAGATTGCTGAACTTGGTGCATACTACATAATCTTTACAGAGAGTAGAGAGCAAAGGATGCAATCACTACTATGCCTTCCAACATTGGCAGTGATTTTGAACTGGATGAAACTTCTTTTGGGGATGTTGGTGGGGATGATGAGGAAGATAGCATGAGCATAGGGGGACATGCAGATGTTCCTGCCTGGATGCTAACAAAAAAATGCTCCTACTCACATCTCCAATCAACAATATTCAAGCTATGTCATGACACCCAAGCAGCCATTCAGGCATCTTCTAATGCCAACACAAAGAAGCTACTCACAGCACATCTTGAAGCACCCCAGTTGCATAAAATTCAAGCCCTCCAACACAGTCAGAGTGTGAATGTAATCAAGCAAGAAATTTCTGAAGTAAAGTAGGATGTCATAGAAAGGTTGGATGTTAGACTTCCTGCTACCATCATGACTGAAATAATTCAAAAACTAAGGAAGGAGGCTGATCTCAATAGCAAAGTTGAGGCCATGGACTCAAGATTATCTGCCGTGGAGAATTTAATGGCCAAGATACTTAACAATCAAGAAACTCAGACTGCACTACTCCAACAGTTGGTGGCTGCTCAACTCCTTCCCACACAACTTTATGATAATAAAAAGGGGGAGAAAGGCTCAAGTGAGGGGGGGGGAACAACTCAACATTCAAGTTAGCAAAGTACTGGTGCCTACAATTACTTTCACTAAGCCACCAATTAAAGAAAACATTGATTTGATTAATGTAGCAGCAGCCACACTAAGAGCAACTGAGAAGAAGCAGTTGAGTTCAATCAACTGGGAGAAGATTGATGAGGATATTCAAAAGAGGTTTGGTCTAGCAAAGAAGCCAGAAACATCAACCATTCATCACTCTCAAGTCAGGAAAATCTCTGTGAATGATATGAGCATGAATAATCTGGAAAGAGGCCAGCCATCCTGCATCAAATCTCCAAAGGCTAAACTAATTTTGAAGCCAAAGGTGAACTATCCAAAATCTTCACTAAAGAACCCTTTGGACACAGTATATGAGACACCAAAGCTTGATGAGAAGAAACTGTTGTCAAGATCTATTGCATTTTACAAGGATCCAGCTCATTCAGCATTGAAAAGAAGAATTTCCAAGGTTTTCAGGAATGGTAAGGAAATTTTTGTGGTGGCTGGACACCCTCAATTTGCTGAAGCAAAAAGAGAAGAAAAGGAAAGATTGAAGCAAGAAAAGAAGCAAGCTGCTCTAGATGCTAAAAAGGTCAAACAAAAGAAGGAGCAAGCTGCAAGCTGTGAAACCTACACAACAAACTCCTGAACAATCATCTGAAACCACTGAATCTAAGGAGCTGAAAATGCAAGAAGAATCACAGCGAGAAAAAGGTTTAGATACAAACTTCATGCAAAGAGGAAAGTGAACTTTGATGAAAAGGATTTGGAAGATCAGTTTCCTAAAAATTCTACATCTGCAACAACTCAAACATCCATGCCCTCTGTGGCACATGAAGAATTCAAGATAGATCCATCCAAGAATTTTCATTGTGAACCTATCATTCCAAAGGATGAGCCAATAGACTGGGATAGTCTACCAATTCCTGAACTCAATCTAGCTTTTTTCATGAAGCCAAAGAAGATAAAGAAAAGAGCAGTCAAAATAGTGAAGCCCTCAGCTCTCAGATCCAAGTCCCTAACCAAAGCTCAAACCAAAGTCAACAAGGGAGATATTATGTACATCTGTGACATCAAGGAATTCTCAGATCTAAACCTCTATCTAGATGAACTGGAAGAAATTAGAGGGATTGATGCTTACTTGAATCTACCTGAAAGGTTAGTATTCAAGTACAAGGGAGGAAAAGAGATACAATGGCCACATCACAGGATCCTTCAAGAGAGCCAATCTGTGCTGATAAAGGTTTATTCATCCTTCAAGAAGAACTTTGGATTCAATGTGACAGCTAGAAGACTAGTTCTAAAGAAGATTGAAGAACTGAAGAGTATTACAGCCAAGGATGCACTCCCAAAGACTCTAACTATTCCTTACACTGGAATTAGAGTGCATCTAAGGCCCTACTGGCTGATGGAATTCATCGATGATAAGGGAGTTAGAAGATTCTTCATATTAGAGGACCAGTTGAGCATCTCTAGCAATGACACTCTTCTGGAAATGCAAGGAATGCTAAATCTCTCAGAATCTGATGAACTTGATTTCCACAGACAGCTCCAAAATCAGATAGAAGAAAACAATAGGAAGCTTGGGAAGAGATCCAGATCATCAAGGAAATAGATCAATCTGCTCAGACTAGAGGAGCACCTTGAAAAAGACTGTGAGCAAATCTTTGTACACTTTACCTTGTAAATTTTTTAAGTGATTATTGCAGCACTTTTTAGTTCTATCTACTATCTTTTAAATTTGTATTTTTAGGGTATTTTGTTATCATCAAGTTTCTCTTAATTTATGACTACAATTCTAGTAGGCATAAATTGGGGGAGATTGTTGGGAATATGTTGTGAACTTGATGATTTCATTAACAAAACACCTTAGTAGATTTAACTTAGTGAAAAATGTAGCACTCGATGGATGATCAAATATAGTCCCGATGGATGACTCAATATAGTCCCGACAGATGATGATTTGACATCCATCGAGTGAGTAACTTATGTAACAATAAGTCATGTAGCACGTTTCTATAAACATCTTTGTATAGATTCTGTAGTAGCATATAAGTCATGTTGACTTTAATTACATATGCAGAATAGGTTGATAAATTGTATATATAAGATGTCTTGTAATTATGCATAAGTAAAATGAAGTCAAGTGTCAAATAGCTACCCGACGGATGATCAACAAAGCCATCGATGGATGATCAACAAATCCATCGACGGATGACCAACAAAGCTACTCGACGGATGATAATCATGTACTCGACGGATGATCAATTCAAACATCCGTTGACAGTGACAACACAGTCACATGCGTCGAGTGTATGCAAAATGAATGTGGCAGCCTATTCAACTGGGTTTTTGAGAACAAAGAAGCATTGCCATTTCGATGCTATTATGAAGATATTCAAAGATGCTAGAATAGAGTAATGAAGCAGTATATTATTAGACTTGATAGGTTTTATTTTATTATCTTATCTTATTACTGTGTAATCTTGGTGATATATAAACCAAGAGTAGCAAGTAGAACAACAACAAGACTAAGCAATACCTTTTCTCAGAGAAACAATTGTAAACTGTATCCCTTAACATTTCTCTGTAAGTTTAGTTGTTCTTATTTGTAAGCAGCTGTGAGCTATTCAAGCTTCACAGGGTTCTCTCGATATATATATATATATATATATATATATATATATATATATATATCTGGTGGATACATTCAAATCCACCAGAAAGTTTTAAAGACTTGTGGTTTTATTACTTTGTGTTTTAATTCATTTTAACTTATCATTCTGCACTTTGCAAATCAAAACATTCACATATATATTTTGAGTTAGAACATTTTGTAATTCAGAAAAAGTTTCAAGAATTCCATTCAACCCCCCTTCTATAATTCTTGTTGCATTGTTAGGGACTAACATTGTGCAAACATGTTATTCCAGTATGGCATGCTAAATGGCATTTGTGGCATACTAAATGCAGCATAGTAAGGATTTTGTGCGAATGGCATATTAGCAAACTGTGCATTCAAATTATGTGTAGGCATAATGTTCATAATCATTGTAGGCATACTTGGAAATGAAGGAGGTGCAAACACGGGAGCAGACATAGCAAGTTTGCAATTAGCAGACAAATGATTAAGACTACCACACTTAACACATATTTTTCTTGGTGCATATTTATCATGTGTGTAGTTGTTATGTTTGTTAATTCCTACTTTCCCATTTCGATTGTTTTTCCTTTTAGATTCTTCTTTCACTTCAATTTTCTTTGATCTGTCATTTAATTTCTTAATAGACAGATTCCCTACATTGACTCTCTTGTTCTGTTTCAGTTGACTTATTTCTCCTGGAACAAAGTTCTTCGAAACTGATCCATATTTCTAATTTAGCTTAGCTAGTTTGGATTTGCTAACTGGCTTTTTTTCACTAAACGGGTGTGATTCCTTGTCTTTTGGCGGATAATCCACTTGGTCATTCGACGTATAACATTCATCATCCGTCGGATCCACATCCGTTGAAAGTCCTTCTACCAAATTAGAATCTAGTTTCTCATTGCTCTTTTTCCAGGCTTCATCATAGAAGGATTCTATTCCTTGAACTTTAGTAATTTGAGTGTTAGGTCACACACACTGTAGAAGGGGGTTAAATACAGTGTATACTACAATCAAATCGAATTAAGAACACAAGTATGAAACACAGAATAATCTTATTAATAAAATAGTATTACAATGGAACCGTTCTCTCTCAGTGATGAACAAATATCACGAGAGCTGCTAGGGTTACAATGAATAATATTCTCGATAATGATTAACACATCTAGTGTAAACCCTATGATGTGTTTATATACCACACAGTTACAAGAAAATCTCTAATTGATATCAAATATAACTCTGCATCCTAAAATATATCAATTAGTTATCTTTTCCTCCAAGTCTTCTATTCTTCATAGAATTCTTCTCCATGCATATCTCTTCTTATGTTAGTCTTAATCTTCTTTCCTTTCAATCAGTCGCCTTCCTTATCTGAAAGTCTTCTTAAGTCCTGATATTATCTCCTGATGAATATCTTCTGATATCTTAAGTTCTGATAACATAATTTCTGATATCTTAAGTTTTGACTTCAGTATAAGTACTGATTTCCAGTTGAGTCCTGATTTGTCCTGTTAGTCAACATCTGAAAATTAAACATAAATCATTATTAGACATGACATCACAAATATATCTACCAATCTCCCCAAACTTGTAAATTAGCATAATATACAAGTTCAATAGATATTTGATGATGTCAAAAACATTAAGTACAAATGCATATGAGAATTTGACTAGATAACTACAACTCACAGTCCTTGTAGCTTTTACCATCCTTAAAGTCTGATATCAGCTTTAGCCTGTATATCTTTTAAAATTTAACAGTTGTAGTCCTCGACCTGGCTTCAGTGTTTGATCTCTTGAATGTCAGGAGTTGTTCTGAGATAGTTCTTTAGAAGAGTTCTCTCAGCATATTCAAGTTCATTTATCATCCTCCTTTTAGCATCTTAAGTTCAACTGTATCTTCTCCTGTCTGAAAGATAGCAGCCCTAAGATCATTAATCTTTGCTTTCCTTATTTCCTGATCCAATCTGATCATAAAAGCTTAGTCAGACTCCGAATTAAATTCAACACCCTTAATACCCAGAAAAGTAGTGATCTTAGCGGTATTAGGCTTCATCTCAACTAATTCACCATTGTGAGCTCTGTACTTTGGATAGTTTGGTCTGTCAGACTTTACAGAGTAAAGTTTCTTCTGCCTTTGAATATCAGATTTTAAGTAACTGGCAGCACCATCTGTTGACATGTTCTTCACTTGAAGTAGAAATAAAACATGTTGCAGTTCTTCATAATACTTCAACCGAATTGCATTCTTTCTTATCTGGAATACTCTCCCATCTGTCATAAAATAAAGCATTATGTCTTCTTTCAGCTTGGAATTGTAAACCATCTGTACAGATTCCAATTGATTTAGTCTTTCTGGAGTTGTCCCTACTCCTAGTTCAGAAAGAGATGTAGGATCTGAGGTAGAGTTATTTACTCTTTTCTCATAAACATTACCCAGTCCTGTTTTATCTCTAGCTTCCTTCCCTTGAAGCAATCTACACTTAAAAACATTTGTTGAAGTCTTCATAGGTTGAGCAGATTGTTGAGCTTTAGTAAATCCAGGTAGTAAAACTTTTGAAGGTTTAACATGAGCAATGTCAGAGGTTTCCTTTTCTTCTGATGTCAAGACAACTTGAGCTCTGTCAGAGGTTGCTTGAATATTCCTTTTATCCTTCGGAATCAGATTTGTATCTTCATCAGCATTTACTTCCAGATCCATGGTTGACATATATATCTTTACAGGTTCATCAACTTTTGCCTTACCCTTGAATCTAGGATCAACTTCCACCAGTGATTTGGACTTGGCCTTAGATGCCTCAGTATCTGTCCTCTCTTTGATCACAATGCCCTTAGGCTTAGGTGGTTTCTTTGCTATGACTTGAGCTTTAGACTTTGACTTAGATATGTCATTTTCATCTTTCATTCTGATCTCTTCTTCCTTCAGACTTTCAATATCCATGCCTGGATTGTCCTTTAGGAATGGCCTTTTGGAGATCTCTTCATCAAGTTTCAGAGTTTGTTCATCAGAACTCATCCTTTTAGTATCAGAACTTGTTCTTTGACTTGTAGTTCTGGCTTCCCTTGATAAAGAACCCCTGCCTTGACTTAGACCTCTACTCCTTTCAGATTTTCCCTCGTCTTCATCATCATCATCCTTACCCTTCAGTGGTTGATCAGTTTTGCATTTAGACTTAATTACTTTCTCCCCATTTTTGGCATCATCTGGTAGAAGCAGGGAGACAAGCAATTCCACAGAGTTTTAGATTTCATTGAGTTGGATTTGTTGAGCAGCTTGATTCTTTAAAATATCAGATATTTGGTCTTGCTGCTGTTCTTGAGTCTTTTCTATATACCCAATGCGGTCAAAGGCTGGATTAAAAAACATTTTCTTGTCCAATGTGACATTCATGTCTTGCTTAATCAATGTTTCTTGAAGTTTGTCCACCTTGGCTTGAGTTATTGAGTGTTGACCTTGAAGGTTCTCGGTACTCAATGCAGTAACTCTGAGTTGTGCTTTGAAGTCATCACTCATTAACATCTCATCAGCTTTAGCCAGGTGCTCAGCAAGAATATTTGCAGTAGGAACAAAATCAACTTTGTTCCACTCCTTGATCCACTCTCTTCCTCTGGAGGTTTCACTCCAAGGTACTGGTGCATCCTCTCTCACAAAATTCTTGATCAAATCAGCTTTATCAATTGTTTGCAGAGGTGCATGCATGTCCTGAAGGACCAGTTGCATAAGCATTTATATTTGTAGCAGCTTCACCAGTATTTTCAGTATTTATTTCAGTAGAACTTGCAGAATCTTCAGTATCAGCATCTGGCGATAGAATAATTGTATGTGAAGCAATAGAAGATTCATCTGCATGCTCATCAGCATCTAGCAATGGAGTTGCTGGTGGAGTGTGGTGAGAAAGATGTGAAGTGGATGGAGCTTCCAGATACAAGACCAAAGGCACATCCAAGTTGATATCAATTTCAACACTTGTGCCTGGGTTTTCAGCATGTATTAGAGAGTTTGTTGGAGACACAGGAGGTGTAGACATTGGAGAAGTCTCTGGCTCTTGGATTGGAGATTTGTGAGCTCCATGAAGTGCTGGCTCAGCACTTGGAAGAGATTCAACCATAATAGGTTCTTGTGGGATCAGAGATTCCTGACCCCCTTCCACAGCTGCTGCTTCCATTCCTTCTTCAGAGGTTGATTCTTCTACAGCCCTCCTTGCTATTTGCTTTTTAAGTCTCTTAGTTGATGGAGATACTCTGGGAGTAGGATCATCAGAGTATAGCTTTCTATGCTTTTTTAGGGCCTTAGAACTCCAAGTTTCTTGATCTGTCTGAGAAGAGACCTTTTCAGCTACTTCAGCAACAGGTTCCGATGGTTGAACCTGTATCTCATCATCAGACTCATCTCTTAAAATCATCTTCCTTTTTTTCTGTTATGCCTGAGGTACTGTCTTAGTCCTCTTTGCTCTAGAAGAAGATGGCTTCACTGGATTATTTGCTGATGGTTGGTTGGCATGTTTAGATGTGAGTGTTTGTTGAGTGACAGTAGTAGGTGCTGATTGTTGTTGTGTGTTGGTGGGTTGGACATCAGGATATAGCAATGTAGGTATTAGAATCAGCATTTACCAGAGCTTGCTTTACTGATAAAGGAATTCTAAGGGGTCTCAAAACTTCCTTCTTGTTGTCAGCAATTAAAAGATCAGTAAAAGCCCTCTTAGCTAATCTAAACGGTTTTATGAGTTCACTTGCTAGTTGTGGTTCATCTGATGTACAGTAATTGTAAATTAACTGACAGAACCTAGCAAAGTAAACTACATTCCTGTCCTCTTTCATTATATCTCCTATAAAAAATAACACAGTCTTTGCATAATCAAAATGAGACTGGTTTAAGAGTGCATACCCAATTTGTTGTGTCAGAATAGGAATGACATCAAAATTTGAGCACTTGTTGGCAAACGTCTTCGTGATGCAATCAAAGAAGAACCTCCATTCCCTTCGAATATATGGGTGTTTGAGTTGACCCATCTTAGCCAAACTCTTTTCATACCCTAGATTAGCCATCATTTGCTGTAGCAAGGGCTCCTCCACAGCAGAACTGAATTGACAGTTTTCAGGTAGCTGTAGAGCTTTTCGAACTTTTGGCGGAGTAACAACATACTCAACCTCCTTTGCTGTAAACACGATGCTTGGAGTCCCATGCTTACCACCATCATCATAAAGTCCTGTACGCCAGAACGTCAGAACTTGAGTTCTAGATAAACTGGATGGTTGCGTCAAAACGAACCCAATTTCACTATGAGATAAGAAATCCTGAATAAAATGAAGTTCCGAAGGAGCTTCACTCTTAGTGAGAATGGCAGCATAGTTGTTGGGGACGAACTTTGCTCCATTAAAGATTATATCCTTGGGAGCCATTGAAAAAGAAGTGAGAAATAAGAATGCCTGAAAGGTGTTTGGTAAAATGTCTGTGTAAAACCCGTCAGTGAATATGGAGAGAATAAGAGAAAAGAAAGAGAGTGTAGAATACAAAAGTAGATAAAAGATTTAAAATCTTTTCTCTCTTTTACTTATACACGCCACTTGACAGCAGTTAAGATGAATTTGAACAGTCTTTACACCTGTCAGCCATGCAGTAGTTAAGACAATAGTTAATGGGCACGGGAAATAAGTAATGATTACTATGCACATGCAGTTTTTTTAAAAAAACTGTGCCCACTAAACAAGTAATTATGACTATCTTTACCTCACTTTAAACCAATATTCTGATAAAATATAACCGTTCAAGTATTGACCCAAAAATAAATCAAGGAAATAAATACGGCCACATAAGCATCAGAACTTGATTATTATCAGAATTTAAAAGTCATCAGAATATGGCTTCTGTACTCAAAAAGTGAATGTTTATTTTTATAATTCTTCACACAAATACTGATATGGTTTCTGCATAACTTAATCATCAGAACTTCCATCAGAACTTGTCCTCATAATTTATGCAACTGACACTTAAACTGTTCATCTAAAACAACATTGATCACCACAGTAATTTTCATCATTCATATGGAGTGTAAGTGTGTGCTGTAAACTAAATATCAGACAAAGAGAAAAGTCTGATTCACTTCAGTACATCTTAGAAATAAGGCATAACTAAGAACTTTGCTCAAAATCTGTCATTAGTCTGAAGTCTACTATAGAATGAGTTCATGCATGAGTCCACCTCAACTGTTTTATGCTCATTTTATGCATCTTTTGACATTCTTTTTCACAGGAGCTTCTCAGTGTAAGTGAGTCACAACTGCTTATCGGAATTTATGCTATTATCAGAGTATTTCTCCAGTAATCAGAGAATGTGAAAAGTCACCAAGAAAATTTTATTTTGCTTTTCTAATGCATATTACTTAATACCAGCAATGCACTTGGGTCTTCCCTTCCACATATATTTTTCTCTAGATCTCAAAGGAGTACCTGATATTTATTTCTTTTCTTTACTTTTTCTTTTGATAAGTGAGGCTTATTAGCACTTACTACATCCATAAGATTTACTAACATCATAACTTAACAGATACGAAGCATTATTCTAGTTTTTGACTTAGTAATAAGATACACAAAGTAAACCTAACCAAGATCAATATCAGAATTTGCTTGTGTTAAAAGATTTCCACATAAACAATTACTTCAAACATGGGATCTTTAGTATATTAGAGACTACTAGGTCAACATCTAGCACAGTTATCCTCATTGGATTGAATAGTCACAGAAACATTCATATCACTATCAGAGTTTAGAAATTCATATCAGACAACAATCAGCAGTTAGGTAAATTACGATTTAAGCACAGATTACATAAAGAGAGTAATATCTCTAAATACTGATCATAAAGTCTGATGTATCAGAACATAAACTAAACATATTTAGAGAAAGAACCTGAAACCATTCCAAGTTCATTTACCAATCTTGTAAAAGTATCCTCACATAGTGGTTTTGTGAAGATATCTGCTAGTTGTTGATCTGTTGGAACAAAATGCAATTCCACTGTACCTTCCATCACATGTTCCCTTATGAAGTGGTACCTAATGCTGATGTACTTTGTCATTGAGTGCTGAACTGGATTACCTGTCATAGCAATAGCACTCTGATTATCACAGTAAATGGGTATTTTAGAATATGTTAACCCATAATCCAGTAACTGATTCTTCATCCAAAGAATTTGTGCACAACAGCTTCCTGCAGCAATGTACGCTGCCTCTGCAGTTGATGTGGAAATTGACTTTTGTTTATTGCTAAACCAAGAAACTAATCTTCCTCCAAGAAATTGGCAGCTTCCACTTGTGCTTTTCTTGTCAATTTTGTACCCTGCAAAATCTGCATCTGAGTAACCTATTAGCTTAAAGTCTGATTCCCTAGGATACCACAATCCTAGATCAGTTGTACCCTTAAGGTACTTGAAAATTCTTTTCACAGCTGTTAAGTGAGGTTCTCTTGGATCTGCTTGAAATCTTGCACAAAGACAGGTAGCATACATAATATAAGGTCTACATGCAGTTAGATAGAGTAGAGAGCCAATCATACCTCTATAATCAGTAATATCTACTAATGTACCAGTATCCTTATCCAATTTTATTACAGTGGCCATAGGAGTGGATGCACTTAAACAGTCTTGCATTCCAAATTTCTTCAACAAATTTCTGGTGTACTTAGATTGACAAATAAAAGTTCCTTCTTCATTCTGCTTGACTTGAAGGCCCAGAAAATAGCTAAGTTCTCCCATCATACTCATTTGATATCTTGACTGCATTAGCTTAGCAAACTTCTTACAAAGTCTGTCATTTGTAGAACCAAAAATGATATCATCAACATATATCTGTACCAAAAGTAATTCCTTTACATGGTTGAGATAGAATAAATTTTTGTCAATAGTCCCTCTGTTAAATCCACTTTCCATAAGAAACTGAGCTAATGTATCATACCATGCTCTTGGAGCTTGCTTAAGGCCATAAAGTGCTTTATCAAGTCTGTACACATGATTAGGAAATTTTGAATTTACAAAACCTGGAGGTTGTTCAACATATACTTCTTCTTCCAATTCTCCATTAAGAAGAGCACTTTTTACATCCATTTGAAAGAATTTAAACTTTTTGTGAGCAACATAAGCCAGAAATATCCTTATGGCTTCTATTCTAGCAAGTGGTGCAAATGTTTCATCATAATCAATTCCCTAATGTTGAGAATATCCTTTTGCAACCAGCCTTGTTTTATTTCTTGTAATTATGCCATTACTATCCGTTTTATTTCTGAACACCCACTTTGTACCAACAACAGATCTATTCTTTGGTCTTGGCACTAGGGTCCAGACTTTATTTCTTTCAAATTCATTTAACTCTTCCTGCATTGCTTGCACTCAATCAGCATCTTGAAGAGCTTCTTCCACTTTCTTTGGTTCAGTCTGAGAAAGAAAAGAATGATAGAGACATTCATTTGATGTTGTTGTTCTAGTTCTAACACCTGCTTCAGGATTTCCAATAATCAAGTCAGATGTATGTGCTTTAGTCCACTTCCTTGTAGATGGAAGGTGATCTCTAGAACTGGATGCTCCCTCATGATCCATGCTGTCTCAATCAACATTTTCTAATACTCCCCCTGAAATTATGCTCTCTAAGTTGGATCCTTCAGAATTGAGTTTCTAGAATTATCAGAACTTGGCCCATCAGAACTTGATGAATCAGAATTTGAGTTTCCAGAATTATCAGAACTTGGCCCATCAGAACTTGATGAATCAGAACTTGAAGAGCCTGTTCTAGGTTCTGATGCTTCTTGAGATGTGGTTGGATCTTCAATATGGTCCCCCTGCACAGGTGCATTTTCCTTTGGCGTAGACATCACAGTTTCAATAACATCAGAGTTTAACCTATCAGAGTTTGTAACATCAGGATTTAGACTATCAAAATTTACAGAATCAGAATTTAAAACTTCATTCTCAAATCTCAGCTGATCATGATCATTGAAATCTTCAAGTCCAGTAATCTTCTTATCATCAAAAGAGACATTAATAGATTCCATGACAACTCTTGTTCTTATATTATAGACTCTTAAGGCTTTTGTGGAAAGTGGATATCCAACAAAAATTCCTTCATCAGCTTTTAGATCAAATTTAGATAGTTGTTCAGGATGAGTCTTAAGAACAAAACACTTGCATCCAAATACATGAAAGTACTTCAGATTTGGCTTCTTTTTCTTCACCATCTCATATGGTGTCTTTCCATGCTTGTTGATAAGTGTTGCATTCTGAGTAAAACAAGCAGTCTGCACAGCTTCAGCCCAAAAGTAGGTTGGTAACTTTGCTTCATCAAGCATTGTTCTTGCAGCTTCAATAAGAGTTATATTCTTTCTTTCAACAACTCCATTTTGCTGTGGAGTTCCCGGAGCAGAGAATTCCTGCTTTATTCCATGGTCTTTGCAGAACTCTTCCATAATCATATTCTTGAACTCAATGCCATTATCACTTCTTATGATTTTCACAGAGTCTTTGACCAATTTATCCAGTTTTTTGACATGATCAATCAAGATAGATGCAGTTTCACTTTTTATGTGCAAGAAATACACCCATGTGTATCTGGTAAACTCATCTACTATGACCATAGCATATTTCTTCTTTGCAATAGACATGACATTCACTAGACCAAATAGATCAACATGTAGTAGGTGATAAGGCTCAAGAATTGAAGATTCAGTCTTGCTCTTGAATGAAGATTTTCTTTGTTTTGCCTTTTGACATGAATCACAAAGGCCATCAGGAGAAAATACTGATTTTGGCAGTCCTCTCACAAGATCTTTCTTGACTAGTTCATTTATATTGTAAAAATTTAAATGAGAGAGTTTCGTGTGCCAATCCCAGCTTTTTTCAATTGATGCCCTGCTTAACAGACAGATTGCAGAACCATCAGAACTTGTTGAAAGCTTGGCTTCATAAATTATAATAACTCGAATTTTTGAGAGCTTGTAAAACATTTAATGAATAGTAACCCTGACAGACGGGAAAAACTTTTGAGCCCACACTATGGAGTCGATATTACGACTATACGTACCAAATGAGTGTATGTAAACGCTATTAGTTTTAGAAGAAAACGAACTTTGAAAAACGACCGTATTTGCGACTTATCGAGGATTACGGAAATCACAATATAATTACGAGATTAAAATCCTACGGATTTATATTCAAGTAGTATAAATAAAAATATAAGGAATAAATACGAAAGGAATTACTTCGCAAACCAATTACAAGTATTGCGGAGAACGTTTAAATAACCGAGCGAACGCGTAAACGATTAAATAAACATAACACACTAACTAAACCATGGTAAGGAAGTAAGCATGGTTACTTCATCAAATAGTGAGCTAACCATAGGATGATCAAGCTAGCTAGAAAAATAGTGTGCTAAGGAAGCTAACCTTGTAGTTTAGCTTGTAACCTAGTAAGCTACAAAGATTTGTCCCTAAGATATGCAACCAAGAATCAACCTAGAATGCTATACTAGGAGAATAAAATCAATTTCAAAGATATCACCTCATTTTCCTAGAAGCAACCTAGCAAAGCATCCAAGAGAAGTAACCAAGAGGAGTATAAATACCCCCCATCACTTTGTTCCATTTGGCCATATTGAAGAAAAAAGGGAAATCCAATTCAAAAACTCCAAGTTTTAGCTCTTGTAAAATCACCCAATTAATTCTCAAGCCTCCTAGCAACTAAACTAAGGTAATAAAATTATTTCATCTCTTTTTATCAAGGTTTGATGGGTAGAATAAATTCAAGAAACTCACTACTGAATAGTGTGAATAGTAACCTCTCTTTGGTTTCTTGATTTCAATGGTGGTTTTAGGTTCTAAAAATCATACCAAGCACTTCCAAGCCTCCACCATCCTCAAGAACACATCTCAAGATTTCAAGAAAGGTAAAAATCTTTGGCCCAACTTTATTTAAGATTCATTTTTAAAATCCATTTAGTATGTAATAGTAAACCTAGTGTAATGGGTGTTATTGATGAAATCTTGATGATTAAGTTAAGTAGATTTAAGTTTGGTTGTTGTTGCCTCAATAGAATGATGTTATTGAGAGGTATTAGTGTGTTGATGATGATATGATGATTTTTGGTGGTTGTGTAAAGAGTTAGAGCGTAAACGAAACCCCGATCGTAAACCTAACTTCGTTAAAACCAACAAATCATAACTTTATGTTTCTGCAGAAAGTCCCGAAGTTTTAAACTGTAGTTTCCTGAAAAATAACCTTTGTTTAGGATATACAATTTTATAAGGATCGTTTAGGTGTTTGAATCGCTTGATTCCGATTTACTGATCAAAAGTTATGATCGTTTTACTAAAAGTGATTTACGCGACAAAAACTGCTACGAATTATGAACTTTGAAAATATAAAGGATAGACTTAAAAGTGTTCATAAATCATGAGATTTTTAAAGAGAGTAAAATATTGAGTTTCCTAACTTCCATAAAAATTTCAAGTGAAAATAATGATCTCTCAATTTTATAAAAATATCAGAGCCGATACCGCGCGAGTAGAAACCGTGAGAATCCATAAGCGGAGCCGACGGCGATAATAAGAATGAACCTAAGATACTTAGGAAAATGAAGTGACCATAATGTGAATACGACTTAAAGGAATGATAAGGGTAGTTTAAGTTGAGAGGGTGCATAATAAGTAGCGCATGAGTGCGGGTTGCCGTAAATTAGAACGGAACCTAACGAAATGAAATGTGTTTATGGTTATAGATTTCCAAGCGGAACATAGAGCATCCTCCACCTCGAGATACCCAGGCAAGTTTACGAACCTAACTCCATTTTTACTGTTGTTTTGTGAAAGGATTGTTTTACTATCATTGCATAAATACCATGTTTTCCATGATACATAGTTGTTGAATTTCGCATAATATAGCGATGTTGTACGATAAAGTATATATCGTGAAATATTATTTCGCTTTAAGCGTGACGTATTATATAAGACCGAGAATCGGTCGGGATTTAAGATAAAATACGGGAATCATTTTCGGTGATATTATAGGACGGTTATAAGTCCATAATAGTACGTTTTTAAAGGGACTCATCGTCCACTTACAAAACATTAAAACACCTCGAACATTAAAACAATTTCCCAACGATCATATTCCCTCAACTATATTTTATTGTTCGAATAATAAATACTATATACTTATTCTTTATTATGGGAGTAGTATACTCCAACGATTAATTATTTCAAAACTGATTAATCATTATAGATTAATTAATTATGTAGACACAAACTAGTTGAGGAATATTATTTTAAATAATCTTTTAGAGAGTAAACTCATTCGAGGTTTGATTATTATTGATTATCATTTAATTATTTATTAAAGGGTTTATTATTGATTTAAAAATCATAGATCCTGATTTAAAACATACTTTCTAATTTCAGAATACCATTCGAATAATTTCAGATCGTCGGTGAATATTATCCCGACTTATTAATATTTTGAATATAGTTTCAAGGAGAAACTTTTCCCCCTTATTTAATTATCTGTTGACAACGGTCAACTCACATCCTTAGTACTTCCTCTGAAACTTTCGGAAGTACATATATATATACAGTAAAGTTATGCCTATCAATAAGCAAAATGCTTGGATGAACTTCGATGTGGTTCGAGTTCTCGAGATATAATAGGATTTCCTAAAGGACAAGGGAGGGGTAGGATCCAAGTACTTCGCGTATTGGATAGACTACTGATACCATAGGAGACGGTACAATATGTACCTATGGATCTGCGAATTGTGTGTATCCCGAAATGAGGACACATAGCCCATATGCGACAAGGGTAATAACCAAGATGTGAAGGTGTCGTCCCTCTACTAGTAGAAAAGGTTACTTTTATCGTAGTACGACTGATCATCGTATGCGGTGGCTCCAAAGAATGTCTTAATTCTTCCAATTGGAATTGTGATGCAATACCGTAACCTAATCCTATGTGTTGGGATTACTAATAAAAGGTATTCGCAGGATATTAAAATCCTTTAAAGAATTGTTTTCGTGAGAAGGTGTGTAACACCAAGGAAAACTATTTTTGAATAAAACATAATTATCATATATGATGTTATCATACAGTCATTTCCATACTGTACATTATTATGTTGGGCGTTATAGCTCACACTTGTTTTTTTAAATTGACACAACACAACAGTGAATCAAGATGCCTGCCATGAAAACCACAGCCAGGAAACGGGTAGGAAATGGCCAGCTGTTCCGTAGGTTGGTTGGTATTGTACCACAGGTAGTCAGAATAAGCTAGATTAGTTTTCAGTTGTTTATAGTTCGGCTTATTTATAAGTATGACTTATGTAAGGTAAGAAACAAGAAACGTATATTTGGCCGGCGGACTAACTTTACCTAAAGGTCACTCCCCGGTAAGACTAATTATATTTGGGTTGTAATAAAATTACTCTAGTGATGATGGTTCGTTTCCAAGACAATAACCTGTAAGTGTGTGTGCGATAAGTGTGGGGTCGTGAAGCGTGAGTATTTACATATTGTAGTATAAGTTGTGTGAGTTTGGATGATGTGGCTTCCGAGACTCCTGACCCCGGGTTTTGGGGCGCCACAGAAATGGTATCAGAGCCTTAGGTTATCAAATCTTGGAAATGATAGGACATAAAATACGTAGATATAGGAATAATAAAATAATCAATTAGAGCTCAAGTCGAGTTCGTCGTCGGGCTACACATGAATAAATTTATGGAACTGCTAAGAGCAAATCTGAACCAACAGCCTATTCCACCACAGCCACATGCTGCCCAACAGACTGCAGCTACTGCCTTTAGAGCCTTCAAATCTCTCAAACCCCCAGAGTTTCTAGGATCTGCCGACCCCATCGAAGCACGGGCCTGGCTCAAAGAAATAGAATAGTCCTTCAAGATACTAGGTGTTGAGGAACGACACAAGACTATTTTCGCTTCTTATATGCTGAAGGGAGAAGCTAACTACTGGTGGGAGTCCAAACGAAACCTAGAAACTGATGCTGTGATTCTATGGGATAGATTCACCCGACTGTTCTTAGACAAGTACTTCCCTAGGTTTATGGAAATCCAGATGGAGATTAGGTTTCTGGAGTTGAAACAGGATAAGATGACTGTGGCAGAATATGAGGCCAAATTTACTGAGTTGTCGAGATTTGTGACTGAGTTTGTGAATACCGAAGAAAAGAAAGCGTGAAGGTTTCAACTTGGTTTAAAACAGTGGATACAGAACCGAGTAGCAGTGTTAGAGCTGGCAGACTATGCCACCTTAGTACAGAAAGCCTCGATTGTTGAAGCTGGCAGTGAGCAGAGTGTGAAGGAGAAAAAAAATAGGAAGAGGAAGATAGGAAGCCAAGGAATAGGAACCGGGAACAGGAGTCTTCCGAGCAGGTTCGTCAGGGGAGTGGTGTCCCAACCTGTACGAGGCCCCGGATTCAGAAAAGCCCCGAGTGAGAGCGTTGGCCAGTGCGGCGGACAATCTAGGGCAACATTTCATAGCCAACCACGTGCCTCAATACTAGAGTGTCAAACCTGTAAGAAGAGAGACCTTAGAGTGTGTACCCAGACAAAAGCCCTCTAAGATGTTACCAGTGTGACAAAATCGGACACCTTGCCAACAGCTGCACCCGGTCCAATATAACGTGTTTCCAATATGGAAAGGTAGGACACATGAGAAAGGATTGCCCAATGTTGAATCCCCCATCCTCAGGGATGAGCAAAGCTGCATCCGACCGACCCCCAGCTGCTAGGACCTTCAACATGACTGTTCAGGATGCTGTCCGAAACACTGACGTGATAGCAGGTACCCTTTTGTTAAATTCCGAACATGCAAATGTCCTATTTGATTCTGGAGCAACCAAGTCTTTTATATCTCAAGATTTTGCTAAAAAGTTAAAACTTAATGCCATACCCTTACGTGAGATATTACGAGTGGAAATAGCAAACAGAGAAATAATCCCTGTAAATCAAGTACACCCTAAGTGCAAGTTGAAATTAGAAGGGAAGATCTTCGAGATTGACCTAATCCCATTCGCGTTAGGAGAATTTGATGTAATCTTAGGAATGGATTGGTTATCCAGTAACGGAGCGCAAATAGATTGTGAACGGAAGAAAGTAAAGATAAGAGTGTAGAATGAAAAAGAAGTAGTGTTTAAAGGTCAACGACAGAACCAGAAATTTATAACCATGCTACATGCAAAAAGATTGTTAAGGAAAGGTAACGAGGCCTATTTGGCTAATGTGGTAGATACCAAGAAGGAATCCCCTAATATACAGGACATACCCGTAGTAAAGGAATTCGAGGATATATTCCCAGAGAACTTACCAGGATTGTCACCTGACCGAGAAATAGAGTTCGCTATAGAGTTAGCACCAGGAACGACACTAGTATCCAATGCCCCATATAGGCTAGCCCCAGTTGAGATGAAGGAACTAGCTTCTCAACTGCAAGAGTTATTAGATAATGGAATGATAAGACCCAGTGTGTCGCCATGGGGAGCGCCAGTACTATTCATAAAGAAAAAGGACGGCAGTATGAGATTATACATAGAATATCGGTCCAATGTAACGTGTTTCCAATGTGGAAAGGTAGGACACATGAGAAAGGATTGCCCAATGTTAAAGCCCCCAGCCTCAGGGATGAGTAAAGCTGCATCCAACCGACCCCCAGCTGCTAGGACCTTTAACATGACTATTGAGGATGCTGTCCGAAACACTGACGTGATAGCAGGTACCCTTTTGTTAAATTCCGAACATGCAAATGTCCTATTTGATTCTAGAGCAACCAATTCTTTTATATCTCAAGATTTTGCTAAAAAGTTAAAACTTAATGCCATACCCTTACGTGAGATATTACGAGTGGAAATAGCAAACAGAGAAATAATCCCTGTAAATCAAGTACACCATAAGTGCAAGTTGGAATTAGAAGGGAAGATCTTCGAGATTGACCTAATCCCATTCGCGTTAGGAGAATTTGATGTAATCTTAGGAATGGATTGGTTATCCAGTAACGGAGCGCAAATAGATTGTGAACGGAAGAAAGTAAAGATAAGAGTGCAGAATGAAAAAGAAGTAGTGTTTAAAGGTCAACGACAGAACCAGAAATTTCTAACCATGCTACAGACAAAAAGATTGTTAAGGAAAGGTAACGAGGCCTATTTGGCTTATGTGGTAGATACCAAGAAGGAAGCCCCTAATATAGAGAACATACCCGTAGTAAAGGAATTCGAGGATGTATATCCAGAGAACTTACCAGGATTACCACATGACCGAGAAATAGAGTTCGTTATAGAGTTAGCACCAGGAACGACACTAGTATCCAAGGCCCCATATAGGCTAGCCCCAGTTGAGATGAAGGAACTAGCTTCTCAACTGCAAGAGTTATTAGATAATGGAATATTAAGGCCCAGTTTGTCACCATGGGGAGCGCCAGTACTATTCGTAAAGAAAAAGGACGGCGGTATAAGATTATGCATAGACTATCGAGAGTTGAATAAGCTGACTATTAAGAATAGGTACCCTCTCCCCAGAATTGATGACCTATTTGACCAACTCAAGGGAGCTGTACATTTTTCCAAAATAGATTTAAGAACAGGATATCACCAATTGAAAATCAAACCGAAAGATATACCGAAGACTGCTTTTCGCACTAGGTATGGACATTATGAGTTCTTACTTATGTCGTTTGGGTTAACCAATGCACCCACAGCCTTTATGGATTTGATGAACAGAGTGTTCAAAAAGTACATGGATATATGTGTGATAGTTTTTATAGATGATATTCCGATATACTCAAAGACAGAGCAAGAACACGCAGAACATTTAAGGATAGTCTTAGAAATCTTGAGGAATGAGAAATTGTATGCCAAATTCTCGAAATGCGAGTTTTGGTTGAGAGAAGTTCAGGTTTTAGGACATGTGGTGAGTAGCAAAGGAGTTTTAGTTGACCCTGCCAAGATAGAGGCGGTATCCAATTGGGAAAGACCAACCACCCCAACGGAGGTTAGGAGTTTTGTGGGTTTAGCAGGATATTACCGAAGATTCGTGCAAGACTTTGCTAAGATAGCCGGTCCACTGACTAGACTTACCCGGAAGACAGAAAAGTTTGTATGGACAGAGAAATGTGAGGAGAGTTTTCAAGAACTGAAAAGGAGGTTGGTGTCAGCACCAGTGCTCACTCTTCCCGATGGAAAGGGAGAGTTTGTGATATACAGCGACGCATCGCTTAAAGGATTAGGATGTGTACTAATGCAGCACGGCAAAGTTATAGTGTATGCCTCTCGACAATTGAAGGAATATGAGAGCAGATACCCTACGCATGATCTAGAATTAGCAGCCATAGTGTTTGCCCTGAAAATTTGGAGACACTACATATACGGTGAGAAATGCGAGATCTACACTAACCATAAAAGCCTCAAATATATTTTTACTCGGAAGGAACTGAACATGAGACAGAGGAGATGGTTAGAGTTGATAAAAGACTACGACTGTGAAATTTTATATCACCCGGGTAAAGCCAATATGGTGGCTGACGCCCTTAGTAGAAAGGAAAGACTCAAGATAATAATGACATCAGAAGAGTTGATTAAGGAATTTGAGAAGATGGAAATTGACGTGAGGATGACCGGTAGGGGAATAGAAGGATTATTGAGATTAAGCTAGTGCCAGAGCTGACTGAAAAGATACGAGTATGTTAAGAAAAGAAGATGAGTGAGGAAAGAGGAGAATTGACCGGTGAAGAAGTGAGATGCGAGAAGGATGAGAAAGGGATCATGAGGTATGCGTCCCGAATTTGGATTCCAAATGTGCAAGAGTTAAAGGATGAGCTGCTGCACGAAGGGCACAGCTCTAGATATTCAATCCACCCAGGAAGTACGGAAATGTACCGTGACCTTAAGGAATATTATTGGTGGCCTAATATGAAAAGAGAAGTAGCAGAGTGGGTCAGCAAGTGCTTGACATGCCAGAGAGTGAAGGCTGAACATCAGCGACCTAGTGGACTATTACGATCCCTAGAGATTCCGGAATGGAAATGGGAGCATATTGCCATGGATTTTGTAACAGGCTTACCAAGGACAAAGACCAATCACCATGCCATATGGGTTATCATTGATAGATTGACCAAGTCCGCACACTTCCTACCAATCAACGAAAGATACACCGTAGACAAGTTGGTAGATATTTACTTGAAGGAAATAGTAGTTAGACACGGCGTTCCTGTAGCCATAGTGTCAGATAGAGACCCAAGGTTTAGTTCCTGATTTTGGAGAAGCTTCCAGGAATGTGTAGGCATCAGACTAAACATGAGTACCGCTTACCACCCCCAGACTGATGGACAAAGCGAAAGGACTATTCAGACCCTAGAAGATATGCTACGAGTATGTGCCATTGATTTCAAAGGAAATTGGGATGACCACTTACCCCTGATCGAATTTGCTTACAACAATAGCTATCACGCTAGCATAGGAATGCCCCCGTATGAAGCTCTTTACGGAAGAAGATGTCGCTCTCCCCTGTGTTGGGATGAAGTTAGAGAACACAAGATATTAAGACCAGAGTTAGTCCAGCAGACCAGAGAAATGGTAGGACTCATCAGGAAAAGACTGGTAGCAGCCCAGGACAGACAAAAGAAGTACGCTGACCAGACCAGGAAGGATAGGGAATATGAAATAGGAGATTATGTGTTATTGAAGGTATCTCCGTGGAAAGGAGTGATGAGATTTGGAAAGAAAGGGAAGCTGAGTCCCAGATTCATAGGACCCTTTGAAATTTTGAGGAGAATAGGACCTCTAGCTTACGAGCTCGCCTTGCCTTCTAACTTGCAACAAGTGCACAACGTGTTTTACATGTCCATGTTAAGGAAGTACCATGCAGATGCATGACATGTAATAGAGTACGAGCAGGTAGATTTACAACCAAACCTGACCTACATCGAGCAGCCAGTAAGGATAATGGACCAGAAAGAACAAGTGCTGAGGAACAAAACTGTAAAGCTGGTTAGGATCTTAAGGAGAAATCAAAATGTTGAGGAATCAACTTGGGAACTTGAAGACACAATGAGGAATAGATATCCCCACTTATTTTCTAATTGATTCCGGGACGGAATCCTTGTTAGAGGGGAAGACTGTAATAACTCGAATTTTTGAGACCTTGTAAAACGTTTAATAAATAGTAACCTTGACAGAAGGGAAAAACTTTTGAGCCCACACTATGTAGTGCATGAGAAAATGAGTTTCGGAGTCGATATTATGACTATACGTACCAAATGAGTATATGTAAACGCTATTAGTTTTCGAGAAAACGAACTTTGAAAAACGACCGTATTTACGACTTATCGAGGATTACGGAAATCACAATATAATTACGAGATTAAAATCCTACGGATTTATATTCAGTTAGTATAAATAAAAATATAAGGAATAAATACGAAAGGAATTACTTTGCAAACCAATTACGAGTAAGTATTGCGGAGAACGTTTAAATGACCGAGCGAACGCGTAAACGATTAAATAAACGTAACGCACTAACTAAACCATGGTAAGGAAGTAACTTCATCAAATAGTGAGCTAACCATAGGATGATCAAGCTAGCTAGCAAAATAGTGTGCTAAGGAAGCTAATCTTGTAGTTTAGCTTGTAACCTAGTAAGCTACAAAGATTTGTCCCTAAGATATGCAACCAAGAATCAACCTAGAATGCTATACTAGGAGAATAAAATCAATTTCAAAGATATCACCTCATATTCCTAGAAGCAACCTAGCAAAGCATCCAAGAGAAGCAACCAAGAGGAGTATAAATACCCCCCTCATCACTTTGTTCCATTCGGCCATATTGAAGAAAAAGGTGAAATCCAATTCAAAAACTCCAAGTTCTAGCACTTGTAAAATCACCCAATTAATTCTTCAGCCTCCTAGCAACTAAACTAAGGTAAGAAAATTCTTTCATCTCTTTTTATCAAGGTTTGATGGGTAGAATAAATTCAAGAAACTCACTAGTGAATAGTGTGAATAGTAACCTCTCTTTGGTTTCTTGATTTCACTGGTGGTTTTAGATTCTAAAAATTATACCAAGCACTTCCAAGCCTCCACCATCCTCAAGAACACATCTCAAGATTTCAAGAAAGGTAAAAATCTTTGGCCCAACTTTATTTAAGATTCATTTTTAAAATCCATTTAGTATGTGGTAGTAAACCTAGTGTAATGGGTGTTATTGATGAAATATTGATGATTAAG
Source organism: Apium graveolens (assembly GCF_009905375.1). Classification (NCBI taxonomy): domain Eukaryota; kingdom Viridiplantae; phylum Streptophyta; class Magnoliopsida; order Apiales; family Apiaceae; genus Apium; species Apium graveolens. The sequence goes on from NC_133648.1 coordinate 190,825,952, forward strand.
TTAAGTAGATTTAAGGTTGGTTGTTATTGCCTCAAGAACATGATGTTCTTGAGAGTATTTTGTATGTTGATGATGATATGATGATTGTTGGTGGTTGTGTAAAGAGTTAGGGCATAAACGAAACCCCGATCGTAAACCTAACTTCGTTAAAACCAACAAATCATAACTTTAAGTTTCTGCAGAAAGTCCCAAAGTTTTAAACTGTAGTTTCTTGAAAATGTTATAAGGATCGTTTAGGCGCTTGAATCGCTTGATTCCGATTTACGGATCAAAAGTTATGATCGTTTTACTAAAAGTGATTTACGCGACAAAAACTGCTACGAATTACATACTTTGAAAATATAAAGGATCCACTTAAAAGTGTTCATAAATCATGAGATTTTTACAGAGACGAACATATTGAGTTTCCTAACTTCCATAAAAATTTCAAGTGAAAATAATGATTTCTTAATTTTATAAATATATCGGAGCCGAGACCACGCGATTAGAAACCGTGAGAATCCATAAGCGGAGCCGACGGCGATAATAAGAATGAACCTAAGTTACTTAGGAAAATGAAGTGACCATAATGTGAATACGACTTAAAGGAATGATAAGGGTAGTGTAAGTTGAGAGGGTGCATAATAAGTAGTGCATGAGTGCGGGTTGCCGTAAATTAGAACGGAACCTAACGAAATGAAATGTGTTTATGGTTATAGATTTCCGAGCGGAACATAGAGCATCCTCCACCTCGAGATACCCAGGCAAGTTTACGAACCCAACTCTATTTTTACTATTGTGTTGTGAAAGGATTGTTTTACTATCATTGCATAAATACCATGCTTGCCATGATACATAGTTGTTGAATTTCGCATAATATAGCGATGTTGTACGATAAAGTATATATCGTGAAATGTTATTTCGCTTTAAGCGTGACGTATTATATAAGATCGAGAATCGGTCGGGATTTAAGATAAAACCCGGGAATCATTTTCGGTGATATTATAGGACGGTTATAAGTCCATAATAGTACGTTTTTAAAGGGACTCATCGTCCACTTACGAAACATTAAAACACCTCGAACTTTTATTAAAACAATTTCCCAACGATCATATTCCCTCAACTATATTTTATTGTTTGAATAATAAATACTATATACTTATTCTTTATTATGGGAGTAGTATACTCCAACGATTAATTATTTCAAAACCGATTAATCATTATAGATTAATTAATTATGTAGACACAAACTAGTTGAGGAATATTATTTTAAATAATCTTTTAGAGAGTAAACTCATTCGAGGTTTGATTATTATCGATTATCATTTAATTATTTATTAAAGGGTTTATTATTGATTTAAAAATCATAGATCCTGATTTAAAACATACTTTCTGATTGCGGAATACCATTCGAATAATTTCAGATCGTCGGTGAATATTATCCCGACTTATTAATATTTTAAATATAATTTCAAGGAGAAACTTTTCCCCCTTATTTAATTATCTGTTGAGAACGGTCAACTCACATCCTTAGTACTTCCTCCGAAACTTTCAGAAGTACATATATATATACAGTAAAGCTATGCCTATCAACAAGCAAAACGCTTGGAGGAACTTCGATGTGGTTCGAGTTCTTGAGATGTGATAGGATTTCCTAAAGGACAGGGGAGGGGTAGGATCCAAGTACTTCGCATATTGGATAGACTACTGGTACCGTAGGAGACGGTACAATATGTACATATGGACCTGCGAAGTGTGTGTATACCCGAAAAGAGGACACATAGCCCGTATGCGGAAAGGGTGATAACCAAGATGTGAAGGTGTCGTCCCTCTACTAGTAGAAAAGGTAATTTTTATCGCAGTACGACTGATCATCATATGCGGTGGCTCTAATGAATGTCCTAATTCTTCCAATTGGAATTGTGATGCAATACCGTAACCCAAACCTAGGTGCTGGGATTACTATTAAGGTATTCGCAGGATATTAAAATCCTTTAAAGAATTGTTTTCGTGAGAAGGTGTGTAACACCAAGGAAAACTATTTTTGAATAAAACATAATTATCATATATGATGTTATCATACAGTCATTTCCATACTGTACATTATTATGCTGGGCGTTATAGCTCACACTTGTTTTCTTAAATTTACACAACACAACAGTGAATCAAGATGCCTGCCATGAGAACCACAGCCAGGAAATGGATTGGAAATGGCTAGCTGTTCTATAGGTTGGTTGGTGTTGTACCAAAGGTAGTCAGAATAAGCTGGATTAGTTTTTAGTTATTTATAGTTCGGCTTATTTATAAGTATGACTTATGTAAGGTAAGAAATAAGAAACGTATATTTGGTCGGTGGACTAACCTTACCTAAAGGTCACTCCCCGGTAAGACTAATTATATTTGGGTTGTAATAAAATTACTCTAGTGATGATGGTTCGTTTCCAAGACAATAACCTGTAATTTTGCGTGTGATAAGTATGGAGTTGTGAAGCGTGAGTATTTACATATTGTAGTGTGAGTGTGTGAGTTTGGATGGCGTGGCTTCCGAGACTCCTGACCCCGGGTTTTGGGGCGCCACATAAATGTTACCATGCCTGTATCCCTTCAGAACAACTTTGCCTTTATATTTGCTTACAATTTCATAGTGTTCTTCAAAGAAATCCACATGATAACCTCTGTCGCAGATTTGACTAACACTCAGCAGATTGTGTTTAAGTCCTGAGACTAGAGCTACTTTTTTAATGATGACATTCCCAAGATTGATATTTCCATATCCCAGAGTTTTTCCCATGTTGCCATCTCCATAAGAAACTCCTAGGCCAGCTTTCTCCATAAAGTCTGATAGCAGGGCTTTATTTCCAGTCATATGTCCTGAACATCCACTGTCCAGAACTAGGATGTTTTTCCTATTACCCTGCAATCACAAAAATCACTAATGATTAGTTTTAAGGACCCAGACTTGCTTGGATCCTTTGGCCTTATTAAGTTTGTTAGCATTTGCAGCGGATTTAACTTCAGAATTTATGCTAACATTTTTCATATCATATTTTACAGTATCAGACTTTGCATCATAACTTACACTAGAAGGAATAATGCTAACTTTCTTTAAAGAAGGTTTTATTTGATAATAATCATAGTACAAACTATGATATTCCTTACAAGTATAAATGGAATGCCATAAACTACCATAATAAAAACAAGGATTTTGTGGTTTAAACCTAACAGTCTGGCTCTTAACTCCTGATTTAGGAGGTAAAGAGTTTATATCCTTATTCTTCCTGCAAAAAGAAGCAAGATGGTTAGTGTTTCCACAGTTATTACATTTCTTTCTAGGAGCATTAGGAACAGACTTATAATTATTGCTTTTATTCACACCTTCCTTTTCATTCCTATTTTTCCTAGGTGACTTTACCTTGTTTACATTCTTAATCTCTTTCAGCGTATACTTAAGCTACTTCTTTGTCATTAAGCCTATGTTAACTTCAGTTGGTTTATCCTGTTTTAATTTGTCAGAAGTTGACTCTGCCTTAACTTCTATATCAATATCTTTCATCTTTTCAGAATCAGACTTTACAGTTTTAGCTACAAACTTAACAGGATTTACCTTTGGCTTAGTAGTCTGTTTAACAATAATTGGCTTAATTTGTTCAGTTCCGATTTCACTTTTATCATCTCCATAATCTAAGCCCTCTTTCCAGTTTCCATTACTTAGCAAATTCTGAGTTGTTCTGCCAGAGTTAGTCCAAGTCCTGATAATCTCTCTTTCCTTTTCTAACTCAGTTTTTAGAGATTGATTCAATTTTAGCACTTCATCTCTAACATAAAAAGCATCTCTCTTTCTTTCTGAGTTTGATGGAACATAACTAACTCCTTTTCTAAATAGTCATTCCTTTTCTTAAAAATCAGATTTTCAGAAGTTAACCTATCACATGTTAAAGTCTGATCTCTAGAGCTAATGAATATGGTTTTAAGATAAGATTGCAACTCAGTAATATCATCAGTATGAAAAGCATAAGTTTTTTGAGGTACCTTTAACTCAGCAGCTTCAGAACTGCTATCAGCATTTGCCATCAAGGCATAGATCACCTCATTTTCAGAATCTGAAGTGTCTGTCCAGCTTTTCTTCTTTCGGACAAGTGTCTTGCCTTTGACACCTTTTCCTTTCTTGCAATCAGGAGATATGTGGCCTTTCTCACCACAATTGTAGCATCTAACATTTGAGTAATCTCCTCTGTCAGACTATCCTGCTTTGCCTTCAGATTTTCTGAATCCCTTCTTATCAGAAATTCCACTTTTCCTGGAAAACTTCTTTCCCCTTCTGAATTTCCTGTAGGCTATCTTTGTGATGCCCTTCACCATAAGAGTACACAATCTCATCATCTCTTCATCAGCATCCATCTCAGGTAGACTTTCAGTTTCTGAATCCTCATCATCATCATTAGAACTTGATGAAGCTGAATCAGACTTAATGATAAGAGCCTTTCCTTTGCTTTCCTTTGAGGCAGCCACTTTGGGGGATTCCTCCTCAACCTTAAGAGCAACTGTTCTTGACTTTCTCCCATGCCTCTTGCTTCTTTGATCCATCTCAAGTTCATGAGTTTTGAGCATACGATAAATTTCATCAAGAGTAGTTTTATCAAGAGCATAGTTATCTCTTATAGCAGTTGCCTTCAAATCCCAACTTTCAGGAAGAGCTAAAAGGAATTTAAGATTAGTATCTTCAAGATCATATTCCTTATCCACCAGTGGCAGATCATTCAAGAGTTTGACAAATCTGTCATATAAACTAGTTAATGATTCATCAGGTTTTGAGTCAAAGTGCTCATACTCTTGAGTGAGTATAGTCATCATGTTTTTCTTAATTGCATCAGTTCCCTGGCATCTTGTCTCCAAGGCATCCCATATCTCCTTTGCAGTCTTGTAGTTAATTACCCTGTTTGACATGACATTATCAATGGCACTATGCAGCAAATGCCTTACCTTTGCATCCTTGGCAATAGATGAGATATCTTCAGCTGTATACTCAATTTTCTCCTTTGGTACAGTCTTTGCTGGCTGATCTGCAACTACAACAGAGAGCTTGGTTGGCTTATGTGGTCCTTCATTAATTCTGTCAAGGTATTCTGGATCTGTAGCTTCCAGAAACATAGTCATCCTTACTTTCCATATGGGATACTCAGAAGGTCTCAACATGGGAACCCTAATAGTCTCATATCGACTGTGGATTTGAGTCTTTGGAGTTTCTTCAGTTTTGGTGGGCTTGGTTGAAGTTTGTTCTTCTTCAGACATGATTGTTTTGGATCTTTACTGTATATGTGTTAATAGATTGGCTCTGATACCACTTGTTAGGTCACACACACTATAGAAGGGGGTTGAATACAGTGTATACTATAATCAAATCGAATTAAGAACACAATATGAAACACATAATAATCTTATTAATAAAACAGTAGTGCAATGGAACCGTTCTCTCTCAGTGATGAACAAATATCATGAGACCTGCTAGGGTTACAATGTAATATTCTCGATAATGATTAACACATCTAGTGTAAACCCTATGATGTGTTTATATACCACACAGTTACAAGAGAATCTCTAATTGATATCGAATATAACTCTGCATCCTAAAATATATCAATTAGTTATCTTTTCCTCCTAGTCTTCTATTCTTTATAGAATTCTTCTCCATGCATATCTCTTCTTGTGTTAGTCTTAATTTTCTTTCCTTTTAATCAACCGCCTTCCTTATCTGAAAGTCTTCTTAAGTCCTGATATTATCTCCTGATGAATATCTTCTGATATTTTAAGTTCTGATAACTTAAGTTCTGATATCTTAAGTTCTGACTTCAGTTAAGTACCAATTTCCAGTTAAGTCCTGATTTGTCCTGTTAGTCAAGATTCGAAAACTAAACACAAATAATTATTAGACTTGACATCACAAATATATCTAACATTTAGCATGGACATCTCTAAATAATTTCCATGCCTTAATTACCTCATGTTCATGTTCAAGTTGCTTTCTTAAAATCTCCTCTTTCTTTAAGGATTCAGTTAGTTCATCTTTGGCAATCTTGCACTTTATTTTCAATTTTTCAAACTCAACAAATTGAGTCTCTAGCACATTGTTTCTTTCACTTTAAAACAAATTGTTTTCTTTAATTTTAGTGTTTTCTTTAGTGAGGGATTTTATTGTGACACGCAGATGATATAACTCAGTAGACATGTCATTCATAGCATCATTACACTCAGCTTTAGATAAATGTGCTAGATTAGCTGTGATTACCTAGATTACTTGATGAACTTACTTCTCTTTCATGTGACTTGGCCATAAGTACTAGATTGACATAACTTGTATCATCATCCTCTTCTAGTCCATCTGTAGCCCAGTCATTTTCCTGTGTGATGAAAGCCCTTTCCTTTTGTTTGAGCAACTTAAAATATTTTTGTTTGTAATCAACAGGCTCAAGCTTCTTTTTACCAGAATCAGAATTTCTGCATTCACTAGCGAAATGACATGCCAAGCCACATTTAAAACATTTGAATTTAGACTTATCAGCCATTTTTCTGTTTGACTTGTCTACTCCAAAATTCTTCTTTAATTTGAGCTTGGCAAACCTCCTGGATAGAAAAGCCAGATGCTCATCTATGTCTTCCATGTCATCTTGACTAATATGATCTTCATGTTCAGCTATTAGCCATTTTCCCTTGCCTTCACAAATTCTAGGGTTTTGTGCAGATTCAACACCTACAACCTTCATCTTCTTCACCTTTCCTTGCTCAGCAACCAATGCAATGGATCCAACTTTCTTTCTTCCTTTCTCCAGCTTCCCGTCTTGCTCTATTTCAAGCTCATAGGTCTTTAGAATCCCATACAGTCTGTCCAAGGTGAATTCCTTGTTATCTTGAGAGTTTCTTAATGAGACTGTCATAGGCTTCCATTCCTTTGACAGAGATCTAAGGAATTTGAGGTTTGAGTCCTTTGTTTGGTAGACTCTTCCATGCAACTTTAGAGTATTTAGTAGCTTTTGAAATCTACTAAATATGTTAGTGAGTGACTCACTTTCTTCACTATGAAACTGCTCATATTGCTGAATTAAGAGTTGAATTTTGTTTTCCCTTACCTGCTCATTACCATCACATATAACTTGAATTGTATCCCAGACCTCTTTGGCAGTTTTGCAGTTTATGATGTTGTCAAACATGTCACCATCAACACCATTAAACAAAATCTTCATGGCCTTCTTATCTTTATGAACTTGTTCAATATCTGGATTAGACCATTCTGCTCTAGGCTTTGGGATAGATGCTTCATTTCCTCTAGAAGCTCTCATAGAAAATGTGGACATTTCTCAATGCAGTCCACATATGCTTCATCTTGAGATAAGAGATGCAGGTGCATCTTCACCTTCCAATGGTGATAGTTGTCTTTGTCCAGAAATGGAATTTTTAATTTAAACATCTTTTCTGTTCATCTTGTTAGTTGTTGTGATCTTTAAAATCTTTGTTCTTCAACAGCTTGCTCTGATACCAATTGTTATTCCCTAACAATCTAACAAATTTCACTGGTACAGAAATGACTTTTAGCATCGGTCAAAATAGGCCCGAGGCAACGGCTTTTGGGCGTAGTCTATGAAGGTGAAACTATAGGTCTAGGTCTTTGGTGTCGGTTAAGTAGGCAATGCTTAAACTTTACAAGAAACGGCAAAATGTCCGACGCTAAAGTATCTTTGACCGATGCCTATGTAGCTCTAAAAGGCGTCGTTTTTTTTAAAAATCGTGGCATATTGTCCTAACATAAGCGTCGGTTTTCTTAAAAACCATGGCTTAATGCTCTAACCTATTGCGTCGGTCCTTAAAATTCCTGACAAGTATTACCTATGTTATTAGCATCGCAACTCAAATGACCGACACCTAAAGTTATTTATTTTTGGAAAAAAATATTTTATTGATATCCTTAACCTCCTGTTAGATATACCAATAACCCAACAATAAAATATACAACAAACACAATCAGCCAGCACAACCAAAAAAAATAATATCATAAAACATTTGATCAAAAATCTAATTATAATAAATCTAAAGGAATTCAATTTCGAATTTTTTACATATAAAAAATTAAGTCTACAGAAGAATAAACATGCACTTCTTCAGTATATGACACCCTCTTCAAAACCTAAGTATTTATTCCATTCATGTAGATTGGTCGTGCCAGATTACCAATTCAAGTTGCCAGACGATGACATTAACCTGCATTGACATAATCCCCGTGCCATGGTGTCATCGCCAAGTCTACAACAAAATATTTATATGTTCTTTAGAAGAATAACGAAATGGTTAAGCACGTTTACCGATCCTAGATACAGTCCATCAAGTCCATCAAGTACAAGGAGATCCATAATAGATTAAACTTGTTTCTACAATCATACATTAGACGAGTTAACTAGTTCTGCACCTCTTAAGGTCTAAAAGAACACATCATCACACACGTTATCATGCAAGCTGCATGGAAATGAACTAAATTAATTAAGGCATGTCAGTACTTATAAAAGGATACACACAAGTATATACGGAAGTGGTATAATTTTAAGGTCAAAACAGAAATAAAAGAATCATTAAATGGTAAGCAACCTTTTACATAAGAATAGACACTTACATAATCTCATCAAAATGGCGTAAAATTTTCTGAGAATCACTAACTTCCCTACTAGCACCTAAAATCAAATGTTTTTTCTACTCTTTTAACGCAATGCAGAGCCATTGGAGCCTGGAGATGAACAGAATAGATAACGTGAAACTAAAGAACATGATTCAAGGTAATATATTATAAATAATAAAAAGGTTCTAACTGGATAGCGTGAACTTGTATAACGTCTACTTGGATTCAAAAAACAATCCATGATAATATTTTCTAAAATTATTTGGCAGATACATGTCATTTAACCAAATTAGCTATACACATAGGCAAAATCTTTTTTTTTAAGATAAATAACATATGTAAGTTCATATATGATTCCTACAATCCCACGAAAACGTCACTAGTAGATGTTGAGTCAGGAATTCACAAGAAGGTAATTTCAAATGAGGGCTAATATTTTATTTCTTTCTGAAATGCATCTAATTAGTTATCTAGGAGGTTGTTATAAAAGTATAGTTACACACCTGAATTTAGTTTATAAGCTGTTATGCTTTAAGAATAGTGTTGTCCAGCAGACTATATATATAAACATATTAGTAGCTTTTCTGATGTATTCGTAATAGACAAGAAATAGGGGAAGAGGATAATAATAAATATTGTAGCACAACAGCATTTCTGCAAGAAAGATAATCAGGTTCTAAAAATTTTGAAAAAAAATAAATTAATTCAGCCTTGAATATCTTTCCAATCATATTTTAAATTTTATAAATGTTATTTAAAAACATGTAATTTAATATTTTAAAATTCATGACGATATGAATAATTAATGAAACCTATAAAAGAGAGGACATAAAAGAAACCCAACGTACTCTCAAATGTTGACACGATGTGTGGTGATTCCAGTGCTCTGGGAGCCATTTTGCAAACCAAAATCACAAATCCGCTTAAATACAACAAAACTATAATGGAAAATATGATCAAACCCAAATACAAAAATCTGAATTTAAGTCAGATGAAATTGTATAAAAAACAGGATATGCAGTTTTATCACATATATATATAGTTAAAAACTGAATTAGATAAGTCATCGAAATGAAATGTGAAGGTACCTGAGGCTCAAATTTCTTTGTGAGCAACATATTTGTAGACATTTTATGACCACTTTTGTAAAGATAAACTAGACCTTCTTCTCCCATGGTGACCTTAGCAACATATGTTGGTCTCTACTTAAATTAGTTAATTATGTACTTAAGAAATATTTTACAGAATTATCGGGTTTTCAATTGAGAAAAAATTCGATTAGAGTAAAATCTCTATGTCCGGTCTTAAGGAGAATGAATTATATATAAAAAATTGAGCCAGTTTCAAATTTGAGAATCAATATAATTTAACATAGATGTCATATCAAGATTTGAGAAAAGAAACCTCATATCTTTATCTAATATAACTGCATCTTTTTTTGATTATGTAACATAGACATACATAGGTATAACCTGTACCTATACATAGTAGCCAAGGAAAAGAGACAAGACATACATACAACATATAAGCAACAGAAAAAACAAAAATAGATATATATACCTATCAACAGAAAAATGCACCAAGAAACATAATTAATCCGGAGAAACCTAAGAAACAATCATTTTACTCACATAAATAGAAACCTAAATTGACCGGTGCCAAACCAGATAAGTAAAAACTCTTAAATCAATAAATTGTACCTGAGACCGAGTGGAGAATGTGAGAGTGAACCCGATAATTATCGAGTTGAGAAAGTTAAAGTGAGAGCGTAGAAAATTAGCAGTCAGATTTGTATCGATTACCAGTGAGAGTTGTATGGACTCGAGATTGGGCAATTGGGGAAAAAAGCTAATCGTGTAATTTAGGGTGCAAACTGCAGAGTGTAAGTCTCAGCGTGTAATGGACTATAGGGAAGTTATTTACAGAAACTATATTTAAAAAAATTAGAGACCGACAGTTTTTTATATGTTATTTTGGTTACATATTTTTTATAATAAAAAATAATATTATGTAATCATAAGATTTTTTATTAGAAAAGTAAAAAGATAATATTTTTTATTTAAATTTTTATCTTCAAAACACATTTTGTCTATTTTTATAATTAAGGGGTTCGATTTAACATTTTATAGGATTTTTTACATTTCTTAAACCAATATATTTAAGCTGTTAATTTTCAATTCAAATTAAATTACAAATCATATAATATTAAGAAATAAATTCATACCTGGTAAGGGATATACGTTAATATATACGATTATATTAAAGACAAAATATTAAAGAAACTGGTACGATACCTATTTTTTGATATACGCTAAATTTACCAAATTGCGCTTATATATATCATTCATAAAAATAATTATTATTTATAACTAATAGACTACTCTGCCAACTAAAATATCAATAATATTTTCCAACTATAACATGTTATCTTTTTATTTATCCCGGATAAAACACTATACTTTTCAAAGATATCATTACCAATTATATATAATACAATAAAATATAATATAATAATTAATAAATAAGCTGTTATCTTTTTTGGTTAAAATACGTTACCCTCTTTACCAAAACCGCCGTTCTTTTCCAAAAATAACATTAACAATGTTATTCAATAAAATAACAATCTTCTATTAATAACAAATCAACTTAAATTTAACTCTAACAATGATATAATATAAAACACACAATCAATTTAAAATAAAAATTAAAAAATATAAAAGAAAATCTATGCACCGCTGATAAGGGGATTTTATATATACTTGGAACTCTTCATTACAGACTTAAGTTGGTGTTTTGGACTCAAGTTGTTGGTATTTTTGATGTGTTTTTGTGTTATTGCATTTCAGGCATCAGTTAAAGGAAGAAAGAAGCTTTTCAAAGAATTATTCTGGAAAAAAAGATCAGAATTGGAAGCTTATGCTATTCTCAAGTTGTAGAGAATCTCGTTAGCTTCGTGTGGGCAGTTAAATCGCCTAAGTCTGACGAGCAGAACTCAAGATATGGCCAAAACAAGATTTGTCAGAAAAATTCTAGAATGCCAGCGCGCCCGCGCCCGAAAGCCGCGCGGCCGCGCCTGGTTTCTGCCCCAGAATCCTGATTTTAGTCGAAATTGAAGATTTTGAGAGTCCTGGTCATCCTGGAGCCTATATATACCCATAAAAAGATGTTTTTAACAAGGAGGAGGTCTGGGAGAGCAATAAGAAGACCTAGAGAGCACGAGAAGGCTATGGAGAAGAAGACTCTTATTTTCTTCAATATAGTTGATACTTGGATACTTGTTTGTAATTTGTCCTTGAACCCTGCATTCTTATATTGTTTATTATCATGCTTTCATTGGAACCCATGGTGATGATGAGTTCGATTATGAACTAATCGTTATCGTGGGGTTCTAACGGATTTACTTATGGATTTCTATAATTAATTTATTTCAATATCTTTGTGTGTGGTGATTGATTGATATCCTAGTATTGGTTGTGCTTATTCGTCTTATGTGCGTAGCTAACATATAAAATAGTGTGTTAATTTCTATTGAAGCGACAGTGAATATAGAGGTTTAGAACTTGCCATGCTAGCATAGGTTCATGTATAATTGTTATGCATGATTCGTAGATAATTTTAACCATCTTACTTGCCCTATTTAATCACGATAGATAACTTGCGCATTAAACCGTTATGTTTTCAATTCTAATAGACATATAAGGACTAAGCATAATTGGTGTATATTCAACTTCTATCTCTTTTGTGGATGCTTGGTAGTAGGGTATTCGTACAATGAAACTTGGCGTTCACTAGTTTCGTGTTATCTGATTAGTTTTATCACCATTACATGCTAAGGTTAAGAACAAAAAGGCTATTGAATGAAGTATTTAATGAAGTTAGGATCCCATGTTTATCATATATAGTAATTTAACCTCAATTCTCTTAGTAAATGTTATTTAATATAATCTTTTAGTTTAATCAAACCCAATTTGTTATTTATATTAGCATTGAGCGACAACCATACATTGTTGCATAGGTGTATAAATTGAACTTAACCTAAACCAGTCTATGTGGGAACAAATCTGATTTATATCTTATACTACTTGCGAACGCGTATACTTGCGTGTAATTTAGCGCGTGTTTTCTCCCTAACAAGTTTTTGGCGCCGCTGTCGGGGACTCGGTGTTGTTAATTTTTAGTTAATATGCTTGTCATCAGTGGTCGTTAAAGTTCATTGACTCGGATTCTTTTACTTTTACGGTTACTTGTTATGTTTTCAGGTACTCATTACAATGGGAGATCCAGTAGCACGAACGAAAGCCTTGATGGAATTCTCTCAACCCAAGATCAATGACATTCAATCTAGCATTGTCAGGCCATCTATCACAGTTAATACCTTTGAGATCAAGCCTGGCATAATTCAATGGGTGTAGAATTCAATCCAGTTTGGGGGTTCTCCAACGGAAGATCCCAATATGCATATTAGGGATTTTATTGAGATCTGTGACACCTTCAAGTTCAACGGTGTTTTCGAAGATGCTGTGAAGCTGAGACTATTCCCATTCTCTTTGAGGGACAAAGCTAAGAGCTGGTTACACTCTCTACCAGCTGGTTCGATTACTACTTGGGAAGATCTTGCTCAAAAGTTTCTTACTAAAATCTTCCCTATGACAAAGACAACTGTAATCAGGAGTGCTCTTACTCAATTTGCGCAACAATCAGGAGAATCTTTATATGAAGCTTGGGAGCGCTACAAGGAGATGCTTAGGAAGTGTCCTCATCATGGAATGCCGATTGGATGATCATCAATTATTTTTATAATGGTTTGGGAGCACAGTCCAGACCCATGCTCGATGTAGTATCAGGTGGAGCATTATGGGCAAAGAGCTATGAGGAAGCTTATGATCTAATTGAACTGATGGCTGCTAATGAATATCAGTATCCAACCCATAGATTGCCACAGGGAAAGATAGCAGGAGATATGGAAGGGGATACAACTAGGACTGTCACTGCTCAACTAAAGACGTTGTCTATGAAGATCGATTCGCTGGCTAACTATGGAGTTCATCAGAGAACGAGTGTTTGTGAGCTTTGTGCCGATTCGCATGTGACGGAGCAATGCGCTATATCTAGTGAATCAGCTCAGTTTGTGAGCAACTTTCAGAGATCGCAACAACTAGTTCCAGACACTTATCATCCTGACAACTGGAATCATCCTAACTTCAGATGGAGCAACAATCAGAATGCGATGCAACAGCCGTTCCGGCAGTTTGGAGAAAAACAATTCAACCCTCCTGATTTTCAGCAGCAATTTGCACGAAGACAACAACTCCTAATTTAACAACAAACTCATGATGCAGGTCAATCTTCGAATGAAAATTTTGAATTGGAGGAGTTGAGGCTTATGTGCAAAAACCAGGCTCTTATATGCCAAAGCCAGGTTGTTTCTATCAAGATTCTGGAGAACCGGATAGGACAAATTGCTAACGCCTTATTGAATCGACTACCAAGAACGCTTTCTAGTGATACAGAAGTTCCAGGCAAGAGGAAAGCAGAAGAGCAGGTTAAGGCAACTACATTAAGGTCTGGGAAGGTTGCAAGCTCTGAAAAATCTCAAGTTCCAGAATCTGAAGTTTTGGATGAAGAAGATGTGCAGAAGGAAGCAGAAGTGGAATCAAGGAAGAAAACTGTGGACCACACTCCTTCCGAGGGTAATACAGGGGAGAAACAGGTCTATCCTCCACCTCCTTTTCCTAAAAGTCTGCAGAAGCAGAAGTTGGATAAGCAATTTGCTAAGTTTTTGGAGGTGTTCAAGAAACTTCATATCAACATATCTTTCGCTGAAGCTCTTGAACAGATGCCTAGCTATGCGAGATTTATGAAAGGTATTCTCTCTCGGAAATTGAAGCTCGATGACCTAGAGACCTTTGCTTTAACGGAGGAATGCAGTGATGTGCTGCAACAGAAGTTGCCTCTGAAATTTAAAGATCCTGGAAGCTTCACTATTCCTTGTACTATTGGAAACTTGTCTTTCGACAAGTTTTTATGTGACTTGGGAGCTAGCATCAATCTGATGCCCTTGTCTATCTTCAAGAAGCTTGGTCTACCTGATCCGAAACCAACATATATGTCATTGCAACTAGCTGACCATTCCATCACTTATCCACGAGGTTTAGTAGAGGATGCCTTGGTCAAGGTGGATAAACTCATCTTCCCTGCTGACTTTGTAATTTTTGATTTTGAGGAAGATAAGAAGATTCCCATTATCTTGGGAAGACCATTCTTGGCTACAGGCCGAGCTATGATCGATGTGCAAAAAGAAGAGCTTATGATGAAGGTTCATGATCAGAAGGTCACTTTTAATGTGTTTAAGGAAATAAAGTTACCCACAGCTAAAGAGAGGTGCTTTAAAGTAGAGTGGGTCAACTCTGTAGTAAATTCAGAACTTGAGCAATTGCCAAAGTCAGATACTTTAGAGAGATCCTTAATGGGGAAATCAGTTATTGATGATAAGGAAGGAGAAGAGCAACTTTAGGTTTTAAATGCACCTCCGTGGAAGAGGAAGTTGGATATGCCATTCGATTCTCTTGGGTTAGCAGAGCTGAAAATTTCTTAGGAGCGTCTTGAGTCGTCTATTGAAGAAGCTCCCACACTGGAGCTCAACCGACTGCTAGATCACTTGAGTTATTCATTCTTAGGTACCCCCCATGATAAGGGGTTGGGATATATTTTTGATGATGTAAAGGGCAGCCGAACGAATCCTCCAGTGCTTATAGAGGGTTCTTCTCATGTGCAGCAGGTTGTTGATAGGACTGGTGTTGGTGATGAGCAGTATAGGCGAGTGACTAGGCGTATGGAGGCCATGCACGACATTCACCGTCTTTTTGCTATAGATTTGACACAGGCTTTGGGCACAGTTTTCCGAGACATTGGTGTCGAGGTTGATTGGCCACCTGATCCTCTACCCGAGGAGGGTGATCCTCCTTACAACTAGGTATGCCTGAAATCCTTATTATTTCCTTCAATGAGGACATTGAAAATTTTAAGTTTGGGGGTGATAATGTAAGGATTAGTTTGTGTGTGTCCATAAAGTTCATATAGATTCATGTTGCTTATAGTTGTATTTCATTCGTAGTATTGCATGATTGTTCATATGGGACATATTTGTTTATTATTTATGTGATTTCATATAGTCGCATTTGCATGCATATTTATCATGATTCCTTAAGATGAACTATGCTATTTGATAAGTTGATGTTGATTTGAGTGTGGTGATGACGAATAGAGGGATGTTTAAGTCCTAATGAATTGATTTACATGCCAGAAACAAAAAAAATTCACAAAGCCTTATTGGGTTGCTTTTAATCTAGATCATGATCATACTTGTTTGTTGTTGAGATTTAATCACTTGGTTATATTTAGAATTTTTGATATTCTCGTAATGACGTAAAAACACTGATTTTTTTTTATCTGGAGAAAAACATGGATTTCATTGCTAGTTCTTGTAAGGCTAGGCGTCAAATGGCTAGTAGCCGGCTCATATTTTTATGAGTAGTCTAGGGTTGAATGAGATGGAGCGAAACGCACTCATTCAGGATTTGTTGAAAAAAAAGAAAAAAAGAAAAAAAAGAGAAAGAAAAAAGAAAAGAAAAAGTATGTGTTTATGCATAATTGATCAAGAGTGAGCTCTTTAATACTTGAGTTATTAAGTTCTAGGGGACTTTGTGCCTAGTGATAAGACTTTTATAGTCTTGGATCTGCTAACCTAACGCTCGCTACATGGGTATTATTGCATAAGTCTTTTGGGACCTCATTCATTGCACGGTCAAATAAGCATATTTGTTATGTGTTCAATAATAGCATGAATCCTTGTATAACTCTAGTAGGAAGGAGGTGTTGTGAGTCATTATGCGTTTAACATCTATTCTGTTTATAAACTTGTGATTGTTTTGATGAAAGATAAGTTATGGTTTTTGATCTAGTTTCGAGAGTATATCTGTTAAGCATCCACACACGCACGTTCTGGTTTGTGAGTTAATTTATGAGATTTATTCAAACTCTGTTTTGAGTTATTGCATTCTTAGAGGCGTGGCTTATTTATTTGGTTATGGTTATCCTGAGAGGATTGATTGCATTATCATTTAGTTGCATTCATGCATTAGGTTTGTTTTGTAGTTTTGAGTCTGTTTATGCTTGAGGAAAAGCATCGATTCAAGTTTGGGGTATGATAAGTGGATTTTATATCTACTTGGTACACTTCATTACAGGCTTAAGTTGGTGTTTTGGACTCAAGTTGTTGGTATTTTTGATGTGTTTTTGTGTTATTGCATTTCAGGCATCAGTTAAAGGAAGAAAGAAGCTTTTCAAAGAATTATCCTGAAAAAAGATTATAACTGGAATCCTAGGATATTCTCAAGTTGTAGAGAATCTCGTTATCTTCACGTGGGCAGTTGAATCGCCTAATTTTGACGACTAGAACTCAAGATATGGCCAAAACAAGATTTGTCAGAAAAATTCCAGAATGTCAGCGCGGCCGTGCCCGAAGGCCACGCGGTCGCGCCCGGTTTCTACCCCAGAATCCTGATTTTAGTCGAAATTGAAGATTTTGAGAGTCCTGGTCATCCTGGAGCCTATATATACCCATAAAAAGACGTTTTTAACAAGGAGGAGGCATGGGAGAGCAATAAGAAGATCTAGAGAGCACGAGAAGGCTACGGAGAAGAAGACTCTCATATTCTTCAATATAGTTGATACTTGGATGATTTTTTTCGATTTATTCTTGAACCCTAGCACTCTTATATTGTTTATTATCATGCTTTCATTGGAACCCATGGTGATGATAAGTTCGATTATGAACTAATCGTTATCGTGGGGTTCTAACGGATTTACTTATGGATTTCTATAGTTAATTTGTTTCAATATCTTGGTGTGTGGTGATTGATTGATATCCTAGTATTGGTTGTGCTTATTCGTCTTATGTGCGTAGCTAACAACATATAAGATAGCGTGTTAATATCTATTGAAGTGACAGTGAATATAGAGGTTTAGAACTTGGCATGCTAGCATAGGTTCATGTATAATTGTTATGCATGATTCGTAGGTAATTTTAACCATCTTACTTGTCCTATGTAATCATGATAGATAACTTGCGCATTAAACCATTATGTTTTCAATTCTTATAGACATATAAGGACTAAGCATAATTGGTGTCTATTCAACTTCTATCTCTTTTGTGGATGCTTGGTAGTAGGGTATTCGTACAACGAAAGTTGGCGTTTACTAGTTTCATGTTATCTGATTAGTGTCATCACCATTACATGCTAAGGTTAAGAATAAAAAGGCTATTGAATGAAGTATTTAATGAAGTTAAGATCCCATGTTTGTCATATATGGTAATTCAACCTCAATTTTCTTAGTTAATGCTATTTAGTATAATCTCTTAGTTTAATCCAAACCTAATTTGTTATTTATCTTAGCATTGAGCGATAACCATACATTGTTGCATAGGTGCGTAAATTGAACTTAACCTAAACCAGTCTCTGTGGGAACGAATTTGATTTATTTCTTATACTACTTGTGAACGCGTATACTTGTGTGTAATTTAGCGCGTGTTTTCACCCTAACAACCGCGTCGGTTTTAAACTGGTAATATCATTAAAGGCAAACCTGAAAATTTTGATAGGATGTGGGTTCATCAATATTATATTTATATTTTGTTAACTACACATTTTGGTAGTGGCTCTATTAGTTTAAACAAATAATTTTAAATTAAACATATTTTTAAAATAAATCTCTAAAATATTTATTTAAACGTCTATTTATGAAAAATATATTGTAATAGGACCGAAAATTTATAATAATTTCCACTCAAACATTTATTTGGAAAGAATTATTTTATTTGTAACATTGTTTTAATAAAATTAATTATTGTTATATTAACAACGAAGTCAAAAATAGATAATTTACATTAAAAATATAAATAGTATTATGAAGTAAAATATAAATTATAAGATAACAAAATATTCAAAATTTATAACTTTTAGTGAGGATTTTCTTCGGAATCTATTATAATATAAAAAATATATAAAAATAATTTAAAAGAATATAGCTAAAGAATTTTTTTTGAAATAATAAAAGTAAATAAAGTAAAATAAAAAAATTGACAGGAGTGCGCATGTGAGCTTTACGTGGGTTTGTTGTCCTTATATTGTTCGTTGAAGCTTGGTCGTAGCACAAAGTCTCACTAAAGCATCAGTTTAAATTATGTTGTCGCTAGAAGTAAACACAACAGCGTCGGATTTAAAATAACTGACGCTGAAAAAGCCTTTAGGCATCGGCATTTTGATGTCCGATGCCTTTAGGAGTTATAGGCGTCGGTTAATTACACCACTGACGCAACATGTCCACCAAAAATGACTTTAGGCGTCGGCTAATACCAGAACCGACACAAATTATGTATTTAGGCGACGGTCCTCTGTTATTCCCAAACAATACAACAAAAATTACAGAAGGGGGTTGAATGTAATTCTGGCTACTTTTTGAGATTTTAAAAAATGTTCTAACTTAATACATATGACTGTGTTTGATTTGCAGTAATGCGGAATGAAAGAATAATAGAAATCAAAATACTAAGTAATAAAACACAAAGCTTTAAAACATTCTGGTGGATTTGAATGTATCCACCAGAGATATATATATATATATATATATATATATATATATATATATATATCAAATTGAGAACTCTATGATGCTTTGAATAGCACATAGCTGATTTACAAGTGAACAAACAAACTACAGAGAAATTCTTAACAAGTACAGCTTTATATATCTCTCTGAAAAATGTGGTTGCTTAGTTAGTTGTTCTACTTGCTACACTTGGTTTATATATCACCAAGTTACATGATAATAAGATAAGACAATAAAACAAAATGAATCTAGTCTAATATCATGCTGCAACGTTACTCTATCCAACGTCTTTGAATATCTTCATATTTGCATGAAAATGGTAATGATTCTTTGTTCTCAAAATCCTGCTTAACAGGCTGCCACATTCCTTTTGCAAACACCCGATGCATGTGACTGTGTTGTCACTATTAACAACTATTTTGAATATGATCATCCATCGGGATTATGTTGAACATCCGTTGGGATTATGTTGATCATCCGTTAGGAGCCTTGTAGATCATCCGTCGGGAGTCTATCTGTCACTTGACTCCATTTCACTTATACAGAATTACAAGACATCTCACATTTACAATTAGCCAACCTATTCTGTATATCAATCTAGTAGTCAACATGATTTAGAGAATCCTACCGAATCTACTAGACTAATACTTTGTTGTTTGCAGAAATGTGCAACAATACTTATTGTTACATAAGCTACACTCTCGATGGATGTTCAGTTATTATCCGTCGGGACTATAAAGATCATCTATCGGGACTATAATAAAACATCCGTCGAGAGCTACAAAAATTCACTAAGTTAAATCTACTAAGGTATTTTGTTTAACTTATCATCAAGTTCACAACATATTCTTAACAATCTCCTCCAATTTATGTCTACTGGAATTGTAGCCATAAATTAGGAGAAACTTGATGATAAAAAAAACACCCTAAATGTACAGACTGAAATATAGTAGATAAAACTAATAAGGCTACAGTTTAATAAAAATTGAACAAAGTAAAGTGTAAAAAGAGTTCTCACAATCTTATCAAGGTGCTCCTCTAGTTTGAGCTGATGTTTTCTATTTCCTTGATTGTCTGGATTTCTTCCCAAGCTTCCTGTTATTTTCTTCTATTTGATTTTGGAGTTGTGTGTGGAATTTAAGTTCTTCGGCATCTGATAGATCCAGCTTTTCTTGCATTTCCAATAGAGTCTCATTGCTAGAGATACTAAGTTGGTCATCCAATCTGAAGAATCTTCTAACACCCTTGTCATCCATAAATTCATCAGCCAATAAGCCCTTAATTGCACTCTATATCCTGTGAAGGGAATTGATAGAGTCTTTGGGAGTGCATCCTTGGCTTTATTACTCCTTAGATCTTCTATCTTCTTTGGGACCAATTTCCTTACAGTTACATTGAATCCAAAGTTTTTCTTGAAGGACGAGAAGACCTTTATCAATATAGAGCAGCTTTCTTGAAGAATCCTATGAAGAGGCCATGTGATTTCTCTCCCTCCCTCGTATTTGAACACCAGTCTCTCAGGAAGATGTCTGTGAGCATCAATTCCTCTTACCTCTTCAAATTTATCCAAGTAGAGATTTATATCTGAAAATTCCTTGATGTCACAGATGTAGAGTAGGTCTCCCTTGTTGGTAGTTGGTTGAGTTTTGGCTAAGGTTTTGGTTCTGAGAGTCACAAGCTTGACCTTCTTGATTGCTCTAGACTTTGTTCTCTTTGGCTTGTTAAAGATAGGTAAATTGAGTTCAGTAATTGGCAAACTTTCCCATTCTATTGACTCATCCTTGGGAATTATAGGCTCAACATGAAAGTTCTTTGTTGGATCCACCTTGAATTCCTCATGTACCACTGAGGGTTTGGATGTTTGAGTTGTAGAAGTAGACTGTTTGGGAATATAGTCTTCCAATTCCTCATCACTGAGGTCCAATTTTCTCTTGATTGTTTGCTTGTATCTTGGTTTCTTTGTCTGTTGGGGTTCATTTAGCATTTTCTGATCTTGAGCTTTAGTAATCACAGGTGGTTTCTCAGAAATCTTAGTTGTAGTTTTCACAGCTTGAAGTTTGGCCAAGATAGCAGCTTGCTTCTTCTTTTGTTTAAGCTTTTTAGCATCTAAGGCAGCCTACTTCTTTTCTTGCTTAATTCTTTATTTTTCTTCCTTCTTGGCTTCTACAAACTGAGGGTGTCCAGCCACCACACAGATTTCCTTACCATTCATGTAAATCTTTGCAATTCTTCTTTTCAGCACTGAATTTGTTGGATCTTTGAAGAATGCAATAGACCTTGCCAACAACTTCTTTTCATCTGGCCTTGGTGTCTCAAATATAAGATCCACAAGATTTTTGTCTGAGAACTTTGGATAGTTCCTTTTAGGTTTCAAAACCAGATTGGCCTTTGGAGACTTTATACATTAAGGTTGGCCCTTTTCAAAGCTACCTAGACTCATTTCATTCACAGAGATTTGCTTAACTTGTGAGTGGTGATGAAAGATCTTGTTTGGTTTCTGTATCTGACTAAATTTCTTCTGAATCTTCATCTATTTTCATCCACTTGTCATCCAATTCCTTCTCAACAGCTGCAACATCAAGCATCTTGAGATTTGACTTTGAATCAAGCTTAGCAGCTGCTATTTGGATCAGATCAATGTTGTCCAATACTGGTGGCTTTGGTGATGTAATTTCTGAAACTATTACTTGGCTGATTTGAACATTTAACACATGCTCCCCTTCACTGTATTTCCCTCCTTGACTGACTGGGATGGTTAAATCTTTATCCCCCTTTTTCTTATCATCAAGTAGAGTGGAGGTAGAAGTTTGTGCAGCCACCAGCTTTTGAAGCAACTGAGTTTGATGTGCTTGATATAGATGAATAGCTGTGAGAGAGGCTTCTACTGCTTTCATTCTTGTGTCTAGGGAATCCATTTTAGTTGCAAGAATAGAATTCTTCCTCAACTGTCTGTTGATGTCAAGTACTGTTGTATCTGTAAATTTAGCATCCAATCTTTTAGAGACATCCTTCTTGACTTGGTCAATCTCAGTTTTGATTTAAGTGACATCTTGATTGTGTTGAAGAGCTTGTATTTGATATTGTTGTAGAGGGTTGAGGTGTGCTTGTAGAAGCTTCTTGGTGCTAGCATTAGTAGTGGCTTGAAGAGCAATGTGTGTCTCTTGAATGATGTGAAAAAAAGTTGTCTTCAAATATTGCTCATCACACTCTTTAGAAAACACCCAGGGTGGAATGTTGATCAAGAGCTAGGGCCTGCTTCTCCCCTTATGTCCATGAACTCTTCTTCATCACCATCTTCATCTCTAAAGAACTCTTCAGACTCACCAGTTCCATAGTCAACATCATCACCAGCTTTAGGTGGCATGGCTGTGATGGCATCCTTTACTCTTTGCATTGAAGCAGTTGTATGCACCGAGTTAAGCATCTTTTCTACAGCCACATTATCTTGTTCAGCTAGAACTTGATATGCTGACACAAGGTGAGTAAATGCCTCAACTTCAAAAGAAACAGAGTCTAAAATAGCTTGATATTCTTGTTGAATTAGTTATCTCTTGTCAGCCTCATTGACATCCATTAACTCACTTGTAGTGGGCTCTTCCCATTCATTTGTACCTGCTTTTCTCTCATTTTCTCTTTATTCTTGCATCAAGGGATTCCCTTGGCTCACCACCCTCACACCCTCACCTTCACCTACTAAGATGGAACTCCTCTCACTCTCTTTTGCCAGGCTGAAAGAAATATCCTGCATTTGTTCACTCTTTTTTCTCTCCTTTTGCCTGAGTGCAACTCAGCCTCTCACTCAGTTCACTCCCTTCCCTCAGTCCTAAGAGTGATTGTACAACTACTAACTCATCTACACTTATAACAATTATTGAAATTTCAGTGTGTGTAGTGAGTACCGACGGATGAGGAACATCCATCGGGGTAGTAGTTAGGATAGCCGACGGATGAATGCTGTTAGGCATATCCGTCGGGATACCGACGGATGAACAATATCCACCAGAATAGAATAAATGATAGAGTTTGGAGTAGAAACTATTATAGAATCTGTGCAGATTGATGATAATTTGAGCACAGATGTCCCAACAGTTCCTGAAAGAATTGGCAAGTGAGCCAACAAATCATCTAAAAGATGATGCTCACTTGGACTAGATTTTGGCTTCTCCAACAGAGTTAAAGAAGGAGAATCAGGGATTGATGTGTTGATTATATCCACATCCAGATAATTTTTGGGAGAGTTTGGTGGTTGCGGTGCTTCTATGATTAAAGATTTTGGTTGTGACTCCACATTTATTAGAGCCACATCAATCTGAATTTGAGATGGTGCAGTGACTGAGTCTTTAGCTTCAGTTTGCACTGTGTCTGTTCCCTGTGCATCCCCAATGGTTTTGAATCTCTTCTTTCTGGCATAAGTTCGGGGTGAGCTTGTGTCCCTTACCCTCTTGGCCTATGCTCTTCGTTGGGAGCTTGTTTCAATATTATCCTTTTGGGAGGATGAAACTAGAGTTGTGCTTATTTCCTTATTAATCACCACAGTTTATTGGGAAACTGTGGTGTGACTAGGCTTGGATACACTTACCTCTTCATCCTTATCCTTGAGGTTTCTTTGATGTTCACCCTGTCCCTCACCTACCTTATCACCCTTCACACTCCCCTCTTTAGTTTTGGTAGATTTTGCAACTGGTTTCTTTAGAGAGAGACCAGAGGGGGTTTTCTTTGTTTTGGATTTTGAAGATTTTGTTTTGGTGGCTTGGGTAGGCATCTGTTGGGTCATTGACACAGATGTCATAGCCACACTCAAAGGTAAAGAAATTTGGGAGAGTGGAATAGTGGAGATAGTGGTGCTTACCTCACTTACCTGAGGCCCCTCCATGATTGTAAAATAGAAAAGGGGCACCTCTTTGTGATGATTTGCTCTATTACGATCTACAAGCACTCTCCTTTCTTGAACCCAACAATCTTTTTTTTTTGGTGGGGTTCTCAATAACAATATCCTCAATAAAATGGTTAGCAAGAATCATAAAGAATCGAGCATAATAGACATTTTTAGTTCACTGTTTAATTTCCCCCAACTTGTAACCTACCTCAAACATGATCATGTCACTGAAATTATGGTACTTGTCGGTAACTAGCATATAAAGAATGTTAAGTATGGCAGTGTTGACAGAATCAAAATTACTTATCTTACCAGAAAACACCTTGGTAACTACATCACACAAATAACTCCACTCTTTTCTAAGACCTAGCCTTCTAATCTCACTTAACTTAGTGGTAGGAAGGGCATAGCCAAGAATTAAGCATGGTAACTAAATTAGCATCTATATGTGGTTTAGTAGTAGTGTTCTCAGGAATCTTAAAGCATACTTGAAATACATCACTGTTAATGTAGAATTGCATACCTTTAAGAGTAAAAGTTATGGTTTTGTCAGTAGACTGGTACACAGCAGTTGTCCATATCTCCTCCACAACTTTACAGTAGATTGTGGGTGATTCCAACATAGCATAACTGAGTTTGCATCCCTTCTCAAAGTCCATCATTTTGTGAAAATCTTTGAATGCAGGAATTTCTTTGTTCACAAGAGCAACGAAGTTGTTCTTCTCATAGATGAACCCTGACTGAGACATGATTTTGACTACTGGTGCCATTGTTAAAGTGAGGAAATTTGCAGTGAGAGAGAAAGGATTTTGCTTTGAGGTAGAAGATAACAGTTAGTGCAATAGAGAATGATAAAAGTTAAAATAAACTTGAAGTGAGGCTTTTATGTATTCTCAGATTAAAATGGAATAAAAATTAAAGTTAAAAATTAAAGACCCAATCAAAATTATCCAAAATAGCCGTTTAAAAAAGAAATAAACTGTCAAAATTCTGTCAATCATCCGCCGTGATATACTTACAGACTGCAAGTATATCCGATGGATAATGTCCAGTACTTTTAACGGCTAAGATGTAGACAATTCAACGGATGAGAATAAAGCAATCATCCATCGGGTATAAAATAATCCAAAAAGGTAATTGATTTTTGCCAAGCTATTCTAATTCGACGGATGATCAAATTCGATGGATAATGAACATCCGTCGGGATGTAAATTTTGACTTAGCCAAAATTTCATCTAAAACAGAAAAATCAATTAAGTTTCTGGCTGTATCACAACTTGCAAAAATTATCAGAAATAATTTAAGAATAATTTAGCATACCTAACTCACTTACCAACCTAGTAAAGGTGGATTCATCGAGTGGCTTGGTAAAGATATCTGCAAGCTACTTTTCACTTGGAACAAAATGAAGTTCCACAGTACCATTCATCACATATTCTCTAATGAAGTGGTACTTGATGTCAATGTCCTTGGTCCTTGAATGTTGTACTGGATTTTCAGTGATTGAAATGGCACTTGTGTTATCACAGAAAATAGGAATTATGTCCACTTGTAGACCATAGTCCAGCAGTTGATTTTTCATCCACAAAATATGTGCACTCTGCACAGCAACTACCAGCAGCAATATATTCAAATTCAGCTATAGAAGTAGAAACTGAATTTTGCTTTTTACTGAACCATGATACTAGCTTGTTTCCTAGAAATTGACAGGTTCATATTATACTTTTTCTATCAATTTCACAACCTGCATAATCTTCATCTGAATAACCAGTTAGATCAAAACCAGAATCTCTAGGATACCAAATGCCAAGTTTTGGTGTTCCTTTGAGATATCTGAAAATTCTCTTAATAGCTATTAAATGAGATTCTCTAGGATCAGCCTGAAATCTAGCACAAAGACAAGTAGCAAACATTATATCTGGCCTACTAGCTGTTAAGTACAGAAGTGAGCCAACCATGCCTCTATAGCTTAAAATATCCACAGACTTTTCAGTAGTTTTAATTCAGGTTTAGTTGCAGTGGCCATGGGAGTTTTTGCAAATATGCAATCCATTAGATTAAACTTCTTTAAAAGATCATAAATGTATTTGGTTGGACTAATGAATATTCCACCACTAACTTGCTTAACTTGTAAACCAAGAAAGTAAGTTAGTTCTCCCATCATGCTCATTTCATACTTACTTTGCATCAATTTGGCAAACGTTTTGCAAAGTTTTTCATCTATAGAGCCAAATATAATATCATCTACATAAATTTGAACAAGTATACTAGAGCCACTAACATTTCTAAAGAATAAAGTTTTGTCAACAGTACCTCTTGTGAAGTGATTTTCTAAGAGAAACTTTGACAAAGTATCATACCAGGCTCTAGGTGCTTGCTACAATCCATAAAGTGCTTTCAGAAGATAGTAGACATATTCAGGAAAATTTGGATCTTCAAAACCAGGAGGCTGACTGACATAGACTTTCTCCTCCAAATCTCCATTCGGAAAGGCACTTTTGACGTCCATTTGATAGAGTTTGAAATTGGCATGTGCTGCATAGGCTAAGAAAATTCTGATGGCTTCAAGTCTTGCAACAGGAGCAAAAGTTTCATCAAAATCTATTCCTTCTTGTTGACAGTAGCCCTTAGCAACCAATCTAGCTTTGTTCCTGACAACTATGCCATTTTCATCCATCTTGTTTCTGAATACCCACTTGGTGTCAATTGGATTCTTTCTTTTAGGCTTGGGTACCAGCTTCTATACCTTGTTCCTTTCAAATTGGTTAAGCTCTTCCTGCATAGCTAAAACCCAATCAGGATCCAACAGAGCTTCTTCTACCTTTTTTGGCTCTTCCTTAGAAAGGAAGCTTCTATACAGACATTCTTCTTGAGTTGCTTTCCTTATTTGAACTCTAGAAGATGCATCACCAATAATGAGCTCAAAAGGGTGATCTCTAGTCCATTTTCTCTATTGTGGTAAATTAGCTCTAGATGAAGAGGTCTCATTGTTGTCTTGATGTGTGACTGAGTTATGATTATTAGAAACTCCCCTTGAGTTTATGGATTTTTGACCTAAAGATGGGGTTCTTTCTGTAAGTGATCTATTTTGACTCTCAGCTTCTCTCATTGTTCCGACGGATGATGCACTTTGTATCTGGATGGATGAAGCTAATTGTCTATCGAAGGCTGAAGCATTATGTAACTCGACGGATGTTGAGTTATGTGCTTCATTAGTTGTAGATTTTTCTACATTGTCCTTAGCAACTATTTCTTGATCACTTTCATCATCACTGTCAACTAACCATCTCAACATTATCGAATTTGAGGCTTTCATGGAAATCTTCAACTTGCAGTCCTTCAATCTTTTTATCATCAAACACAGCATGTACAGATTCTATATCAATGTTGGTTCTTAGATTGTAGACTCTATATGCTTTTCCCACAGTATATCCAACAAAAATTCCTTCATCTGCTTTGGCATCAAACTTTCCATTTTGATTAGTTTGATTCCTTAAGATATAGCATTTGCAGCCAAAGACATGTAAGAAATTTAGAGTTGGCTTCCTATTCTTGAATAATTGGTAGGGTGTCATGCATTTTGCTTGATTAATAAAAGAAATATTCTGAGTGTAGCATGCAATATTCACAGCTTCAGCCCAAAAATATGTTGGTAACTTTGATTCTTCTATCATTGTTCTTGCAGCTTCAATGAGAGATCTGTTTTTCTTTTCCACCACTCCATTTTGTTGTGGAGTTCTAGCTGCAGAAAACTCATGCATAATCCCATTATCTTTACAAAATGGTCTCATCATAAAATTTTTGAACTCAGTTCCATTGTCACTCTTGATTCTTCTAACTTTTAAGTCGAGATGATTGTTGACTTGCCTTATGTGATTGATGATGACTTCACTAGCTTCATCTTTGGATTTTAGAAAATATGTCCGAGAGAAGTTTGAGAAATCATCTGTAATTACTAGGCAATATCTTTTCCTTGAGATGGACAACACATTGACTAGTCCAAACAGATCCATGTGCAACAGTTGCAATGGTTCTTCAATTGTTGAATTAAGCTTCTGTATGAATGATGTTTTAATCTGCTTTCCTTTCTGGCAGGCATCACACAATCCATCCTTAGTAAACTCCCCTTGAGGAAAACCTCTTAGCAATTCTTTCTTGACTAACTCATTCATGGTCTTGAAGTTTAGATGGGACAGCTTCTTGTGCCATAACCAACTTTCATCTTGACTTGCTTTACTGAGAAGATAAGTTACCGATTCTGCATTTGATGAGTTGAAATCAGCTAGGTACACATTTCCTTTTCTCACTCCAGTGAGAATCACTTTATTGCTCTTCTTGTTGGTCACAACCCAGGCTTCAGAATTGAAAGTGACTGAGTTGCCCTTATTACAAAGCTGGTTGATACTCAAAAAATTATGCTTGAGTCCATCCACTAGGGCAACCTCTTCAATGATGACATTATTGAAAGGAATATGTCCTAAGTCCAATCATGTATTAGGATTTAGGAATAACTTTTTATGTAATATGTTTTGATTTCATTAATATTAATAAAAGACTTGTTTTGTTTTTATTACGGGCTCTATCTATTTAAGTGTTTAAATAAGATATACCATAGCTTAGAGTAAAGCTTTTATGGATTATGATGAGATCATAATAGTGAAACCTAAAAGATGATAACTCTAAACTTAAATAGTTCCTGGTCATAGGATTACTAACTGGTAATTAATAATCCGTAAAGATCGGTACATGCTATGCTTGCTTCATTATGAAGGATGTCTGTTCTCAAAGACATTTGTGTGGTGACACTATAGCTAGTATGT
Organism: Apium graveolens; assembly: GCF_009905375.1. Classification (NCBI taxonomy): domain Eukaryota; kingdom Viridiplantae; phylum Streptophyta; class Magnoliopsida; order Apiales; family Apiaceae; genus Apium; species Apium graveolens. The sequence continues at coordinate 190,854,951 of NC_133648.1, forward strand.
AGGTGCTTATTATAGAATAAGTTCACTGAACATGACTCGCACAGCTGAACAATTGATGGAGTTCACTGACGTGTCAGCAGTTGTTCACATAGTGATAGTTGTACAAGTATCCTTAGACTTGAGGTCATCATAGTCATCTTGTATACACTGAACTATGCTTTGGTTTAGTTCTTAGTCTCCAGGGACAATTATTAGGGCTCTACTGGGTATAGGAATTTGTACACGAAGATAGTGTATGATCAATAAAGGATCTACCCCTTCCAGTGTAAGAAGCGAATGTTCAAGGCTGATCCACTTATGCTAGTTCAGGAATCTCTGGCCAGAGTGAATGAAATTAGAAAGGAGTTTCTAATTTGCATAGAACTAAGCATAGTAAATGGTAAGCAAGTGATTAAATTAGATAGGCTTGACACAAGATCCATGCCTTGTATTTAATCAGGACATTGTAGGGTAGAAGGAGTTTATTGTACTGTAACTATTCACTGAATAGGTTCTTGGTATTCTAAGCAGTGAATTCGTATTATCCGGATAGTCGCGATATGCTGAGAGGTATCCCTCACGATGTAGAATAAATATGATTAATTAATTAATCATATTTAATAAATTGGAGAATTTATATAAATAATGATAAAATAGTTTTATTATTATTTATTTCTACTACCGGCTTAATATTGAACCTACAGGGTCACACCATAAAAAGAGAATGATTTAATGGTGGAGGAATTAATTAATAATGCTGATAATTATTTATTTATGAAATAAATAATTAATTGGCAAATTTAATAATTGATTAAATTAGATTTAATTGATTATAAATTAATTAAGAAAAGTTCTTAATATTATTAATTAAGAATTTAATTTTTGGAAATAAAATCAAAAGAGAGAATTATTTCTAAAGTGTTTAGAAAAAGGATTAATAATTAAAAGGTGTTTTAATTATTAATGAGAATAATAAATGGGTTAATAATAATAATATTTTATGGGAAAATTTCAGCTGAAAATTTTGCCTATAAATATACTATTATAAACCCTATTTTTATTCCAACCCAAATTTTTTCAGAAAACTTAATTCTCTCCACCTCCTCCTCCTCCTTAGCATCGTTTTCTTGGTGGATACCGGTGGAGTGCTTCACGTTTGAGGAGCAACTGCTAAGGATCTCCGATCGTTGCTTTTGGATCGCTATTAATGGTTAGTAATCGATTCATATGTTTTAATCACGATTTATATGCTTTTATTTGGATTTATATGTGTAAAAGTGTTTTACCATGCCTTCGCTATGATTAAAATCCAACATTGATATCGGAGCATAGGTTGTATGCATACAGATCTGTGATAAAAATTTCAGAATTTTATGTGCTTGTATCAATTAATTATGATTTTTACAAGTTATATTATGGATTAATTTTGTCTGATGAGAAATCGTTTCTCAGAATAATTTTGAATGTTGATCTGGGTTCTACAAGTGTTGCAGATCGTCTGGGTATTTGTTTCATAATTTATTGATGTATAGATTATTTATTATGAATTTTTGAAGTTGTTGTAATTAAATTCATAATTAAATAATCATATATATATATAAATTGAAAGTATGTATATATCTATTGTTGCTGCTGTGGTGTAATGGTGGCACGGAAAAGAGAAAAGAACAGGTACGGCGCATGGAATTCCGTGCGAGAATTGTCAGGCGGCAACAGTCGACGCAGGAAGGAGGACTGCGCGTCTGCCGTGCGCGCGTGGGGTACACGCGCCCATGTACCACGCGCGGCGCGTGGCGGACACGCGCTGGTCAACGTGCTGACATCATCAGATGACGTCATGCTGACGTCAGTGTAGGGTCGTAGGTGCGTGGCGCGCATGGGCGGTGTTCTGACACGCGTCTGACAGCGCGTGTGCGCGTGGCCGCGCGTGGGGGACCTTGTTTCGGCGCGTGAGGGCGCGTGCCAGCTCAGAATTGGGTGTTTTTGGTGCCGTTGGATTCATCTTTTCGAGACGCTTAATGATATATTATATGATATTTTATGAAATTGTTTCGAACTGTTTATAGCTAACAGAAGTGTTTTAAAGCTGTTTTTTGACTGTTTTAATAGCTTTTAAATGCTTCATGTGATACATAGAGATGTATAACGCTTAGACCAATATGCTAGATGATGTAACATGCCTACCTTGATATTTATTCATGTTGATATATGTGATATATGCTTAGTTTATCATGTGATGATAGATTTAGGTGAACTTAAATGAACATAAGGCGCTTGTTAGACAATCTAGTATAGTGAAATTATTTCATAACCTTAATAATAATATTATGAATACAATCATGAGATTCTTGTATTTATGAAACACGTAATTGAATATGAATTTTCAATATGAGAGAAAGGATGATTCTGTCAACAACAGATTTCTATCTGTAAGAAAGGGTTATTAAGTGACGCCTCTTGACAATGCTCCACCCGATCTGGGAATCATCTGATTATTGATTATTGATTTGAAATATTTAATTTAAAAGGAAGAATCTCTTTATAATATGATTATGATTGTAACGTAATATAATCCCTCTAAAATTAAATAATATCAAGTAGTAATTGGCCAATGATACAACGGGCTTGTGTCGGTCATGGCCTTCCAACATGATAGAAAGTAGTTCTTATTTTTAAATCACTGTCAGTTCGTGCTATAGCCGAGGACTTTGATTTCGAAATAAGAAATGCTTGTCTATTACATAGAGATGTGTACATTGAATTAGAATCTAAAGGTCGGTACGTGCCACAGCCATGGGCCGTTGGAGACTGATTCAAATGTACGGATTGTTGGGTTAGACTTGACTTAGAATATTGAGTTTGTCGTGCCATAGCCGTGACTCAAGTATTCAAGAGGCTAAAGTTTGATTAGGGAATAACGTAAGATGTAATTGACAAGAGTTGTCTGCCTATTAAATATTACATGGCGGTTCGTGCTACAGCCGGGGTTGTGTAATGGAATGTAGGATCCCTATTCCCACTAGCATTATGAATGCTTAATTTTTCACGTAGGGGGTTGAATAAATTAGATAAACTAGTGGGAGCCACTTATGAATAAAGACCCGATTCATATAGTGTTTTTTAAAATGAAATTGAATATTTGCTAAGTGTTGTTATGTGTTTATCATTTACAGATTTAAAATATACATTATGTCTTCTACACTATCACTCAGGAGCATACTGGATGCTCACAAGTTGACTGGTCCTAATTATGCTGACTGGCTTCGAAACTTGAGAATTGTTCTCAGGATTGAGAAGCTAGAATACGTGATTGACTCACCTAAGCCTACTGAACCTGCTAGTGATGCACATAATGATGAACATGTTGTGTATCGTAAGTGGGTAGATGATACAAATGTTGCTCAATGCATCATGCTAGCTTCCATGAACATTGAGCTATAGAAGCAACATGAGCATATGGATGCTCACACTATCCTCATGCATCTACAAGAGTTGTATGATGTGGCAGGGAGGCAGCTCGATATGAGATATCAAAGGAGCTGTTCGGATGTAGGATGTCTGAGGGATCATCTGTGAATGACCATGTACTTAAGATGATCAATTTGATTGAACGTCTTGGACAACTTGGTTTTGCCATGGATGGGGAGCTGAGCCAAGACTTGGTCTTGAAATCGCTTCCGAGTTCGTTCTCGCAGTTTGTTGTGAACTTTCACATGAATAAGTTGGATGTCAGCCTGCCAGAACTCCACAACATGTTGAAGACTGCGGAATCGAATTTTCCCCCTAAGAAGAGTTCTGTTCTTCTAATTGGTGAAGGTTCCAATCTTAAGAAAAGGAAGAGGAACCCTTCCAAGAAGAAGAAAGTAGGTGAGAAAACGCCGGTTCCACCAAAAACTGAAGACCCCAAGAGCAAAGTTGTTTGCTTTCACTGTAACAAGGTGGGGCACTGGAAGAGGAACTGCAAGGTTTACCTTGCAGAATTGAAGAAGAAGAAGGGTAGCGAGACTACCGCTTCTGATTCAGGTATGTTCATGATAGAAGTGAATATGTCATTAAATCAAATTTCTACTTGGGTATTAGATACCGCCTGTGGTTCTCATATCTACAATTTGTTGCAGGGACTAAGGAGAAGTAGGACTCTTGAGGAAGAGGAGGTGATTCTACTGATGGGAAATGGAGCAAGAGTTGCTGCTGAAGATGTAGAATCATTTCATTTACATATGCCTACGGGCAAGACTATTGTTTTTTAAATAATTGTTATTTTGTTCCCTCGATTGTGAGGAATATTATTCCCATGTTAGACTTGGCTGGATTTTTATTTATTATTGAGAATAATGAATGTTCTATTCTTAGAGATAATATTCTTTATGGACGTGGTACTTTAAATAATGGTCTGTATAAATGTGACATAATTTACTTCAGATTGAACAAACTCATAAAAGAAAAAGAATGATGAAAATCTCACTTCATTGTGGTACTGCAGTCTCCATTTAGTAGACATGGAGAGAGGGCTGCAAATTTGCTAGGAATGGTACACACAGATGTATGTGGACCAATGTCTACGCAAGACATGGGTGGATTTTCATACTTCATTACTTTCATGGATAATAGATCTAGATTCGGATATGTGTTTGATGAAACACAAGTCTGAAGCCTTTGAAAATTTCAAAGAGTATAAGTATGAAGTGGAGAAACAAACCAAACATAGTATTATAATTCTTCAATTAGATCGAGGTGGTGAATACTTGAATGGAGAGTTTCTGGATTATCTCAAAGTAAATGATATAGTCTCCCAGTGGACGCCTCCAGATTGGTATCTGAAAGGAGAAATCGAACTTTGTTAGACATAGTTCGGTCCATGATGAGCTATATAAATCTTCCAGTACTCCTATGGGGTTATGCATTGGAAACCTCAGTATATTTACTGAATAAGGTGCCTTCCAAATCTGTTCCTCAAACTCCGTATGAGATATGGAAAGAAAGGAAACCGAGTCTTAAACACGTTAAGATTTGGGGATGTCTAGCTTATGTCAAGTAAGTTGACCCAGATAAGCTGGAATCTCGATCCGTAAAATGTAGTTTTGTGGGATATCCTAAAGAGACTTTAGGGTATTACTTTTACACCAATCATCGGGTGTTTGTCTCCAGACATGCTACCTTCTTGGAAAAGGAGTTTATCCTTGAAGGAAATAGTGGGAACAAAATTGAACTTGATGAAGTTCAAGAAGCACAAACTACTACGGATCAAGACCTGTTCTGACTGAACCACCTTCTGTGGAACAACCCATTCGTAGGTCAGGGAGAGTTTCTCGCTAACCTGAGAGGTAATATGGCCTTATCATTGAAAATGACAATGAGTTGTCGATCATTGATGATGACGACCCTGTGACCTATAATGAGGCTATGAGTAGTGTTGACTTAGAGAAATGGCATAGTGCCATGAAATCCGGAATGAAATCTATGTATACGGGATACAAAAGAATGATTAGAGCAGATGGCCAGGTGGAGACCTTTAAGGCCAGGATTTTGGGAAAAGGATTCAAACAAAGGCAATGGATTGACTTTGATGAAACCTTTTACCTGTAGCCCTGTTAAAATCAGTTCGGATTTTGCTTGCGATTGCTGCTTACTACGACTATAAGATCTGGCAATTAGCCAGATGGTTTTCTTTCCAAGAGAAATGAAAACCTAGTGTGTAAGCTGCTGCGAACCATATGTGGTTTAAAGCAAGCTTCTCGTAGATGGAACATCCGTTTTGATGAGACAATCCAAGAGTTTGGTTTTATGAAAAACGTAGATGAACCATGTGTCTACAAAAGGGTTAGTGGGAGCGCGATAACATTTCTTGTGTTGTATTGAATTAGAGTTGACACACATAATAACATAGCAGACCCACTCACAAAGCTACTTTATAAAAGTCACTTTGATCATCATAAAGACAAGATGGGTATTAGATACCAGAGTGATTGGCTTTAGTACAAGTGGGAGATTGAAAGGAATATGTCCTAAGTCCAATCATGTATTAGGATTTAGGAATAACTTTTTATGTAATCTGTTTTGATTTCATTAATATTAATAAAAGACTTGTTTTGTTTTTATTACGGGCTCTATCTATTTAAGTGTTTAAATAAGATATACCATAGTTTAGAGTAAAGCTTTTATGGATTATGATGAGATCATAATAGTGAGACCTAAAAGATGATAACTCTAAACTTAAATAGTTCCTGGTTATAGGATTACTAACTGGTAATTAATAATCCGTAAAGATCGGTACATACTATGCTTGCTTCATTATGAAGGATGTCTGTTCTCATAGATATTTGTGTGGTGACGCTATAGCTAGTATGTAGGTGCATATTATAGAATAAGTTCACTGAACATGACTCGCACAGCTGAACAACTGATGGAGTTCACTCATGTGTCAGCAGTTGTTCACATAGTGATAGTTGTACAAGTATCCTTGGACTTGAGGTCATCATAGTCATCTTGTGTACATTGAACTATGCTTTGGTTTAGTTCTTAGTCTCCAGGGACAATTATTAGGGCTCTACTGGGTATAGGAATTTGTACACGAAGATAGTGTATGATCAATAAAGGATCTACCCCTTCCAGTGTAGGAAGCGAATATTCAAGGCTGATCCACTTATGCTAGTTCAGGAATCTCTGGCCAGAGTGAATGAAATTAGAAAGGACTTTCTAATTTGCATAGAACTAAGCATAGTAAATGGTAAGCGAGTGATTAAATTAGATAGGCTTGACACAAGATCCATGCCTTGTATTTAATCAGGACATTGTAGGGTAGAAGGAGTTTATTGTACGGTAACTATTCACTGAATAGGTTCTTGGTATTCTAAGCAGTGAATTCGTATTATCCGCATAGTCGCGATATGCTGAGAAGTATCCCTCACGATGTAGAATAAATATGATTAATTAATTAATCATATTTAATAAATTAGAGAATTTATATAAATAATGATAAAATAGTTTTATTATTATTTATTTCTACTACCGGCTTAATATTGAACCTATAGGGTCACACCATAAAAAGAGAATGATTTAATGGTGGAGGAATTAATTAATAATGGCTGATAATTATTTATTTATGAAATAAATAATTAATTGGCAAATTTAATAATTGATTAAATTAGATTTAATTGATTATAAATTAATTAAGAAAAGTTCTTAATATTATTAATTAAGAATTTAATTTTTGGAAATTAAATCAAAAGAGAGAATTATTTCTAAAGTGTTTAGAAAAAGGATTAATAATTAAAAGGTGTTTTAATTATTAATGAGAATAATAAATGGGTTAATAATAATAATATTTTATGGGAAAATTTTAGCTGAAAATTTTGCCTATAAATATACTATTATAAACCCTATTTTTATTCTAACCCAAATTTTTTCAGAAAACCTAATTCTCTCCACCTCCTCCTTGTTAGTGTATACTGAAAATTTTTATTTGAAGTATGTAGATTTATTTCTGGCCAGTTTATTTGAGAATCATTTGAATGTTTACATGTTGTCTAATATTATATATTGTGAACAATCTAGTATCAAATGGGATACAGAATATTAGATTGTTAAATACGGTTATATAATATAATAAGGTTCACAGCACATGTGGTGTTGGACAATCCACTGGTATGGCTGTAGTATTATTTAGATTAGTTTATATTGACTAATAAATAATACTAGTATAATTTGTGTATATTGAACATGATCAAATTTAGAATTGTTCCTTTAATACTGATTAAGAAGGAGAACTAAGATTCTATATTATTATTAATGCTTAGGTTTTTAATCCGGAAATAGTAATTGACACGTGTATATTATTTACATGCTTTGATTTATATATGAAATAATTCTTTTGAATTATATCATTATATTTTGGGTGATGGAATTATATACATGGTGGATATTATTTATTGAAGGAATCCATGTCCTGATAATATTCGGGTTAATGATGTCCCCTTGAAAGCTCAAAAAGATTTAATTATGTGAAACCCTGCAGGTGGAATTTATTCTGGCATAATTAAATAAAGGTTGAGTGGATGATCAAGGATAAAAGATATTAATTAAATAAATTAACAGTAATTTATTTAATTAATGGACATATGATATTTTAAACATGGGGAATTTAATAAGAAAATAATATTGGAACTGAATTAATTAAATTACGGTATTAGGAAAGGTAGTGCAAATATTAATTCTTTAGTGGATTGAATTAATATTTAATTACATTGGGCTAGGCTCAAGATGTAATTAGAAGGCCCAACCTAATTATCCATGGTCCCTATTGTAGCCTATATATATTCTTATTCTCTTCTTGCTTGGAATGGTGTGAAAACATATTGTAGCCACCAAGGAGCAAGAAGAGAGGATAACTTGAGAAGACGGAGGCCACACTTCGCTTAAGGGAATTTGGGAATACAATAGAAGAGCGTGGAATCAACCATTAACAATGTAATCCTCTTTTCGTAATCTTTATCGTAAAACGTAGTAACACCCTAAGTCCGTGGTTCCCAACAATTGGTATCAAGAGCCTGGTAATGGGTTCTACGTTTTATGATATAATGTCCATGTCGTAATTATATATGCGTGTATATAGTGTTTTGCTTGTATTGGTTTTGATGCAGGTTGTTAATCTACTATTATGGCCATGTATATTTTAGTTATGTGTTTGGATCCCACGTGGTTTAATCGTGGTTAATTTTTGTTTTGGTTTCCACGCGGTTTAATCGTGGTTGTAATTTACACGAGGGTTGATCGTGTTAGAATAGATTTACAAAATTAGTTTTGTATTAGATCTATTTTTTTTGTAATGGTTCCGCTGTGCGATTACAAGGGGCTGCTGTTGATGTTTGGATCGAACAAAATCAAAACGAAACTCACAGAAAAGCAACAAGGCGCGCGCGCGCTGCGGCCGCTGCGGCAGCTGGGACTGCTGGGGCTGCTGGGGCTGCTGCGGCAGCTGGGACTGCTGGGGCTGCTGGGGCTGCTGGGGGCGTCGGGGAGCGCTTGGGGCAGATTTTTTTTTTGAGAGCTGGATTTTTTTTTCAAGGGCCATAATAGTGGAAAATTTATTTTAATTTTTTCCATTAAATTTTAATTATTGCTTTAATTTATTGACTATGTGTGTCGTTAATTATGTGTGTAATTCTTTTAAAATTGCATGTTTAACTTAATTAGGACGACATGGACATAAATTTTATTTATTGCTTTAATTAAATGTTATATGTTGCTAAAATTATGTGTGTATTTTGAATGCATGATTAGACATAATTATAACAACATAGGGCCCCATTTAATTTTAAAATTCCTCAATTTTAATAAAAAAAATTCTAAGTGGGAGAGGGAATTAATATGAAATTAAATCCCATGGTCTCCATTATTGGTTGTAGGTAATTTAACATAAAGACGAATATAAATTATATATACGTCACCCATCGTGGCATGTAATTTATGGTGTCTAGAATGTTATAGAAATTACTAGAACAAACTTTTTAAATTAATAAATTTTGAAAGGAATAAATATGGATTTTCTTTATTTCTGATTTGGGGCGATTTTGTCAAAAACGGCTTCATCGAACTTGTAAGGCTGTGGGTTTTAAGCGAGACCGATGTGACTCCTCCATTACCTGGAAATCAAACAATTGATGAATATTGGAAGGTATACACGCCACCCATCGTGGCGTACCAAGTTCCATAGATTTCAAATAATTTAAGATTTGATGATGGTATATACTTAGCTATGAAAAATAATATAGTCCACCCTAACGTGGCATATTGTTTAGTAATAGGACCGAAGTAACATTTAAACAAAATTAGGTGGTATACATGTCACACATCGTGGCGTACCAGAAGCTTATGGTGTTTATATGTTAGTGCATTAAATTTTAATTGTTAGAGGAATCAATAGATCTTAATAATTAATGCACCATTATTTATGTGATGTTTTTATGCATGATTCTCAGGATAAAATGGGTTTTAATCCACTATTCACCATACTTAAGGATAATAAACTTACCGGACCTAACTATATTGAATGGAAACGAAATTTGGACATTGTGTTGACTGCTGAGGAGTACAAGTTTTGCACTTATGAACCCAAGCCAGAATAGCCTGCTGTTGATGCTCCTGAAGATGAGAAAGAGTATTATAAACGGTGGATTAAGGCTGATGAAATGTCGCGATGTTACATTCTGGCAGCAATGTCGGGTGTTTTGCAGCATCAGCATCAGTCTATGGCCACTGCTTCGGATATGCTCTTTAATCTCAAGGAACTTTTTGGAGATCAGAATAGGGCTTCTAGGCAATTAGCCATGAAGGCTTTAATGAACACTCAGATGGCTGAAGGCACACCTGTAAGGGATCATGTTCTCAAGATGATGTCTCATCTGAATGAGATAGAGATCCTTGGTGCTGAACTTGACGGGGAAACCCAGATTGACATTATCCTTATGAGCTTGTCCAAGAGTTTTGAGCAGTTCCGCTTGAATTACAACATGAACAAGAGGCAGTATAGTCTCGCAGAACTGCTGACAGAACTTCAGGCAGCTGAAGGATTATTTTGGCAGAGTGTTCAAGTGAATATGGCTGAGAAAGGTTCTTCCTCTAAGCCGAAAGGTATTAAGAAGAAGAAAAAGGTTCAGACACAGAAAGCTGTGAAGGCAGTGGGAGTTCAGGGTGGTGTGAAAAATCCTAAGGGAAAGTGCTTCAGATGCAAACAGTCAGGTCACTGGAAACAGGATTGTCCTCTTCCTAAGAAGACAAACAATACTGGTATGTCTCTTTCTCTAGTTACAGAAACATTTATAGCGGCTATATCTACGAGCACTTGGTGTGTAGATACAGGAGCCACTGATCATGTTTGTAATTCTATGCAGGGGTTCCAGCTATCCAGAATGCTTAGAGATGGTGAGATATACGTGTTCATGGGAGATGCTACGAAAGTAGCAGTAGTTGCAGTAGGAGTTATTCATTTATCTTTTGGTTCTGATAGGATTTTGGTTTTGAAGAATTGTCTTTAAGTACCTTCTTTTAGAAGGAATTTAATTTCGGTTTCTAAACTTGCTTTGGATGGTTATAATGTTTGTTTGGATCGTAATGTTTCTATTATGATGAATAAATGAATTATATGTTCTGGTACATTGCAAGACAATTTGTATATAATTAATCCTAGTCAACCTGTACTGTAACTGCAATTTAGGGAATTGAACAACACATCTTCTAACTCTACTAGAAGAAAGGAACCTTCTAGTTTGAACCAAACATATCTTTGGCACTTGAGATTAGGTCATATTAACTTGAGGAGGATTCAAAGACTGGTAGTAGACAGGCCTTTAAGCTCATTGGCAGTGGAGCCATTTCCAGTTTGTGAATCCTGCTTGGAAGGTAAAATGACTAATAGGCCTTTCAAGGCAAAAGGGAATAGAGCCAAACAACTGTTAGAATTGGTTCACTCTGATTTATGTGGGCCCATGAATATCCAAGCAAGAGGTGGTTATGAATATTTCATCACTTTCATTGATGATTATTCTAGATATGGGTACGTTTATTTGTTGCACCGTAAGTCTGAGTGCTTTGATAAGTTCAAAGAGTACAAAGCTAAAACGGAGAAGCGACTTAATAAAAGTATCAAGTCACTACGATCAGATCGTGGTGGTGAATACTTGCTTGGAGAATTTAGGGAATATTTATCAGAAAATGGGATAGAATCCCAGTTAACTGCACCAGGCACACCCCAGCAGAACGGTGTAGCAGAGAGAAGGAACCAGACTCTTTTAGAGAGTGTTAGATCGATGATGAGTTATTCGGATTTACCCAAGTCGTTTTGGGGACATGCCTTAGAGACAGCAGCTTATCTTCTGAACTTAGTACCTTCTAAGTCGGTTCCAAAAACCCCCTTAGAATTGTGGACCGGGGATAAACCGAGTCTAAGACATATTCGAATATGGGGTTGTCCAGCACATGTGCTGAACAAGAACGCGACTAAGTTAGAATCTCGTACAGAAGTAAGGTTATTTGTAGGCTACCCCATGGGAACGAAAGGATATTTATTTTATAGTCCGAAGAATCGGGATGTCATTGTTAGCACCAATGCAAGATTCTTAGAGGAGGAATATATAATGAATCACAAACCCATGAGTAGTGTCGTTTTAGAGGAACTAGTGGGAGGGACAAATAATACCCATGAAGTTGTAGTACAAGTAGAACAACCACAACATAATATACAACATGTCACTAATACCGCACCAGTGTCTCGTCGTAGTGGGAGGGTTGTTCAACAGCCTGATAGATTCATGTTTTTGGGTGAGTCTTCAGACTTGGTCTCTGGTGAACATGATGATGATCCCCGTACATACGAAGAGGCAGCACAAGACAAAGATGCAGATCTTTGGCAAAAGGTGATGGAATCTGAGATAGAATCAATGTATTCTAATCAGGTCTGGGAGCTCGTAGAACCACCCAAAGGTATAAAACCTATTGGATGTAAGTGGATCTATAAGAAAAAGAGGGGATTAGATAAAAAGGTGAAAGCCTGGAAAGCAAGACTTGTTGCGAAGGGTATACTCGGAAAGAAGGTATCGATTATGAGGAAACCTTTTCACCGATAGTCATGCTTAAGTCAATTCGTATTCTTTTATCTATAGAAGCTCATCTCGATTATGAGATTTGGCAAATGGATGTCAAGACATCTTTTCTTAATGAAAGTCTTGAAGAAACCATCTATATGCAGCAACCAAAAGGATTCATTAAGGAAGGCCAAGAGCATCTGGTATGTAAGCTTAAGAGGTCTATTTATGGACTTAAACAAGCTTCTAGAGACTGGAATATTCGTTTTGATCAGGCAGTCCAGTAATATGGATTTGATCAAAGTCCAAGCGAATCGTGCGTGTATAAGAGAAGTGAAGGTAATGCAGTGGTTTTTCTAGTACTATATGTAGATGATATTTTACTCATTGGAAACAATGTTGAGATGTTGTCATCAGTAAAGGCATGGTTGTTCAAACAATTTGACATGAAGGACTTAGGTGAAGCGGCATACATCCTTGGGATCAAAGTTATAAGGGATCGCAAGAAAAGGATGTTGGCTTTATCTCAAGAGCCCTACATTGATGAAGTATTAGCTCGTTTTAACATGCAGAACTCCAAGAAAGGTTCTTTACCTTTTAAGCATGGAGTTGCTCTATCTAAGAAGCAGTGTCCTTCGATACCTAAGGATATAGAGAGCATGAAAGCAGTTCCTTATGCTTCAGCATGTGGAAGCTTAATGTATGCTATGTTATGTACGAGGCCTGACATCTGCTTTGCTGTAGGCATGGTTAGTAGATATCAGTCGAACCCAGGTCAGGAACATTGGAGTGCAGTAAAAACTATACTCAAGTACCTGAGAAGGACTAAGGAGTATATGTTAATTTACAAGGCCTCAGATCTATTTCCATTGGATATACTGATTCAGATTTCCAATCAGATAGGGACAAGAGAATATCAACCTCGGGATATGTTTTTACTTTGGGAGGTGGAGCCGTTATATGGAGGAGTGTAAAGCAGAAATGCATTGCAAACTCCACCATGGAGGCCGAGTACGTGGCGGCCTCTGAGGCTGCCAAGGAGGCTGTATGGTTCAGGAACTTCCTTTTGGACTTAGATGTGGTACCTAATTTTCCTAGGAGCTTGACGGTGTATTGTGATAACACTGGTGCTGTGGCAAATTCAAAGGAACCGCGAGACCACAAAGCAGCTAAACATATTGAACGTAAGTATCATCTCATACGAGGAATCGTAAAGCGAGGGGATATAGTTGTGGCTCACATATCATCAGAAGACAACCGAGCAGATCCTTTCACAAAGAGCTTGCCAACCAAGGTTTTTGACAAGCATGTGGAAGCGATAGGAGTCAGATGGATGGACACATAGATTTTTATGTAATAGTGGATTAAATAAACACTGATGTACACATAGAATATTTTGAGTATAAGTGGGAGATTGTTATTGTATACTGAAAATATTTATTTGAAGTATGTACATTTATTTGTGGCCAATTTATTTGAGAATCATTTGAATGTTTACATGTTGTCTAATATTATATATTGTGAACAATCTAGTATCAAATGGGATACAGAATATTAGATTGTTAAATACGGTTATATAATATAATAAGGTTCACAACACAGGTGGTGTTGGACAATCCACTGGTATGGCTGTAGTATTATTTAGATTAGTTTATATTGACTAATAAATAATACTAGTATACTTTGTGTATATTGAACATGATCAAATTTAGAATTGTTCCCTTAATACTGATTTAGAAGGAGAACTAAGATTCTATGTTATTATTAATGCTTAGGTTTTTAATCCGGAAATAGTAATTGACACGTGTATATTATTTACATGCTTTGATTTATATATGAAATAATTCTTTTGAATTATATCATTATATTTTGGGTGATGGAATTATATACATGGTGGATATTATTTATTGTAGGAATCCATGTCCTGATAATATTCGGGTTAATGATGTCCCCTTGAAAGCTCAAAAAGATTTAATTATGTGAAACCCTGCAGGTGGAATTTATTCTGGCATAATTAAATAAAGGTTGAGTGGATGATCAAGGATAAAAGATATTAATTAAATAAATTATCAGTAATTTATTTAATTAATGGACATATGATATTTTAAACATGGGGAATTTAATAAAAAATAATATTGGAACCGAATTACTTAAATTACGGTATTAGGAAAGATAGTGCAAATATTAATTCTTTAGTGGATTGAATTAATATTTAATTACATTGGGCTAGGCTCAAGATGTAATTAGAAGGCCCAACCTAATTATCCATGGTCCCTATTGTAGCCTATATATATTCTTATTCTCTTCTTGCTTGGAATGGTGTGAAAACATATTGTAGCCACCAAGGAGCAAGAAGAGAGGATAACTTGAGAAGACGGAGGCCACACTTCGCTCAAGGGAATTTGGGAATACAATAGAAGAGCGTGGAATCAACCATTAACAAGGTAATCCTCTTTTCGTAATCTTTATCGTAAAACGTAGTAACACCCTAAGTCCGTGGTTCCCAACACTCCTCCTCCTTAGCATCGTTTTCTTGGTGGATACCGGTGGAGTGCTTCACGTTTGAGGAGCAGCTGCTAAGGATCTCCGATCGTTGCTTTTGGATCGCTATTAAAGGTTAGTAATCGATTCATATGTTTTAATCACGATTTATATGCTTTTATTTGGATTTTATATGTATAAAAGTGTTTTACCATGCCTCCGCTGCGATTAAAATCCAACAATTATCCTTGAAATCAAGCCATATCCCACAGTATAACCCTTGTTGTCATCTCCAAAAGTGATACTTGGGCCATCTCTTTCCTTGAACTCAGTGAGCAGGGTAGAATCTCCAATCATGTACCTTGAGCAACCACTATCTAGATACCAAAGATTCTTTCTATTTCCCTGCACACATCAAAACCAAATCAAACTGATTTTGGTACCCAAGTTTCCTTGGGTCTTGCCTTGTGTAATAACCCCAAATTTTTGGACTTTTTGTAATCCTTATGAATAGTGATTTTGCTGATTATGTTGATTATGGTAATTTTTCATGCCAGACTATGTAGGGTTCTTTTATTAATATTCTGAGATCTTATTAGTACTCCATAAAGTATATGAGTGTATGTAAAGATCGTTAGAATCCAAATTCGAACACTTTGATTTTTCCCGAAAATCCACCAGATACCGAAAGAATTGAGTATAAGGTAACATGACTAGAAGGATTTAAATTCAAGGATTATAAGACAGAATCATAAAAGGAATATAAAATATTGAGAAAGGTTTAGGGGAACCCGAGTAAGAAGATCCCGGATATGATCCCTCAAACGGTTAACGAGAACGAGAGTAAGGCGAACCTTAAAACAAAATAAGCGACCAAGGATCAAGTTTATGCAAATAACAAGGAGATTAGCCAAAAAACTTAAGCACTAATCAAGGGATTAGGGGAGGATGACATCATCCAACTATAAGGATTGAACAAGTGTCCTTGTGATGATGTAATCAAGGTGAGATCATCACTTTATTAATGCAAAAGCAAAGATATTTTGAAAGGTTTATTTTCAACCAATCATTTCATTTCATTCACAAAAATCAACCAAGCAACATTTCATTTCTCTCCCCCCATTTCCATGCTTCTTGCTCTCGGCTTCTTTCTTAACAAATGGGAAGTCCAAGCTCCTCCACTTGGTAATTTACAAGGTAATTATCCTAGTTTCTCCTAGTTAAGTTACATACTTCCTAGGAATCTTAGCTTCAAAATCCTTCCCTAGCATTTTCTATAAATCATTCAAGAAGTTGATGAATAGTACTTTCTTGAAATTAATTTTGTGTTCTTGATTTCATTGGAAAGATCAAGCTAGTAGGAGGATAGATCAAGGCTCCCTAAGGTTTCCAAGCAACTTACCACACACTAAGGAAGGTATAAACATCAAACCCTAGCCTTTACTTTATTTGTTAGTAAGTTTAATGATTGGTTTTGTGAAATGTGAAGCATGGATTGTGATTATTAGTAGTTTGGTTTGATTTAGAAGTGTTTTGGTAATTGAATCTTGATTATAGTTCATAGGTCTTGTTTGTGGTTGAATGAGTTGGAAAACTTGGGATTAAGGACTAACTTTGCCTTGATCTAAGTTGTGTTTAATGTATTTTTGATGATTGGGTGGTTGTAGCGAAGTGGGAAGGAATTGGAGTAGTATAATTATTGGTAATCGCGTAAACATAGCCGTCGTAATACCCGTTTTCATTCAACTGCTTGTACTTAGTGTTCGCGACAGAAAACTCACTGACCAATCTGTAACTTTGCCATGTTTAGCTAGATCGTGTCGTAATCTTCGTTTTGGTATGTGGTTCGCTTGGATCCGATGTACGTTTTAGGAGAAACTGCCGTTTTAAGTAACGGCATTTCGCGAGCGAACCATTACCCCATCGCTTTACTTTGAAACCTTGATTAAGGTCCTTAAATGACTAAATGGAGTACGCAACAATTATATAAGATTAATTAGTCAGTTGGTAGAGTATTCGCGAAAGAGTCGCCTTAAAAAGTTAAACGGTTAATTTTATAAAAATGATGGAGCCGAGGGTACTCGAGCGACTTATGTGAATCGTTAAGCGCAAAAGGGAACGTTGGGATCTAATTGGTTAAAGTCTAGTTTCTTAAGTGACCGTGGTTTAATTCCAACTTATATGTTGTTTATAGGTTAACAGACTCGCCCTAGGCCTTTTACCACCCCCAGTCGCTCAGGCAAGTTTTCTACTCGTATAACTGTTGTTGTGATGTATATATGTATATGCATTATCTTGTGATAACTGTATGATTGTTATTAGCAAATCTTGCGATATATTGGAGCATGTTTGTAATGACTCGTATACTTTTATATTTAATTAAAGTATAATTACGGCATTACTAAATGAATAATATATGTGTATAGCTTATGTCAGCTATGTGTTGTTTTACTTTTATCTATGTGTATGAATTATGGTGTCCAAGGTGGCTCACGTAATTAATTAATGAGTTGTTCTGAATCGTTTTCACTTTTAAAAGTGAATTTAGTGCAAATTTATTTGCATAAATATTTCGAATGTCTCTAAAATTATTTTTATGGTTTTATAATTACAATAATTATTTTTGGGATTTTATAAAATTTAGGAATCAATATTTCATCAATTATTTGATCCTGTATGATTTTCTGATTACATTTATTGGTAAAATCCGTATTTAATTCCTGAATTCTTCAAAAATTATGAAACTCATATTTATCTAAGTTGGGAATATTCTGGGAATTTTAAAATTATTTTGGGGATTTTTTAGATTAATTTTACCCGCCCGTTGATTCGTTTAATAGATAAAAGCGAGTATAAAGGGCATTTCAGAAATTATTTTAAAATTTTGAGATTTACATTTTTACTACTTCGGGATATTTATAACATTTTAAGACTATTTTCATAATTTTCTGGCGTTATTTAAAGCGCAGCTCGGTTCGTAAATTTGTGAGGTTCGGGGCAACCGGGCCTTAAGAGCTCGTAATTATCTTTTCAAAAACGTGTCGGTTTTATAATCAGGAGGACACGTGTTGTACCCTTCTTGCAGTATCTGTCAGTAATATAGAAAATTTTTGATGAAATAACAACATCCCCACCCCTTTTCTTTTGTTCCTGTTCGGGGTTTTGCCCCTGTATCTCTCCTTCTCCGGCGAGTTCGCCGCTCACTTCTCCGGTGGCTGCTTGATTTTCCGGCCCGTTCTCCTCTACAGTAATCCCGCTGTATGTCCCTCCTGTGCCCGTCACCGCCTGCCTAGCTTTCCGGCGGGTTATGGTGGCGCGTGGGCATGGGGTTGCGACTGGGTACTACTGTTGTCGTGTATGTATGACTGTGTTTATATGTATGCATATATACAACTGATTGTTGTGGGTTAGCTTGCTGTTACTGTTTTACTTCATTTGTTTTCCGATTGTTTCATGCTTCTGTGGGGCGGTGGTTTTTGGCGCGTGTGACTACACGCAGCCGATCATGGTTCTCTTAATTATTTTATTATTTTATGTTCTGCAGGAATCAATTTGATTAGTATTCGTGATGTAATCTTCCTGCGGAAAATTATTTAATTATATATCGGTGGACTGTGATGACACGATTCTGAGTCCTAATGTAAATATATAATAATAAATAATTAGTTGTAAAATTAATTTCAAAGCGAAAAGTAAAATATTATTATTATAGTCGTACCGGTGTTGGATTGTGAATTGGACTGATTGTGGATTATTGATGTTGTGAATTTGGTTGTTGGTTTGACGTCGAATTGGTCGACGGGTAGGCCGATAAACAGATGAGGTGCTGCCCGAATTTTTGAAAATAAAATTCGAAAATACGGGACATATCCTGTAATTATCGGAATGTCGAGCGAGTATAAATTAGTATACATATATATTTTGTGCGGAACTTGATTGTATGTTGTGGTGAATATTTTTCCAAAACCAATAACCCTAATTTCGTAAAAGGACGAGTATACGTATTTTCTGAAAATGAACACCGAACCACTTTTCGAGAACGTGAACCCTAAATTGATGCATGTATTGTAATAATGTATATAGGTACGAGTCGGGATTTGATATCGAATAGATAGGTTGTTAGCGAGGATATGTCAAGCATACCTGGACGTCTAACGTAGGATATTTCGGCCCTGTAGGTTCTAGTCGAAGGACTCAAGAAATGATATTGAACTAAGATAATCTAGTGATCAGTCGACAAGTGTCTCGAGGTTTCCAAGCGAAGAGTCCTGAGAGTCTTGGATACTATCTTGAGATAGACTGCTGCGAAGCAGGGATGTCTAGTGAAACAGTCATTTTTCCATGAGAACCCGAACGTTCAAGTCTATCAAAATCAGTCAGTGATAGCCGTAAAGCTCTGCAAGGCAAGTACCCCTGACCATTCTTTTATGGTTCAGTACGTATGAATAGCTAAATGTTTTATTCTCGTAATGGAACAGAAACCTTTTAAGTTACGTATCCCCTGTAGTTATAAATCGCTGTTTTCAAATTATTTTGGAAAAAAGTAACTTCGAAAGGTACCTATCTCAAATGAAATGAATTGTGAACTGGATTTTTTATGTGTGCTGGTTAAATAAATGATTTTTAAAATGAGATAGGTACAAGTGTTTTCAAAACTGGATAAAACGATCAGATATGGGATACATTGGGGCCAGAGTAGGCCTATTGAGATGGCGTAAGAGGCTAATTCGGTTGCGCGCATTATATAACCGATTAGTCCAGCAGGTCAGAGACCTAGCTAGTCTCTGAGTTCTGGAACAGGTATATGGGATGGCAGTGGGAGTCGTTCGGTGTTGATAGCCTGATCAGCTGTCTTCACATAGCCGTGAGTATCTAATTTGGCTTTGTGATTCTTGTAACGGAAAAAGTGAGTATACAGTGGATTTGGAAATGAAATAGCATGCTAAGATTTAATTCTGGTAATTATACACAGCACACGACTGATGTTATTGTTTTTTCAGAGCATGCTAGTTTTGAATATCAAGTTTATACATGTTTTACCTGTTTGTAACAAGTTATGAATTCTGTTCCGATAACTGTTTCACCATAAATTGTTTTACTTGTTATTCATATAGTGGTACTGCTGAGCAATTGATTGCTCACCCTTGCAGAATGTTCTATATATGTATTGCAGATGCCTTGGAGATTCTTGCGCTGTAGTCAGGGAAGAATTCCAGTTTCTTTCGCGTCAGGCTCATCTAAGGCTGTTGTGTTCAGATGAGATGAGGTCTGTTGAGTTGCTGCATTAAATTAGTGGTCAGGATTGTGTAAGGTAATGTGAGTTGTGTAACCTAAGTCATACTTGAACCTGGAAAAAGGTCTTGGTAAAGGGGTCGTAGATATGCATTATTAATGATTTGATTCTTATTATTGTTATTGATGACGTCAACTCCTGACCCCGGGGTTGAGGC